>NC_133782.1:22841894-23141894 GCF_003597395.2 Chelonoidis abingdonii | reverse complement strand
CGCCGCACACGAGTTACCTTCGACTTTATGATCAGACACCAACATTCCAGTTCACAGTCCTTCCTGTTCAGCCTTCCACGGCCTCCCAAGGGTGTTCACGAGGCATGACCGTCGTCGCGCCCACTCCACAGGCAGCAGCATACATGTGTCTCCCGTATCTACGACGACTGGCTCATCAAGGGACCTTCTCGTCTCAGGTTCCAACAGCACGTCACCATAATCAGTGAACCTTATTCTCCAGGTTGGGCTTACTCCTAACACCGAGAATCACATTGGTCCCTTACACAAAGGCTGGACTTTTTGGAACAACCCTGGACTCACTCAAGCCAGTGGCCTACTTGCCCAGCCCGCTTCCAGACGATCGTTCGATCATGTCTGGGGTCTGCAGGCCTCCCCAATCACCTCGGTTGCACCTGTAGGCTTACTGGGGCAAATGGCCGCATGTATTACGTAACCAAGTCGCCAGGCTCCGCATGCGCCCCTTTCAAACTTGTCCATTCGGTCTTCCGCCGAGGACCCTATCGACATCCTGCTCAAGTTCCTTCGAGTCCCCTCCGCTCCTCGGACTGGTGGCTTGAATCCATCCCTGATATGTGCAGGGATGCCGTCCAACCCCACGGCCGCCGTCGCTGACCTTGTACGACCGACTGTGTCGTCCCTGGTTGGGGGCCCATCTAGGCCCCTTCGTACCCAGGGCTTTGGTCACCCCAGAGCTAATGCATCCACATAAATGTCTGGGAGTTGAGGGCGGCCCAGTAAACCTCCGTGCCAGACTTTCCAGCAACATTCTCCGGCCGTTGTGTCTCTGTATTCATGGACAACACAACGGCTCATGTACTATATCAACAAACAGGGGGGACTCGTTCGTCTCCCCTGTGTCAAGAGGCCATTCGACTCGGACTTCTGTTAGCCCACAAGTTGGACTAGTGGCGTCCTTTCTCCCGGGGGTCCGAATGCCCTGGCAACCAGCTGAGCGGTCCTTTCTGCGTCCGATGGTCAATAAGACCAGATGTCATCATCGATCTTCAGATGTGGGGATTTCCCCTATAGATCTGTTCACCTCCCGCATTCGAACAGGAAGCTGCCAGGAGTTCTGTTTCCTTTCAGGGTCTCTCTCAGGGGTCGATCACAGACGATTCCTCCTGCCATGGGGCACCACTTGCCTATATGCCTTCCCTCCGGTTTCCTCTGGTGCATAAGGTCCTTGTTGAAGCTCCGCAGGACAAGCGCATATAATTTCTGATTTGCGCCTAAGCATAAGCCCAGGACAGCACTGGTACACCACCTGCGAAGACCTGTCCATGGCCCACTCCAGTTCCCCTCCTCTCTCCGGACCTGATCACGCAAGCCACGGCAGGCTTCGCCACCCGACCTGCGAGCTCTCATCTCACGGCGTGGCTCCTGCATGGCTAACACAGTGGGTTACGCTGTTCCGCTCCGTACAGCTTATTTCTCCTCCGTAGCTTCTTTCCACCCTGTAACAAAGCCTTGCCCAAATCTGGACCTTAGCGTTCCAATCTGGGTTTGCTTAGCATGAACCTCCGCTTAATTAACCAGCTTGGATCTTATTTCTCGCTGACCACCATCCAAATTTCCAGGGTTTTGGCCCCCTCTGGTCTCCCCAAACCTTCCTGGAGGACCCAAGACCCAGGAAACTCTGAAGTCTTACGGCAAGGGAAACTTTTCCACTTCCCTTCCCCCTCCCTCTCCTACCCGACTTCCTCTCTGGGCTAACTTGAGAGTATTGTGCAATCTCGTTACATCAAATACCAAGAAGCCTTGCCCCTCTCTTTCACAAAAGAGACAAACCTCAAACACAAGGAAAAGAATGATTTTATCTCTCTTTCCCCTCCACCAATTCCCTGGTTTTGCTGCCGAGCTTATCCTGAGTAGAGAAAACTCAAACAAGTTCTTAAAAAGAAACTTTATATTAAAAAAAAAAAAGAAGAAAAAGAATAGACTTAAACTCTGTATCAGATGACAATAGCAGGGCTATTTGTTTATAAGAAAATATGAATAAACAGTCTGATTCAAAAGATACCAATTTGTAACATTCCAGCAGAGTTACTACACATGTAAATACACCCAAAACACATAAAGCCTATGATTGTTTTTCAACCTGACTTCAGGTTGGAAACAGAGAGAAGATAAGACGAAGAAAGAACCTTTCATAGCTTGAGAGACAAACAAAAGACCCAGAGTCCGAAAATTCCTCCCTGACTTTGAAAAATCAGTTTCCTGATGGTCTGTCCAGGCTGTTTTGAGTTCCCTTGTTAACCCTTTACAGGTTAGAGAAACATTAACCCTTAGCTATCTATTTATGACACACCCGCTCTTTTTTACGTATTTGGCCAAGTGGACGCTTCTCTTGCTCGTGCACGACACAGGACGTTACTCCTTCATAGGCCTCGATTCCACGGTCCTAGGACACTACTCTGGTACTTACGCAGGGCCTGCAAATCCTCTCTGAAGGTACACTTGAGGCTGTATCCACTTTCCCATCCAGGCGAGGGTGGGTTCACTCCGTGTTCTCCCACCCAGTGGTCTTCTCGGTTTCATTAAGCCTAACCGCCTCTATCCCCCACGCGTCGCCCTGCCCCTACTGGTGACTCAATTTGTCCTGAACAGGACTAATGCAACCGCCCTTTGAGCCGATCTAGCGACTTGCTCTCTCTGTACCTGTCGTGAAGACGTCTTTTCTGGTGGCCATTACCTCGCAGTCCAGGCGGGTTCTCTGAGCTGGAGAGCGTTCACTGTGGACCCAGCCATACACTGTCTTCATAAGGACAAGTACAACTGCAACCTCATCACAGACATACCTTCCCCTAAGGTTAGTGTCTGCTTTCCATAGTAGTAACACAGGAACATCTTCCTCCCGCGTCTTCTTTCCGAAGCACACTCTTCTCTCCCCGAATAGCGGGAGAGCAGCTACACTCCTTAAGATGTGCGTAGAGCCTCGCTTTCGTATTGAAAGGGACGTAAGCCCTTCGGAAAAGTTCCCCAGTGTTCAGTGGCATCGCGGAACAGATGAAGGGTTGCCAGTCTCTCCAGAGATCCTCCTGGTGCGCATGCATCGCACGTGCTATGACCTGGCTATTTCCTCGGCCACCTTCACGGTGCATTCACCAGGGCTAAGCTTCTCAGCGCCCTCCTGCGCGCACGCTGGCCACCAGGAATATTGCGTGCTGCGACCTGGTCATCGCGTCCACACCTTCCCTCGCACTATGGCTTGCGTCCAGCAATCTAGAGATGATGCCAGCCTTTGGTGCTGCGGTCCTGCATACGGCCACATACACTCCACCCCTCGCCTAGGTAAGGCTTGGGAATCACCTGACTGATGATGCATGGGGCAATCACTCAAGAAGAAAAGACGGTTACTCACCTTTGTAACTGTGTTCTTGAGATGTGTTGTCATTCCATTCCAAAACCACCCTCCTTCCCCACCATCGGAGTAGCCGCGGGAAGGAACTGAGGGGGCCGATCGGCTGGGTATATATTCGGCACCATGAAGTGCGCCACTCCATGGGGCGCCCAGCTGATTACCCGCCAAGTGTGCTTAGTGGTAAAAGTTTCTCCGACGAACGTGCACGCGTGCGCACCTTGACTGGAAATGATTTGAGCAAACACATCTCGAAGAACAACGTTACAAGGTGACTAACCGTCTTTTTCCCTGCCAGGTGTTTTAAAACAAACATTAGAGCACTAAGACCTGCAGGTGAAACTGAGTGTAAACAAAAAGTGAATTGGCAGAAATGATTATTTCTTGTCTAAGCTGAGAGAATGCCCCAAAGTCTCTAATAGTAATTGGATTTTAAATTTGTTTTTGGTTTTAGTAGCATACGTAAAAGGAAATGATTACACGTAATGCTTTTTAAGTTGTCATTTATCCCTTTAAACAATTGGAAATATGATTTCTGATTTAAGAAGCATTTCATCACTGTATGCACAAATTTGGCATGGGTCTTCTAAACTGTTTACAAATGTGAGCCTCTTTTCTAGGATGGTTTCTTTGACATTTTAAGTTTGAATCCTACCATTAATGTCTTCAGTCTTCATCAGTAATAAGATTAGGTATCAGAACTGAAGCACTCCAGTCCTTCCCTTGGTTTTGGGGCAGCTTAGATAGCATGATTAATAGTAGTTTTAGAGCAAACCTGCCCCCTTTCCTACTTACATAAACACACATGTTGCACATTGCTTTCTTCTCTCAAGATTGCTGCCCAATCCCAATGAAATTTTCTAATTGTGAAATTGGCATGTTATAAAAAGGTATAAATTGGGAGTCATTTAATGTATTTGAAGACTTTTATGTAATTTATTACTGCAAACATTGACTGAAACAATGAAAAAATATTGACAAATACGCCTCCATGTCCATATTTACCCAGTGTTTGATCATCATGTGGGAAAAAAAGTCTGGTTTGAGGCAGTCATGAATGTTACCACAAACAGTAAATTACAGGTATTTTTCCATATACCTCAATAGGAATTCACTAAAGACCTGATTTCAGAGGTTATAAATGTTCTGCACGGACAAGATTGTGTTAATTGACCGCATGTTGCAAACATTAAAATAGTTGCTCCTGCAGAAAAAGACAGTAAAGATTGGTACTGCCCTGTGCATAATTGATTTTGCAAGTGAAACTGTATCCTGTTTCATGGCTGTCTGACTTTGATTCGTGCACAGTCTATTGAAAATAACTTTAAAATTCAGTTTCAAATATTCAAGTGTGTTTTTTTGGTTAGTGGAGGTGGTTTCCCTCCATTCTTTAGTTCCATTATTTGATTTGATTGTGAACGCTGTGATTTAGGGATTACCGGGAGGACGATGTGTTTTGGTTACCACACCAGTTTACCAGAGCTGCATAGGCCTCCGGGTTAATCAAACCCGTGCGATTCTTGACTGCCGTTTCTCTGTTTTTTCCATTAGGAAGGTCAAAATTACTCAAACTAAATAATCTAAATAAATATTTATGTGCCCCTGTCTGCCTGCAAGGTGAGTTTTAGGAAGCTCTGACCCTCCAGCTTTGGCCAATGGGCACTGGTGTGTTTTGTTACTCTGTCCTTCCCTCAGCTTTCTGTCTGTCTTGAGGGAGTCTCTTTTCCCATGTTTTCCATTTGAGTTCTCTATTTCACAGAAGAAGCTCTATAGCTTCTCAAAGCAAAAGCCAGAGTTGAACTGATTCTGTTGTTGTTGATTTCACTGTATCTACAAGGTTTAAAGTGACCATATATCCTGTTTTTTTATCTGGTGTTTTAATAATTTCTTTTGGAAAAAACTGAATGTCTTGTTTAAAAAAAATAAAATAATTCCTAATGTTTTTTAAAGTAACTACAGAATGTTTGTTCAGGACATTGCTATACAGAGTTAGAATTTGAGTCCAGTGGAATCAGCGCATAACAACAGTATTTTCACACTTCACGTTTTGCGACCCCCCACTTCTAAACAAGGCTCATAAAAAGGAGGTAGTTTACAACAGGTTTCCATTGTATGCTTCTGTTGCATTACACGACCTCTCTTCTCTTAGGTTGCCAGGCCGACGTGGCTGAAGAAAGGGGCGCAGTGCTGGGCTCATGAAGTTGGATATTGTATTTCGATTGATGACTGACGGACCCACAGGCCTACAAGAATTAAGGTGTGAACTTAGCAGAATGCCGGTATCCTGAAACGGTAGCCAAACTTTCTCAAAGTGCATTTGTGAACATAACTAAGCTTTGTATAACCCCAGTGGAGTGGATAGTTATACTATACCCCATTTTGCATACGGTTGAATGAGCACAAAGGTGAATTGCCAGAGTAATACAGTGGGTCAGTAGAAGAATGCAGGACAGGCTTCCAGTCCCTTGCCACAGTTCATTAGTCACACAGCCTTCAATACTTTAAAGTGTTAAAAAGGAAGTGATATAGGTGCTTTATTATAATCCTAAATTTCTGCGGATGATGGGTTAGTTCGTTGAAAGGAGATTTTTTTTTAAGGGATAATAACTTGAATTTTCAGTCTTAATTTTGTATTTTTTGCTAAGGACTTTGGCTTTTGTAAGGACTTTGTCAGCGCCTTATTTTAAATTCTTATTTACCCTCGTTTTTGCTGTGTTTGCATATGTTTAAGTTTAAATGGTTATTTAATCTTAATAAAATGAATTAGAACATTATGTTCCTGTTCTGCTCAATTACCAGCTCCACCACTCTAAAACCCAAAGGAGCTTTCAAGTGTGATTATTGATCAGATATTGCCCTCCAGCGCTAGTGTACCGAGATACCAGTGAAGTGAAAGGAAGCTGCAATGAATTGAGCTAGGCTATCCTAGCCACCTTAAGATAATTAGATTGAGAGAATGAACAAACTAGCTGAAGGTGATTCATGTGCTCATGCTTTCACCTCACAGCTTTGTTCTGTTATTCACATTGGGGAATACGAAGATTATTTGCTGCTATGTGGAGAGAGAGTTTACTTATTTTCTATGGAATAATAACGTGAGTAGGATTTATCTACATAAGCTTTACTTTCTTGTCAAAAGTAATTCAAGATTAAGTTTAAAAAGCAATATAAAAACATATGGAGTTGATTTACAAAACGGTTCTTAAATATTTTTTAGGACTTGGGTGCTCTGATGGGATTGGTAAGGGACGAAGAAATATGGAGCCTTTTCACATCAAAGTTCATCAGTCATATCGTAGCTTCAGGGCTGCCGTCCTCGACCTCTTATGAGTAAACTGAGAAGGGCAGAAGGTTTTGGTTCTAAGTCCTGAGTAGGCTAGAAATTCCTCTGTTTATCTTCATGAGGTGGCTCAGAGGTTTTTGTGAAAAGATGGTGGTTTCATTAGCCTAATCAGAGGAAAATGCATATCACAAAACATCTCTGTATTCTAATCTGAGCTACCTGAGCACTTGTAGCAGGTTTCTTTAAGCCTTAGATACGGCCCGAGAAAGAATAACCGTTGGTTTCACTCGACGTGACACATTTCTTGTTAAAGCAGGTTGAAGGCATGATGGCCAGCCAGAATGAGGAAACTGCTGTTCTTTAGTGCTTGTGCAGTTCCATGTTTTTGCGAAAAGACTAACGTATTGTTAAAAATTAAATAGAATTTCTTACACAAATTTGAGTCCTACTTATACATTGGATTGATTTGGCGTCCTGTACTTGTAACTCTTACTATTTTTCGAGGTAACTAGCGATTTGGAAGCACAAGCTGACTTGTAGAGATGAAAGGCACATAGAAAATGTCAAAGGCAAGAATCATAGAATTTTGTAATCCAGAATTACTTGTTAGTTTGCTTACAAACAATAATATTAAATAGCTTTTAGACCTATTCTAGACCTGCGAGGGCTCAACAAATGGATGCTCAAGTTGAAATTCCGCATGGTCTCCCTGGGAACTAGTATCCCGTCCTTGGATTCTGGGGACTGGTACGCCGCCCTCGACATGAAGGACGCATACTTCCATATTGCCATCTTTCCGCCGCACACGAAGTACCTTCGCTTTATGATCAACCACCAACACTTCCAGTTCACAGTCCTTCCCTTCAGCCTCTCCACGGCCCCAAGGGTGTTCACGAAGTGCATGACCGTCGTCGCCGCCCACCTCCACAGGCAGCAGATACATGTGTTCCCGTATCTCGACGACTGGCTCATCAAGGGGACCTCTCAGTCTCAGGTCCAACAGCACGTCACCATAATCGTGAACCTATTCTCCAGGTTGGGCTTACTCCTCAACACCGAGAAATCCACATTGGTCCCTACACAAAGGCTGGACTTTATTGGAACAACCCTGGACTCCACTCAAGCCAGGGCCTACTTGCCCCAGCCCCGCTTCCAGACGATCGTCTCGATCATCTGGGGTCTGCAGGCCTCCCCAATCACCTCGGTTCGCACCTGCCTAGGCCTACTGGGGCACATGGCCGCATGTACTTACGTAACCAAGTACGCCAGGCTCCGCATGCGCCCCTTTCAAACGTGGCTCCATTCGGTCTTCCGCCCGGGAAGGGACCCTATCGACGTCCTGCTCACAGTTCCTCCGAGTCCCCTCCGCTCCCTCGACTGGTGGCTGAATCCATCCCTGGTATGTGCAGGGATGCCGTTCCACCCACGGCCGCCGTCGCTGACCTTGACGACCGATGTGTCGTCCCTCGGTTGGGGGGCCCATCTAGGTCGCCTTCGTACCCAGGGCCTTTGGTCACCCCAGGAGCTAATGCTCCACATAAATGTCTGGGAGTTGAGGGCAGTCCACCTCGCGTGCCAGACTTTCCAGCAACATCTTCACGGCCGTTGTGTCTCTGTATTCATGGACAACACAACGGCCATGTACTATATCAACAAACAGGGGGGGACTCGTTCGTCTCCCCTGTGTCAAGAGGCCATTCGACTCTGGGACTTCTGTATAGCCCACCAAGTGGACCTAGTGGCGTCCTTTCTCCCGGGGGTCCGGAATGCCCTGGCGGACCGGCTGAGCTGGTCCTTCCTCTGTCACGAATGGTCAGTAAGACCGGATGTCATCCATTCGATCTTCCAGAGGTGGGGATTTCCCCTAGTAGATCTGTTTGCCTCCCGCTCGAACAGGAAGTGCCAGGAGTTCTGTTCCTTTTAGGGTCTCTCTCCGGGGTCGATCACAGACGCATTCCTCCTGCCGTGGGGGCACCACTTGCTATATGCCTTCCCTCCGTTTCTTCTGGTGCACAAGGTCCTGTTGAAGCTCCGCAGGGACAAAGCGCATATAATCCTGATTGCGCCTGCGTGGCCCAGGCAGCACTGGTACACCACCCTGCTAGACCTGTCCATGGCCACTCCATTTCCCCTCCCTCTCCTTCCGGACCTGATCACGCAAGACCACGGCAGGCTTCGCCACCCAGACCTGCGAGCTCTCCATCTCACGGCGTGGCTCCTGCATGGCTAAACACAGTGGAGTTACACTGCTCCGCTCCGGTGCAGCATATTCTCCTCAGTAGCAGGAAGCCTTCCACCCGCTCTACGTATTTGGCCAAGTGGAAACGCTTCTCTTGCTGGTGCACGACACAGGACGTTACTCCCTCGGAGGCCTCGATTCCCACGGTCCTAGACTACCTCTGGTACCTTAAGCAGCAGGGCCTGGCAACATCCTCTCTGAAGGCGCACTTAGCGGCTGTATCCACTTTCCATCCAGGCGAAGGTGGTCACTCCGTGTTCTCCCACCCAGTAGTCTCTCGGTTCATTAAGGGCCTAGAGCGCCTCTATCCCCCCACGCGTCACCCTGCCCCTACCCGGGATCTCAGTTTGGTCCTGAACAGACTAATGCAACCGCCCTTTGAGCCACTAGCGACTTGCTCTCTCTTGTACCTGTCGTGGAAGACAGTCTTTCTGGTGGCCATTACCTTGGCCAGGCGGGTCTCTGAGATGAGAGCGCTCATTGTGGACCTGCCCTACACTGTCTTTCATAAGGACAAGGTGCAACTGCGACCTCATCCGGCGTTCCTCCCTAAGGTAGTGTCTGCTTTCCATACCAACCAGGACATCTTCCTCTGGGTCTTCTTTCCGAAGCCTCACTCTTCTCGACAGGAGCAGCAGCTACACTCCTTAGATGTGCGTAGAGCGCTCGTTTTCTATATTGAAAGGACGAAGCCCTTCCGGAAGTCTCCCCAGCTGTTCGTGGCAGTCGCGGAACAGATGAAGGGTCTGCCAGTCTCCTCCCAGAGGATTTCCTCCTGGGTGACAGCATGCATCCGCACGTGCTATGACCTGGCTCATGTTCCCTCCGGCCACCTCACGGTGCATTCTACCAGGGCTCAAGCTTCCTCAGCGCCTTCCTGGCGCACGTGCCCATCCAGGAGATATGCCGTGCTGCGACCTGGTCATCGGTCCACACCTTCACCTCGCACTATGCGCTGGTCCAGCAATCTAGAGATGATGCAGCCTTTGGTGCTGCGGTCCTGCATACGGCCACATCACACTCCAACCCCTCCGCCTAGGTAAGGCTTGGGAATCACCTGACTGGAATGGATATGGGCAATCACTCGAAGAAGAAAAGACGGTTACTCACCTTTGTAACTGTTGTTCTTTGAGATGTGTTGCTCATATCCATTCCAAAACCACCCTCCTTCCCCACCATCGGAGTAGCCGGCGAGAAGGAACTGAAGGGTGGCCGGATCGGCTGGGGTATATATTCGGCACCATAGTGGCGCCACTCCAGGGGGCGCCCAGCTGACCCGCCAAGTGTTGCTAGGGTAAAAGTTTCTCCGACGAACGTGCACGCGGTGCGCACACATCTGACTGGAATGGATATGAGCAACACATCTCGAAGAACAACAGTTACAAAGGTGACTAACCGTCTTTTCCCTTGCAGTGTTTAAAACACAACATTAGAGCACTAAGGACCTGCAGGTGAAACTGAGTGTAAACAAAAAGTGAATTGGGCAGAAATGATTATTTTCATTGTCTAAGCTGAGAGAAATGCAAAAAGTCTATAAATAAGTAAATTGGATTTTTAAATTTGTTTTTTAGGTTTTAGTAGCATACGTAAAGAAATTTGACTTACAACGTATGATTTTTAAGTTGATCATATCCCTTTTTAAACAAGTTGGAAATATGATTTCTAGATTTAAGAAAGCATTTTCATCAACTGTATGCACAAATTAGGCATGGGTCTAAACTGTTTACAAATGTGAGCCTCATTTTCTAGAGTGGTTTCTTTGACATTTTAAGTTTGAACCTTACATTAATGTCTTCAGTCTTCATCAGTAAAAGATTAGGTATCAGAACTGAGCACTCCAGTCCTTCCCTTGGTTTTGGGGCCAGCTTAGATCAGCATTGATTAAAATAGTAGTTTTAGAGCAGAACCTGCCCACCTTTCCTACATACATAAACACACATGTGTGCACATGCTCTCTCTCTCAAGATTGCTGCCAATCCCAATGAAATTTTCTGAAATTGGCATGTTATAAATAAGGTATAAATTGGAAGTGTCCATTTAAATGTATGAAGACTTTTATGATAATTATTACTGCAAAACATTGACTGAAAACATGAAAAAATATTGACAAACCTCATGTCCATATTTACCAGTGTTGATCATGTGGAAAAAAAGTCTGGTTGAGCAGTCATGAATGTTACCACAAACAGTAAATTACAGGTATTTTTCCATATACCTCAATAGGAAATTCAGCTAAAGCTGATATTTCAGAGGTTATAAATGTTTGCACCGGACAAGATTGCTGTTAATTGACTCAGCATGTTTGCAAACATAAAATAGTTGTCCTTGCAGAAAAAGACAGTAAAGATGCTGCCCATGTGCATATGATTTTGCAAGTGATAACTTGTTCCTGTTTCATGGCTGTCTGACTTGGATTCGTGCACAGTCTATTGAAATAACTTTTAAAAATTCAGTTTCAAATATTCAAGTGTGTTTTTTTTGGTTAGTGGAGGTTGTTTCCCTCCATTCTTTAGTGCCTTTATTTTGAATTTGATAGTGAACGCTGTGATTTTAGGATTACCGGAGGACGATTGTGTTTTGATTAGCAGCACAGTTACCAAAGTGCATAGGCCTGGTAATCAAACCGTGGATTTCTGACTGCCGTTTCTCTGTTTTTTCCATTAGAAGTGTCAAATTACTCAAACTAAAATAATCTAATAAAATATTTTATGTGCCCTGTCTGCTGCAAGGTGGTTTAGGAAGCTCTGCCTCCAAGCTTTGGCAATGGGCACTGTGTGTTTGTTACTCTGTCCTTCCCTCAGCTTTCTGTCTGTCTTGAGGGGCAGTCTCTTTCCCATGTTTTCCATTTGAGTTCTCTATCACAGAAGATAGCTCTATAGCTTTCTCAAGCAAAAGCAGAGTGAAACTGATCTGTTTGTTGTTGATTTCACTGTTATCTACAAGGTAAAGTGACCATATATCCTGTTTTTTTCATCTGGTGTTTTAATAATTTCTTTTGGAAAAACTGAAATGTCCTGTTTAAAAAAAAATAAAATAATCCTAATGTTTTTTAAAGTAACTACAGAATGTTTGTTCAGGACATGTTGCTATACAGAGTAGAATTTGAGTCCAGTGGAATCAGCGCAAACAACAGTATTTTCACACTTCACGTTTGCGACCCCCCACTTCTAAACAAGGCTATAAAAAGGAGGTAGTTTACAACAGGTTTCCATTGTACTGTTTCTGTTGCATTACACGACCTCTCTTCTCTTAGGTTGCAGGCCGAGTGGCTGAAGAAAGGGGCGCAGTGCTGGGTCATGAAGTTGGATATTGTATTCGATTTGATGACTGCACGGACCCACAGGCTACAAGAATTAAGGTGAAACTTAAGCAGAATGCCGGTATCCTGAAACGGTTAGCCAAAGCTCTCAAAGTGCATTTGTGAACATTAACTAAGCTTTGTAACACCCAGTGAGTGGGATAGATAGTACTATACCCATTTTGCATACGGTGAAACTGAGGCACAGAATGGTGAATTGCACAGAGTAATACAGTGGGTCAGTAGAAGAATGAGGAACAGGCTTCCAGGTCCCTGCCACAGTCATTAGTCACACAGCCTTCAATACTTTTAAAGTTTAATAAAGGAAGTGATATAGTGCTTTATTATAATCCTAATTTCTGGGATGATGGGTTAGTTCGTTGAAAGGAGATTTTTTTTTAAGGGATATAACTTGAATTTTCAGTCTTAATTTTGTATTTTTTTGCTAAGGACTTTGCTTTTTTGTTAAGGACTTTGTCAGCTTATTTAAAGTTCTTGATTCTACCCTCTTTGTGTGTTTGCATATGTTTAAAATGTTTAAATGGTTATTTAAATCTTAATAAAATGAATAGAACATTATGTTCTGTTCTGCTAATACCAGCTGCCACCACTCTAAACCCAAAGGAGCTTTTCAAGGTGATTATGATCAGATATTGCTCCAGCGCTAGTGTAACCCGAGATACCAGTGAAGTGGAAAGGAAGGGCTGCAATGAATTGAAGCTAGGCTATCCTAGCCACCTTAAAGATAAAATTAGATTGAGAGAATGAACAAACTAGCTGAAGGTGACTTCATGTGGGCTGCAGCTTTCCACCTCACAGCTTTGTTCTGTTATCACATTGGGGAATACTGAAATTATTTGTGCTATGTGGAGAAGAGAGTTTACTTTATTTTCTATGGAATAATAACAGTGAGTAGGATTTATCTAATACTTTACCTTTCTTGTCAAAAGTAATTCAAAGTAAGTTTAAAAAGCAATATAAAACAATGGGAAGATGTGCATTTACAAAACGGTTCTTAAATATTTTTTAGGACTTGGGTGCTGATGGGATTGGTAAGGGGAGAAATATGGAGCCTTTCACATCAAAGTCATCAGTTCATATCTAGCTCAGGGCTGCGTCCGACTCATGAGTAAACTGAGAAGGTTTTGTTTCTAAGTCCTGAGTAGCTAGAAATTATTGTTATCTCTTGGCTGCTCAGAGGTTTTTGTGAAAAGATGGTGGTTTCATTAGCTAATCAGAGGAAAATGTCCATATCACAAAACATCATCTGTATTCTGATCTGAGCTACCTGACACTTGTTAAGCAGTTTCCTTAGAGGCACAGAGAAAGAAGAACCTTTTCACTCGACGTGACATTCTTTAAAGCAGGTTGAGGCATGATGGCAGGCCAGAATGAGGAACTGCTGTCTTTAGTGCTGTCAGTCCATGTTTTTGCAAAAGAACTAACTTAATTTGTTAAAAAATTAAATAAGAATTTCTTACACAAATTTGATCTACTTATACTTGGATTGATTTGGCGTCCTGTACTTGTAACTCTTACTATTTTTCAGTACTAGCATTTGGAAGCACAAGCTGACACTGTAGAGATTGAAAGGCACATAGAAAATGGGTCAAAGGCAAAATAAATAGAATTTTGTAATCCAGAATACTTGTTAGTTTCTTACAAACAGATAATATAAATAGCTTATTCACCTGCTCTTGTTCCTGGAGGTAGGTTATAGATGACTCATTTTTCTTGGTGTTTGATTTTAGTTTCTGACCGATGGGATGCTGGTGAGGGAGATGATGGCTGACCCACTATTAACGAGATACAGGTAAAGACATGTTACATGAAGCAGATCCTCGCTGATGACTGGCAGATCCATAGCAAATGTCTGAATTTTTTTCTGGTAAAATGCAGTTAATAAACATCCCAAAGACTGAAGCTGATCTTGGCATTTGAATGTCAGCCTTATTAGGGAATTATAGGAAATAATTTACATGCAAACAGTGCCCCACCAATGAAGATTTCTAAGGTAACCAAGTAAACCTGGATAACCTAGCCCAGTGGAGGGTTTGTATGTGTTCATTTAAAGTTGAACATCTGCTCCTCTGACTGTGGTCACAAGCGGCCATTGGACAGATGCACCCTCGCTCGTATCTGAATCGCTGCCTCACAGAACCACTATGCAACACAGCACCACTTAGCGCCTGCTTCAAGAGGTCAAGAACCAGCAGCAGAGCTGTGGGAGGAAGTTTGCGTACTGTAGCATATGCTACACTAAATTCAGGGGAGTGCATGAAACAAAGACTTGGCATGAGTACAATTCTGAGCATTTTGTTTCAGTCCAGAGACATTTAAGCAGAGTCAAGAAATAAGCCCCCTAGAAAATGAGGTTTATAGTAGAAAGGGAAAACACCTACCTCACAACGAGGGTGTACTTGAAAAAGTTTCTGTGGGTGAGTAGGGAGGCAGTGGTAGAATTCAGTGTAGGGTTTGGATTTTTTTTAGTCTCTTTCAGCTCAAATCATTTTTTTTCCTTACTGCCCTCCCTACAGACACAATCTGAAAGTCAAGCTGTGTTCATTGCAGCCTGTGCATCAGTAACAATAATTTGCAACCAAAATTTAGTTAATCTTTATTATCCACAAACCAGAATAGAATACATCTCATGCTCTTATAGCTGTGCTGGCTCTGCAGGGTCAACAAGAGTAAACACTTGTTTTGGCTGGTTGACTAAAGAGCTGCAGTTTTTAATATAGTGACTTTTCAGAGCAGAACTGCACTTTCACTGCATAAATGGAGCTACTGAGAAGATGGTGTAAACGAAAACCAAAATCAAAAGAGGAAAAGCAGCAGACCACATCCCTAATGAAAAAATAAATGTTGATGATGATGTTGAGAAGCATCTTTGGATGCAATGGCTTTATTAGTAGAGATAAATGAATCTCATGGAATTTGCTGTTGTTTGGGTTTGCTAAATTAGTTTGCAAATCATTTTGTCTGCTAATTTAGACCCACGTTTTCCCTCAGGATTATCACTAAAAAACAAACAAAATCCCTAGCTCCAGGGAAGTCTGTATTGTGTATTAAGGATAGAAGAAATTCCCTCTTGCACCTATTGAAAAAAACTAGTTGGCCTCAATGATGCTTAACATACAGAATGTGTTCTATTTCCCTCTGCTGTTTCTTTTCCCTCCCCACTTCATTCCATGTTTCAATCTTTATTCTCCCTCCCTACATACCTACACAGGATTGTTTTTTCTCTCTCTGCTCCTCTTCTCTCCACAGTCTCACTTAAGTAGAATGTGAACAGTAACATCTGAGTAAACTTTCAAACCCATGATATTCAAGAAGGTTTAAAATTAGGCAAAAGAAGCTTGCCTATCCCTACTTGAAATGCCTGGTGTTATAGTTAGTAAATTAAAATGTTATCACTGGTAATTTGCTGCATTTCCTTCTGTTTTTGAGAGGACTTTAGTTACAAGCATACTTTAACTTTAATGAGTGATGTGCCTAAAATTCTAGGCACTTCTTTGAAAGTGTAGGGATTTTGAGACAGGATGTCTTGGTTCCAAAGGCAATCAGATCTGATTACTGAAACCTTGTCTTTCTGCTTTAACAGTGTCCTCATGCTGGATGAAGCCCATGAAAGAACCCTGTATACAGACATTGCCATCGGTTTGTTAAAAAAGGTTATTCCTCACTAGCTTCCCTTTTTAGTTTTTGTTTTGATTTTCACCATTAATCCTGCTGCACGGCTTGGTGGCCCTGTTGGGAAAAGTTTCATGAGCTAAGGTTTATAATGCATCTATTGGGCTAAACCCTTTCTTTATACACAGCCTTCTGCCTTCCCCAGCTGGCGCTCAGGTTCCACTCTGTTGCCTCTGCAACACATAACTCCTCTTTTCTTTTATCACACATAGGCGTAAAGTAAGTCTGTTTTGGTGGCCGCTGATAGTGCTTCCCTATGAGTGATCTGGTATGAAGTGACTGGTATCCTTGGAGATGCTTTCACCTGATCTCTGGCATGAGGAATAGGATTACCGAGATCATTCTGGAACAGGCTCCAGTTAGCCTATCTCAGTGTTTGAAAAAAGAGTCTTGCACAATCCTTGCTGGATGAGCTTTAACCCATTCAATTGTCTTGTGGCTTGTTAAGTATTTGTTACTAAGAGTTAATGATGGTCAGGATGTTGTAAGACATCTCACGTTTGTTACTCATTCCTGGGTGAGTGGCTTTTCTCCATTAATTTCTTATTGTCTGTCTTAGATTCAGAAGAAACGAGGGGATCTTCGAGTGATCGTAGCATCAGCCACACTAGATGCAGAGGTACAGTTTGAGTTTGTTTTAAAAATTAAGTGAGCTTAAGTGGAGGTTTCACTTCTAGCAGTAAAGACATCTCGTCCTACATGGTCTTCTTATCTGGAGAATTGTCTGAATGGTGGTGATGGGCAAAAAGAACCTACAAGTAGTGAAATTGCTGTGTTTCTATTTCTTTGCAGTTTTGTTTGTTATGTAAGCTTATTTTTTGGAGGGTTATTTTAATATGAATCAGTTTCTGTCATGTATTTGTGGCTATTTCTTTCCTAAATGGCTGTTTTTATTTAAAGATGTTCCTGCTGCTTAATCTAGCTTGTTTCCTGTCTAATAAAACCAAAAGACTTAAGCCCTATATTGATTATGACAAATTGACACAAATCACTGATTATTAAAAATGTAAGATTATTAAATGATCTACTGCAGTAGAACCTTGCTATTTCTCGCTAGTAACTCAACAGCCCATTGAGAATTATAGAACTTAGCTAATTAGCAAATAAACACAAAGTGAGACTAATGGATCAAAAAATATACATTGTTAATTTAGCATTTAAATTTAAGTTAGTGCCGATAATGTGCCATACTTGGTGGTAATCTACATGTATATTGTAATATATTTTGTAAAAGTATGAGATCATTACAATACTCTGTTAAATCTCTGAGGAGTCATATACTATCAAAAAAGTGTTGAATTTCAAATATCTTGTAGGTAAGATAGAGACATATTAGCCATGTGTTTATTTGTGACTAAATATTATATAAATATGTATATATGTTTGTTATATCTAAGTATATACATTATATTTATATACAGTATATTTGTTACACATTTGTTACTAAATGGATATATTTTGAAACCTTGAGCTGTAGTTAACTGCAATAATTACGGAATCCCTTATGTTCTTAATGTTTTGTTGATAACATATATAAGAAATTTAATATATTAAATTAATCCATTAATAATTAACATCTTTTGATAAATATAAATCAGTTCCTTTCTGAAACCCTTTAACTCTGATTTTTAAAAAGAGAGATCCATGGTCTGCCTGTGCTTGGTTACTGTGACTGAATGTGTAAATTATTAGGTCAGCTGTAGTGTACAAAAGTGTGCACATAATAACTACACAAAAGAGTTATAGCAGGGATTTCCAAAGGGTCTCAAGTGATTTAAATATCCAGCTTCCACTGAGACTTAATAAGATTTGGGCACCAAAACCCTAGCCTTAATTTTTAAAAAACAAGGACTTCAACTTTATTAAAATAATATTGTCAGATTTGGAAAGATGAAAGATGCAAGTGACATTAACTTGACATTCTTTAGTATTCTCTAGGGTCTGCGTCAGTTCTTTCAAAAACTGACTTAACGTGGAATTTTTTTTGTTTACTTTATCAAGAAATTTAGAGATTTCTTCAATCAAAATGAGACCAACGACCCCAGTAAGGATACCAGCATGATCCTTACCGTGGAAGGGAGAACATTTCCGGTGGACATTTTTTACATACAGAGGTCTGTTCCTGTTTAATCCTTGTAAGTGGTGACTAGAGAAATAGTCACCTATTACTTCAGATTACCTAGTTAGTGTCTAGGGAGTTCTCTTGGGGGAATTCAGTTATTAAGGGCACTTCAGTCCTGCTTTCAAAATATTCCTACATGGTTTCGGTACTAACACATTAAGGTTGTAAAACTGAAATTGTTTTGCAGTTGAATGTGTCTTTCTCCTATTTTGTGAGCATCAGGAGCAGACTTGAGTGGAGAAGGGCTCCAGGAACCTTCCCCTGTTCCCTTTTCCTCTGGAGCAGACTTCAGACAAGTGCTGCAGGGACTCAGTGGCATCTTCATGCTTCTCCTCCCCTTGAGCGCACAAGCTCAGTGTTATTTCATTATTTACCTCCCCTCCCTCCACAGAAGGGATATGGGCAAACCTGGAAGAAGCTTCGTGCTCCCTCTCCTCCACAGAATGGGATGGAAAGGTCTGATGGCAGCAATCAGCTCTTTTACCCCCTGCGTTATACAGTGCTCAGTTTGCATTTTTGCTGATCAAAGAACTGTGGATGTGATTGGTACATTGTCATGTACTAGTGAGTTATGTACCCCTCACCCCAATGCTGTTTGCTCCAGGTGCTACTGGGGGATGCTTAAAATGAAACAGTAATAATAATGAACTGCAAGGAGAAGAACATCTAAGAAGTAAAGGAATTGCCACTCAAATCTAGGTAACAGTGTCTTCATGCACCATGCTGGGGATGAACTGCTGCACCTTCTAAGCATCGTCACCACTTGTGCTGCATTTGGGTTTTATCTAAAGATCTCCCATTCAACTAATGGCCATCCCCCACCTTGACCACAATGTGGCCTGGGTACCATGATTAGACATACAGTCTAAGTTACAGACAAATTGGTGGGTCTGGATTTTTGGTTTTCCCTCGGTCTGCTTTGAAAGAAATGTGTCTAGCCTCTTACAAATAAGTCTTTTCTTAATAATGTCTAAATTTTACAGGTGAGTTCCCCACCTCTGGGGGAGAAAATGTTTCTAAAGGAAACCCGAGCAGCCCCTTGGTATCAGTGGGGTCACTCAGATAGCACTCCATTAGGATCAGATGTTCAAATGAGCCTTCTAATTTATGCACCTCCCTCTTCGAGTACCTGCTAACTCACATTTGTACAAACATGCCTTGACATGTTATCACATTTAGTATGGGAAAATGTCACCCTTCCTGCATGTAAATGGAAGCATATCCAAATTTTACAAAGGTCCTATAAAATAAAGCCTGTAGAATATTAGGAAATGGAAATGCTGATGGCCAGATTTTCAAAAAATTTGCATACAAGACTTAGGAGCCTTTGTGAGTACATTTGCAGTAAACAGTTTCACCGTTGTTTGAAAATTTAGCCTATAGTATTTGCACTAGAATTTCACCTGAGTGAGCCGCTTGTCATCTGTTAGGAAACAAAAATATTTAAAATACTGCTTTTTATAGATAATTTAACTATAAAAAGCATCATACATTTTTGTAAAAGCTTATCATAGTATGAAGGGAACAAATGGGATGTTTCTGATTTGGCGGATATGGGATAAAGGAAGGCCCAAGGGTTGACTGGTTAATTTCATGAAGATACAGAATGAATTAAATGAACACATGACTGATTTGTAATGTCTATGCAAAGTTAACAATCTGTTCTTTTCTTACTAAAGAGAGAAGATTGTATTGATTCATGTATTTAAGTCTTGGTTATTTGTTTTTTTTCCCACAGCCCTGTTCCAGATTATGTCAAATCAACTGTGGAAACTGTGATGAAAATTCACCAGACAGAGAGTGACGGAGATATATTGGCATTTCTAACTGGCCAGGTACAGACAGAAGGGACTCTGTTCTCTTTTGCTTAAAGTTGCTACTTCGATGTATGCTGGAGTTTTCAAAGCACTCATCCTTGGTATAACTCTGCTTCCATTAAAGGCACTGGGATTTCTGAAATGAATAGAGCAGAGTTAGGCCAACGCTGAGCCCTTCTGAAAATCCTGCCTGCAGAATAAATTAGATTTCTCAAAGTCAAACACTTGGTGCTATGGTGAGTTATGTCCTTTGATGTTACTATGCACTTTCATTCTCACTGTCCGGAGAAACAATGCAAAACTTTTACGTACTAGTCTAACTCACCAAGTTATTAAAATGCCAGTAAATCCTCATTAATCAGTAGAAATTCCAACTGTGATGACTATTAAGGTTTTAAGTTTGTAAGATTGTGTCAGTTAAGTTAAATAGCTTTAAAATGACTTGACCAGTAATATTTCAACCTAGCTGGTACTTCAGATAAAGAAATATTTTCCAACTTGTTTTTTAATTCCTGCTATTGTATAGATTTTAATCCCCTTCTGACAAGCTTTTTATTACTCTATATGGGTGCTATGGAGCAACGTGACTGCAAAGCCAACGACTGTACAGTAACTATTGCTATCTTCAGATATGAGCTCCTTGGGGCAGGGACTTTCTCTTACTAGGGGTTTATGTACACATGAATTTATTCAGGAATAGCAGAATAGGTGTCCACAAATGGAATTATTCAGGAATAGCTAATGTACTTTAAATTAATGTGCTACCGTCATTGAAATTAACTTTCACGTGTGGTCAAGTCCTAGCCATGTGTTTGTAAAGCGCTTAGCACCAACGGTGCCCTGATCTCAGGTGGGTCTTCTAGGTGGTACTGTGATGCACAATAATAATAACGGTGGTTTAGCCAGGTGTAAGCCACCTGCAGTCTGTGGGTCGTGTGTAACCCATCAGGGTAATCTGATTGCAGGCCACGAGACATGCTGACGTTGACTGTCTGCAGGCAACCCTAACCCTCACCTCTGATTGGCTGGGAATGGAACCCTAACCCCAAGCACTGGGAGCTGCGGGGGGCCATGCCTGTGGATGGTCAACATCAGCCAAATGTCTTGCCTCCTGCAATCAGATTACCCTGATGGGCCGCATGCGGCCCACAGGTTGCTCACTGCAGGGTTTAGCTATCTTGTGTTAAGAGTGGAAAAGGTTGCAGGTGAAGGAAGCCTGTTGCTGTCTTGCATGTCAAATTTCTTGTTTAGTGCAATTTCTTTTCCTGACCATGTAAATAAAGGGAACAAGCAAAGCATTATTGGTAACATTTACGTCTCATTTTATTTCTTTTTAGATTGTTTACATGCTTTTTTTTTAGGAGTTGAATTGGGCTGACTCAAGGAAGCAAGGCAAATTGGTGCTATTCGTAGAGACTGACCTCTTGTGCTCCAGATTTCAAGCTTTTTTTAAAGAAAAATGCTCTAGCTCCTATTGTTGCTAAATTAAGTTTTGAAAAACTGAGCTAATTGATGCAGTGGTGTTTTGTCTCAGTTTCCAGGCAGCCTGAAACAAAAGTTTTGAAAGGAGTCAAATGCAATTAATTTCAGTTGGGTCCAAAATCTGAAGCAAAGGCAGTTCAGATGTCAGTATTGTTAACTATTTCACTCCTGATCAAAGCATAAAAGAGAGAAGAGGGATGATTGCAATATGAAGTTCTTCACAATCTAATAACAAGATACTAGAGACAAACTTTGTGTGCACCTTTTTCTAATGCAACTAGGACTGAGTTGTGCAATTTTACGACTTAATTTCTATGGTCTGTCTTCTGGTTTAATATGGTTCTAGGAGGAGGTGGAGGCCATAGTTTCTATGCTAATAGAACAGGCTCGAGTCCTTTCTCGCTCTGGGATGAAGAAACACCTTCGAGTTCTTCCCATGTATGCTGGGCTGCCTTCCTCGGAGCAGATGAAAGTGTTTGAGAGAGTTTCACACAGTGTCAGAAAGGTAAGGCTGCCATATATAAAACCGCTATAGTGCCTGTCATCCAGAAGGATTCCATAGCTCTTTATAGATTGTATAGATACTGCCCACCCATCATTAGAATGAAGCAATCTCTGATTTTGCCCTAAGCAGTCTTTATGCACCAGCTATCATTGCCTATCAGTATAGAGGGAATCATTTCATGTTCAGCTACTGCAAACTCTTCTGGCTTCCCTCTATTTCTTCCAGCTTCTCAGTCTTCCCAAAATGTGATGGCTATAATAACCTTTCCCTTCCATCCACCTGATCACTTTCTTTTTTCTTAAGTCTCTGCACTGGCTCCCAAGGTGTTTCTGCATTCACTTCAAGATTCTCATCCTCTTCTTTAAAGTACTCTGCACTTGCATACTTTTCCAATTGGATTACTTCCTTCAATTTATACAGCTGAGACACTGTGTCAGTAATAAAAGGAGGCTTGATGGCACACTGGGCTAATGCTCTAGAATTGGATCTGAAGAAATTAGTTAAAACTTGTTTGCACTTGTTTGACTCCTGTTAGCCTGTAATGGATACTTTTCCATATCACAGAGCTACCTTGCAATTGGGAACAATTGGCTTTTCTGTTCAGGTGAGGCCTATGTCTGGAACTGAGATATACTGGCAGAACTGCCTGGGGTGAGCTATCATAGCTTTTGCCTTTGCTTGGCTTTAACTAGTGCTATATCATTCACTCGCTGTTGGAGGGAGATGAGCAATTGGAAAGTTGCCCCAATTGCTCATGAATCTGATACTGGTCAGCGATGACGAGGATTTAATTTTTGCTGTTTCAGATGAACTAAAAATGAAACTTCTCTGTACTCTGCTATAGCATTTTCTTGCAACTCTTTACATCAAAGGTGACGAGTATAACTTTAAAGGGAAACTGTCAGCTTAAATCAACCACTCCCATTTTTGTTGTTGTCACAAGTGACACCTGAGATTATAACAGACAGAAATTACAGAGAAACATTTTTCTCAGTTTTTATTTGTTAGCACTTTGTATATAGTCAATTTCATGATTTTCCTTGTATTGACAGTTCCCCTGTTTTTTGTTGGGAGAGAACAACAGTTTAAATAGGAAAATGCTTGTAAAATCATAAAAATTGACGGATTTCAAGTTGTCAGTATCTCATTAGTGTGATGTGAACTGCTTCATCTATGTATAATCTCTTTTTGCTCTCAGGTGCATTCCGTGTAGCTTCTTTAACTGAGTTATTTCCAAATTGTTCCTATCAGAGTCCTATTGCACTGACTGCAGGTTTTAAAAGCAATAGAAGTAGAAGGTCACAAAATAACTTTATGTTCTGATACGTGTAGGTGATAGTGGCCACCAACATTGCTGAGACATCTATCACAATTAATGGGATTGCATTTGTGATTGACTGTGGCTTTGTGAAGCTTCGGGCCTATAATCCAAAAACAGCAGTCGAATGCCTTGTGGTTGTCCCGGTATCTAAGGCATCAGCTAATCAGAGAGTAGGTCGTGCAGGCCGGAACCGTTCTGGAAAATGTTATAGACTTTACACAGGTAGGTGGTGTGTTACACAGGAGATCTTGCTGTTGTGGGACTTACGGCTAGCTTTAGCTGTTTCTATTCACAAACTTTAAATCATGAAGTAAAGAATTGGAATCTATGTTTCAGCAGGAACTAGTGACTTTCCTTCACTACTCACATGGATTAGTTAACCCAGGTCTCTAAACAGTGCAGTTTTCACTGGCCTCAGACCCCTGTCTGGAAGTGATTCAGCATTTCTTAACAAGAAGTATAAGTCAGTTACATATATTCAATCAGTAATAAAACAAAACAGTAGCATATGATAAATACATAGGTGAACTAATTGTCATTATTAAACATTAACTTGGTGTTTATTTTACATTTTCTACTCTTGTGATGTGTGCTTGTGCTTCATCCTGGACACCAGTACAAATATTTAAGTTACAGCAGCCGATAAAATTAGATCTCTTCACATCCCACCAATTCACTCTTCCCACCGGACCTTCACCAGCAAAAGCCTCGTAGTGTGACCTGAAAGTCAACAGATTTGTAGAACAGAGGCAGGAAGCAGATTCTATAGTTAACTTTTCACCAAGAATGCACTGTCTCCATTTCACTCGCAATTAAATCAGGGTGATGTTAGTATAAAGTTTCTTGGCTAACCTTGATGGTCTTTGCATCATGCAGACATCATGGTAATCATCCACCAGAGGCCTCATACTAGTAGGTGTTAATCAAATTCATCAAGTTATGCTGTATTAAGTTAAACAATTACAAAGGAGCAAATATGTAATAAATAATTAAAACTTCGGGGCCAAATTTTCCAACAGCTTCAGAAAATCTTCCCTCACAGTATATGCAGGCCACACCCCTTTGTATGCAGATAAACCCACCGACGCATGCATGTTATACAGGTTTATAGACATAGTACCCCATTTGTGCCGCACTTTCAGAGTCTCTGAAGTTGAGGCCCTTTAATAAAATGCAAAAGCAGGCTGATAGAGAGACATGCTGTGAGACCAGCAGTGATTGCAAACCTAAGATGCTGCTCTAAGTCTGGACCACGAAGTCCACTAAGCAATGCATTCTTGTTGATATCTCTAGGCTGCTGTAGGCTGAGAATTTACTCCAACTCATTCTACCTATTTATCTGTTGTGTTTTGTTCTGTATTATGTTTGAAAAGGCTCTTTCAGATACTGCGTCTACCAAAGACGTATGTCTGGAAATCATCCGAATAATTAAAGGTAAAATTCCCTGCTCATGTGATTCCTCTTGCAACCTTAGCTGTCATAAACAAATGCTTAGCTTGTTGAGTGAAGCTCAGTGAGGCTGGTGTAGTGAGATTAGTTGTTATAAATGATTCAGTCAGTCAACTGGTAAGCTTCAAAAACCTGCAGTCTAAATACTTAGCTCTTGGCTATTTCCTTTTGTGAGGGAAGGCTTTTCAGTAGAACAGTGTAGCTGCTTGCATGTTTCAGATTTCCTCTCCTTTTACTGAAGCTTTAAGATTTAAATAGGCCTAGTGTGTCTTTAAATTTCTAGGCTATCAGCTACAATTACAATTTTAAATGTAAACGTGGTCTATTCTGTGTATTTGTGAGCCCACTGCTTGCAGTCGGAGTACTACCATGGTTACTATTGTCTTAGTTCTAGCAAGAGGGTGTTCCAGCACTGTGTGGGAGTGAGAGTAGGGGGCACATGCTCTGTGTGTCGTTAAGATTAATTATCATAGTAAGGTTTATGTAATACCATATTAAAAGGCATCTTTCTAGTAGACTGTCTGTATACTTCACTGTGTAGGTCTCTGGTTATGTTGGTCTGTAATTTAAAACGCTCCATTGTTACAATGCATGTCTTGTTAACTGTAGAATGCTTTTCACTAGTGTAGCCCTCATTCCTTTGAAAATCAGATACATGTTCCCAGATTCCAGGAAACAGCCATATTCTGAGCTCTTTCTCATCTGTGATCCCAGATCTGACTGATGACCTCTTCCATATCTGAAACAGCATGTAATGCGCTACCTGGGGAGACAATCAAAATAATACTGTGGATCCAAAGTCAATAAATCATAGTTCTTAGTGTATTTTATCAGTACTGCGACTTAGTATGCTCACTGGGGAGAGCAACTTTTCAAAATGACTTGTTCTTCTTTTGTGTTATTTCTAGCCACATGCAAAGGCTGTCTTTTTTCTTTTGTTGAACAAAGACTTTCTACCTCTTATGCATTTGTCCTACATTAACCAACTTTTGAGAGTTGAGTGTACAGTGAGGTTGGTTGTACTCATATTCATGCTAAATTATGTTATTGCCGCTTACTGTTGAATTCTGATGAGTTGATACAAATGTCCAGATGACTGCATACCTGGCTGAAGTAAGCACTTATGGCAGTCTAGAGTAGGAATTTTGAAGCAAAGATCTTTATTTGCATGTCAGTATACAATGTAGTGTTCCAGCATTTTTCATGGAAATGCCAATAGCTGGACTCTGCACTCACAAGTATACTCCAAATCTTTCAAGTTATTACCAGAGTTTTTTTGTATGTTGCATAATAGCTTAAACATCATGGCTATCATCGTGATTTTTAAAGGGAGTAGTGCTGGCACAAATGTGTAAAGCTCTTATTGCATATGAGTTACTTTGTTGGCTGGGAGAGCCAGTTTAATTGATACTTTTAGCTAAGTCTTCACTGCAAAAAAATTTGTTTTTTACATCAAAATAGTGAACTTGATGTAAAATCCTAATGGAGACAAGACATGGGTAATTTTTACCTTGATGTAGCTACTTGAAGTCAGTACCGGGTGTGGACTATAGTTTTGATGAAGTCACAGTATTAGAATGACAAGTTAACTGAGTAATGTAAAATACAGCTTTTGCTGACCTTGTAGAAAATATTTTCCTGATTTGGGCCTTATAAGGAAAATATTTTAAAAAGGGCTCTGTAAAATAGCAAGTGGGGGTTAAAATACAAAAACCCAAATAGTAATGCTTTATATGCTTTTAAAAAACTCATTGCCCATGTATTAATAACAGGACCCTGAGTTATTCTTCCCAATGTGAACACATATTTTCCTCTTTGTAAAAAGCCTTTGCAAGCATTTTTCCATTTAATAAAAATGTTTGCTTTCAGAATGTGTGCACACTTATTTGTTATTGTCTGACTGCTTAGAAACTCTTATCTGTTGAGAAATAAAGATTAAATATTTCGTTTTGAAAACTATGTATAAAGTCATTGAAAAGTTAATTAAGAAGTATGTCAAATGTGGAACCTATCAAACCTGACAGTCCCTATTTAAATAGTTTTATTTTTATATTTAATAATAATTTTGCCAACTAGGATTCAAATCGCATAAATGGTGTGGTGAGAGGTATACGTTTCTTTTATTTGACTTCCAGTCATTTTTGGTTCAGTTAGCACCTCAGTAGTATGTACACTCCTATTAACAATGCTAAACTGAAACTGGAGACAGTGAGAGGATATTGGCTCAATATAATCAGTGTTTGAATCTGAAACATGATCACATGGAGCTTTGACTTCTTCCCCCACAGAAGAAGACTTTGAGAAGTTGCCTCAATCTACCGTTCCTGAGATGCAGCGCAGTAACCTGGCCCCTGTTATCCTGCAGCTGAAAGCTCTGGGGATAGACAATGTGCTCAGGTTCCCCTTCCTGTCTGTAAGTCCTGGATTCCTGTTTGAAATTCTGTATTACAAGGGTTGTCAAACTTCTTTATAGTGTGGACCACATAACAGAAATAGCTTGTTGAGCACCTCCTTTTCTATCTATCTTATGGACCACCTCCTAATCAATATACTATTTGTAATCATGTAACGTTCCTGTGGTAGCTACAGTAGTGGCTTATGTGATTGGTTGGCTCTTCCTTGTTTCCTGTTGATTCTACAGATATCCAGGCTCTTCTTTGCAATAAAGTTCCTGGATGCCTATAGATGCACCTGGAAACCAAGACAAAGATCCCGTATTATGTGACCTACCTGTTCTCTGTGGATCATCAGCAAGTGCTGTACAGACCATCTGAGGCCCAGAAGTCATTGTTTGCTAACCAATACTCTGTTACTTTGGAAGAAGCAATTGATGGCCTAATATTGTGTTGTGGAGGAGTATCAGATTTCCATGATTCTGCCAGCACTACTGAAATGCCACTATTTTTAGACTGTTCTACAGTTTATATTTGAGAACAAAGAATGAGCAAGTATGACTTTGAATAACTTAGAAGGCGAAACCCCTCAATTTGTCTGAAATAGAATTGTGGAGGCCTTTCCGTGAAGTGGAGAAAAAGATAAATCAACAGTATCTAGCCTCTGCACTTACTTTAATTTTTATTAACTAATGGCAAGTAGCAATCATTAGACTTTGTTTAGTGAATCTCCTTGTAATGTTTCCAGTTACATCTGCATTGATAAACCCAACACAATAGAACTTAAATTGAGAGAATTCAGGACGCAATTGGTCTGACACTGTAATAGTATCACTATGTTGGACAATTCAAGTTTGTGTTTTTAGCTTGGACTTATTCCATGTAGTCACAGGATCTTGAGAGCATCATAGTGGGATTCAGGAACCTGGAGAGGGTTTTCAGTTGTGGGTCTAATGAGCCAGGCTGGTCAGTGGAGGACATCAGGTGATGCTCTGAGACATCTTCTGCCATCTGTAGGAGCAGGCTGGGGGAAAATACTGCATCTGGGAAAAAGGGACTATAGAGGGCTCGAACTGGTGCCTTTGAGGCAGGAATACTCCTTGAAGAAGGACGGACTTAAAAATTCTCACTAGGAAACTTCATGTATTCCCATATCAGTGACAGCTTAAAGAAGTTTTTTTCTTTACAGCCGCCCCCTGCGCAGTCTATGGTGCAAGCATTAGAGCTGCTGTATGCTTTAGGAGGTGAGCATGCTACACTTTCATTGTTGTATTTATAGTCTGTTACTAAAGAACAAATCCAAATCAATGTGAATTTTACAAAGTCCTTTTTTTAATGTGTGTGTGGGTATTAACTTGAGTATTAACCAGATCTTTATTTTCGAGAATACTGTTTGTACTAGATTCTATTGTGGTCTCAGTCCACAACTTTGTCAATGTACCTCAGTCTTGACTTGTAAGTATCGTCTATTCCTTTTCCAAACAAGAATAGCCCAGGAGTTTTAAAAAGACTGTAAACTCTCATGCACAGAGAATAAGCATAAGCCAGTCTTTTAAGTGCTTTCAGAGTCGTACCCCTGTTGGTCTATATCAGCAAAAACAATTTATTTGTTAGTCTCTAAGGTGCCACAAGTACTCCTCTTTAACTGCTGTGATTTAGGAAGGAAATATTATTCCATTATTGTCTATTGCATAGTTTCTTGCACTTGCCTCTGAAGCATCTGATATGTGCCACTGTCAGAGATGGCATGTTGAGATAGATGGACCACTGGTCTGGCTTGCAATGGCAGTTCTTGTGTTCCTGATTTTACAATATTATGAAGTGCTCATTAGGAACTAGGTTGGGGATAATAAGTTGATCAGTATCTAAAGTTAGGCACTTAAATTGACATTTGTTCACTTGGATAAATTGCTTGGCACTGAAGTTTTTAATTGGTACAGTGAATATGTCTTTCATTTTGTGTTGCATGCTACAGCAGTAACAGAAACTTGTAATTTTTCCAGTAAAAAGATACCACCTTCACACTTGCATTAAGAACTTTTGATAAGAAAGCTAGGGAGTAAAACAAAACAAAAACATACCTATCCTCATTTCAGAAGTATCCGAAAGAAAGACTATGTGCTTCCCAGTTGAAACATTGGGAAGAGGGCAGTAAGTTTGAAATACATTGTGCAGGCTTCTGCGGCTCCAAGAGGCTTGTGTTTGTTTTTTCCTTGTACTCATGGGTGCCATGCCGTGACATACAGCATTAGAGCTGTAAGTTCTTTTGTGGCCATGGTTTTCCATGTGCTCATTCCGTTCAGTGAAAAGAGAAGGAGAGAGTTTTCACCTGTGAGGTAGTTGATTGTTGGCAACCCTTTTGAGCTGGGAATCAGTGCTCTCCCATTGGCTCAGAAGTGTAATGCAAGGGTAGATACACAGCAAAACCACCTTAGGGAGGACTGAAACTGAAAGGGAGATAAGATCCCTGATTAGCTCTTTGATGTTCTGCTAAAAATCCTGCACCCTTGGACAGAATCGCTGAAAGGTGCAGAGATGTTTCCCACATGTTTTCTAGAAGCGCAAGAAATGCTGCTCACGGTGCCATTCCGCTTGGAGCAGGTTGTGTGTTTTGTTCAGATTCAAACTGATACTCTCAGATATCCAAGGGATGTTTTGTTTTTATTTTGGAGGCAGTAACTGCAAAGTTAAAGTTGTGTTGGTGTCTGCAGTTACAATAGGGATTAAATCCCTTTTTTAAGTGAGTAAACTGATGTATAGCTGCACATTTATATTATTCTTGATGCTCCCTGCAGTAAAAATAAGCCCATTCATGGATCAGGACCCTGTGGTGCTAGGCATGGAACAAATACCAAACAAATGATAATCCCTGCCCCAAAGAGCTCACAATCTAAGTAACTAGTTCTTCGGGTAGAGAATGAATTTTAGTTCTTCAGGTAGAGAGTACTTAGACTGTAAGCTGCAAGTCTTTTCTTTTTGTAAAATGACATAACTCTGTGCTCAGTAATAATAATTTGAAAACCAAACTGTCATCCTTCTGTTCTGTGCATCATCACCAACAACCATCATTCTGGAGCTAGAATGTAGCTGCTGATTTAGCTACTGGTGCATGAGGCAGAACAGATTGCAGCTGATTTTTCCTGTAGCTGGAATAGGCGCTGTAGTGCTGATATTAAATTATTTTTGTCAATGAGCCACATAAATATAACTCAGAAAAATGGCACCCTATTACCCCAGAGACTTGTTCTATATCTGCTAGCCAAGCCCAATCTTTTCCTCTCTTATCAATGCTTTTTTTTGCTAATAACTTGGAAGCAAATTCCAAAAGAGTAGGTGGAAGTTTTCCTACAAAACCTGCTTTGCAGGGTTAAATGGTTTCCAAATGGTGTATACAAAATGCATTACAGAATGTATCTCTGTGACCATTGTATTGCTGCATTGACCTTGGTGGTTCCATATTTCCTGAATTACTAGTGATGCCAGTAGAACTTGTTCGTGGATTATGTGGTTTGTGTGTCTGCAAGAAGCTAGTGTTTATGTAAATATAGTGTTTGCTTAAAAGTACTGAGGACTCATGGGAAAGTTAATGGGTATTTATAAGAGCCTCCCGATTTCCCAGTTGGATACTTGCTAGCTCAACAAGCTTTTTGTGAGTTTCTGCTACATATTAGCTGGTGGCACAAAGATTAAGATAATTTTCTATGCTATTTTGGTCTGCTTTCTGAATACTTAGTATTATTTTTGCAGGTCTGGATAAACATTGTCGCCTAACAGAACCTCTTGGTATGAGAATAGCAGAGTTCCCTTTGAACCCTATGTTTGCAAAGATGCTGTTGGAATCAGGTCAGTAAAAGGCAAGGTGCCATCAATAGTCTTGTGCTGAGTATAAGATACTGTCCACCCAGGGACAATAATAATTAGTGTATCTAAAAGAAGCTATAGTCAATTTTGGTGTGATACATAATTCAAAAGTCAAGAAACCATTTGATACCATAAGTACATCCTACGGGCCTTCCTGTAATCTTAACTTCAGAGTTAGTCTATCTAGTATAACTTGGCATATTTATATTCATGACCCCCAAGTATTGCACCAATGTACCTTAAAGCGTTTGAAAGTGATTGGTCCCCATGCCTGCAGAAAAATGCTTTGGGGTTGGTTGTGCTGTTGGATCAGGGCAACATCTTTTACAGAATTGTTCAGCTTCCACAAAGTTACCTCTTAGGTAATAAGCAATAAATAATAGTTCCCAACAGCAGGGCTCAGTGGTATAATAGGAGGCCACAATCCTGCAAAGACTCATGCACATGCTTAATTTTGTGCATGGAGAGTAATCCTATTGGAGTTAATGGGACTAGTTCTGAGGATAATTTTAAGAACTTGTATGAGTCTTTTCAGCGCAGTGAGTTACTTCTTTAACCTCTGATTTCTGATTGCCTGGTTTGAAGTGCTTACTAAGGCCATCAGTGAAATAAGTTTATCTTCAGTTGAGTCTCCAGTGAAAATATGTATTCATCACAGAACCAACATACATTTCTTCACAGTTCATGCCCTGTTCTCAAGGACTGAAATGTAGAGAATGGGGTATATTAGCAAGGCTGTGTGTTGGAGTGAATCTGCCCACACTGTACTGCAGGCAGAGCTGCTTTTTGATATCTTTCACAAGCTTCATAATTTGCCAAGTTCTCTTTTAAGGAAAAGAAGGAACAAACCTTTTTAAGAAAAGTTGTTTTTAATGTATGCCCAGTACATACAAGCATACTTTGTAACAAAGGTCTCTCTTAAATATGTAAAAAATCATACATATTCTTTATTTCTGTACTCTAAGTGCAGACAAAAACGTAATAGGCATTTGCCAGTCCTTGATTCTAAGGTCTGTGTATGACAACATGCAGATGCGATGGCAGAGCTGATTGCATGTATCTGACTGCTGCTGCAGGGACTGAGTGATCCACTGCTGAGAAATTCCTAAATGTCCCCCCTCCAACTCCCCATCATATGTTACAAAAAGGGGCTTTTTATCAGCAAAGACCTCCTTTGCAATGAAATAAGGGTCCCCCCCCCCATCGTTGCTGTAAAATGCTTTCTTCTGGAAAATCTAAGAGTAAATTTCTCCTTCCTTTTTTATGATATTATTTATGTTTCATAATCCTGGAAGCAAGAAACTTTATTTTCTTTCACCACTTATTTTACAGGAAACTTTGGCTGCTCCCAAGAGATCTTGAGCATTGCTGCCATGATGCAGATTCAGAACATCTTTATGTTCCCTCCAAACCAAAAGGCTCAGGCTGTAAGTTCGGTCTCATAATTTTCTTCACTTAATCCACATCTTTGAGTGTCTGCCAACTCTGCTATTAATATCCGTTAGGGACATGCAAAGTCTGACGTGCTAGAGTGGAAGTCAGGTTTTCTGTCTGTGCCAATACTGCTTGGTAATGGAGAAAGGGGAAGCTGCATGGTTGTGAAACCTGCAGATGGTCCTTGGCTAATGATGGAGGCCTTGTACTACAGAAGATTAGGAAAGTGTTTGGAAATGTTAGGATCATAAGTTGGTATTAGTCCGTTTTGGGGTGCATGAAAGGAAGATTGTCCGTTTTGAGCTTCCCTTTGAGAGAAAAAAGTAAATTTATTTTCAGGCTGATAAAATTATTTAATATGAAATGGTTAATTCAGAGGTAGAAATCCTGCTGAGTCTAACCTTATATACAGTAAGTAAATCCCATTTCCTTTGTGCAAATGAGTTTTAATTTCAGTTTTAGAGCTCTGCCTTGAAATTATAGTATGTTGGATAGCGAAACATGCATATCAGTTAAGGGAGAGGTGTTACATGATAAGAGTTAAAGGTCACTAAATACTCAAGACAGTAAGAACTGAGGGCAGCAGGATCGACCTTTGAAAAAAACTAATTTCTATATAAAAATACATTTCTTCTCTTTTTTCCAGATCAGGAAACACAGAAAATTTGCTGTGGAAGAGGGAGATCATCTCACTATGCTTAATGTTTATGAAGCTTTTATTAAAGTAAGCAGGTTAGAGTACATGTGGATTCCTGAGGATGAGGAATGGGAGAGGGTGGGTTCCAGTGGTTTTAATGCCAGATGCTCAAAACTAAGGACAGGTCTACACTAGAAACCCTACTTCAGCGCAGCTGCAGTGTGTCTGGTGAAGATGCTCTATGCTGACAGGGGAGTGCTCTCCTATCGGCATAATTACTTCACCTCTGCAAAAGTCGGAAGCTATGTCAGAAGGAGAGCATCTCCCCCGACACAGCAACAGTGTGGACAGCGCCTAGGTCGCTGTAACTTGTCACTCGGGGGGGGGTGTCTTTCACACTGCTGAGCAATGTAAGTTAGATTGACTTAAGCGTTAGTATAGACCTGCTATAAAAATCCTAGAAGCTTGAGCCTATGTAACCTATGGACCCAAGTGTCTAATATACCTTTTTGTTTAGTTAATTAACGGCTACATTTGTCACAGATGCTCACATAATCCCACTGTGTTGGCAAGAAGTAAAATCTGTGGCTGTGTAAGGCACAGGCCCTTAACTGTAACCTCCATATCTTCGGTTATCCCAGAACATGGGAAATTCATGTTCTCATTTACTGTCTGTTGATAGTTTTGAATTTCAATGAAAGTTGGGCACCTAACTCCTGCAGGCTCCTTTTGAAAATCCCATCCCTAATCATTATATAAAGTCTTGTCAATGGCTTAAAGTGCTTGGTGATCGGTGAGGTTTAATTGAAATCTTAGTGCTTGTCTAAATACTCAGGTTGTATATCCTTAACTATACCAGGATAGTACATGTGTTGGGAAAGGTAATAAGCTATACTAATGTAAGGCACATATATAACTGTGTCTGCGCTAGGAGCTCTACTCTAACCAAAGTTGTTACACTGGTACAAAAACTGTGTATAGACCAGGCCTTAAATGTATTTTGAACTGATTATCTTTGTGCGTGTTGGAAAACAAAGTACAGAGATGTCTACTTATGTCTTGGGCCAAAAAAAAAAAAAAGACTCAGATTTAATTTATACTGAGATGAAGCACTTTTATGTTATAGTATGAAATAGCTGACACTGTTCTCCCCCACCACATCTCAAGAAATGAGTCAAATATATTAGGAAATAAGTGCTGGAAATGAGTTTATGAACTGGAAGCCATTATTTCTATTTGAAATACAGCGTGCAGGCAGTGGCAGTTCATATGCATACAGGCTGCAGTTAACTTCCCATTGCAAATCGGTAAATACCAGAATACAGCACAGTGGTTGGGGAACAGAACTAGACTACACTTTGCAGTAGGGAGATTTACTGTGGCATTTGTAACTGTTCTTGTATTGTTATTGCTATACAGCACAGCAAGAGTTCTCAGTGGTGTCAGGAACACTTTCTAAACTACAAAGGGCTTGTCAGAGCAACCACTGTAAGGGAGCAGCTGAAAAAGCTTCTTGTCAAATTTAAAGTGCCAAAGAAATCCAGTGAAGGTAGGAGCCACTGAATGAGGATTTGTGTGTCATACCTGTTGGAGTTCATCTGAATATTGAGTCGCCCAACTGTCAGTTTATTTTCTTACTACATTCAAGAAATACTGTTGTCTTGTCAGCCTAAAAATAATGTATGTTAAATAAAACTGGGATTTCAAAATATACTTTTCCAGAGCATAACTTGAGCCCATTTTTACAATTAGAATTTCTTCAAACCTTGGTGGCTTAATTGATAGCAGCAGTGTTGTGTAGTAGTAATTAATAATAACTTCATAGATAAAACCTCACGAGAGATTTTCAGGCACCCCGCATTTATACCTTTGAAAATCTCTCATTACGATCAAGGCATGTATAAACATTTTGGAGCTGATTTTCAGTTGTGCTGAACACCCCTAGCTCCTGTTGATTTCAGTTGGAGTTGCAAGTGCTCAGCACCTCTAAAAATCACTCTGCAACCACTTAATCCTCATAGTACCCTGTGAGATAGCTACGGTTGGTACTATCTCCAGGGGGAGGTACTCTGGCACCTTTGTTTTTTACATAGTAATTGAGATTTATTGTGAAACTGGAGAGAGGGAAATAAAGAATCCTGAGTCTCTTGCTTTTGATGACTGAGCAGTATTTAGGGGATTTTTTGTCATTGCATCAGCTCTTAGTTTATCAAATACATTTTGCAGAATAACATGTCAATTCCCTTCTTTAGGTGATCCAGATCCTGTTCTGAGGTGTATAGTTTCTGGATTCTTTGCTAATGCAGCTAAATGCCACTCCACTGGAGCTTACAGGTAAAATATGCATGTAGATCTATATAATTCCTCAGAACTGTCCTTTTATTTAGCATGCTTCTGTGAATTGACAGATCTGGATAGTCAACAAACAGATGCTTCTCTAGATGGACTAGCAAGAAAAGTGTTGTTGTTTCATTAAATTAATGAGGTCTTTCAGTGTCACATGTAACAGTTTCCAAATGCTGTTTGCTTGTTTATCACCTCTCTTGTTGGTTAAATGATGACAGTTAGTAAGGTTGATAGAGGGGAATTGTTAATAGTTACTAACTAACATGCTAATGTGAGCAGTAACTATAAATGCTTCCATTCCGTAGCACCTCCAATCCACCTTAATCCAAGCCTGCAGGACCTTGTTCTTGTGATTTGGGCAGAAAACCATTCAGTGTTAGGGTTTATCTACACATGAAAAGTGTTTTGGAATGATGTAGGGTATGAATTTAAAGTGAATTAATTATTCCTGATGAAGTCCATTTGTTGATATTCTTATTTTGGAATAAGAATGTCTATAAATGGAGTTAATCAATCAGGAATAACTCCTGCTGTAGACAAACCCATAGAATGATAACTCCAAACTTTTTCACTGGTGTCTTGGCCAGAATTTGGGCCTGATCTCTGCAACTGAAAGGCCAGTGCATTAGCTTTGCACCTCTTTACCTTGCTTGCTCCAGCTCTTTCAGTACTCAAATTTATTAGCATTTTGACTGGGGCTGAAAGGTCACCAATAAATAAATTTTAAGAATAAATTTGCGATTGCTAAATCTGAAATAATACCCTCTCTTCAAGGACTATCCGTGATGACCAGGAACTGCACATCCATCCCACCTCAGTGCTGTATGCAGAGAAACCTCCTCGCTGGTAAGCTAGAGCTGGTTTCATTTGTCTGCCTAGATCAGGAAGCACTCCACATCACACATTGTTAGGAGATTCCCATTAATAACTCCGTTCTGCATCAGTGTAACAACACACCTGGAAGATCCTGATTCCCGGAATGTAAGTTCAAAAGAGGCTTCTTCTGCAATAGTCTTTAGGCAACAGCCAAATAAAACTGCTAGATGGGGAGCATATGGAAAAGTGACACTAACATGGTACTAAAAAGTATTAAGAGCTGTGAAGATGAGAAAGGGGAGGCAGGTGCCCCCTTCCTAAAAAATACCAGAATGCAGAGCCTTGTGCTGCAGGTAAAATCACTCACAGGAATTGCTCTCTGAGGAGGGTCCCTCGACCCATTGGGAAGGCTATCTCAGTTCAGTGATGTTGATGTTAATGTGGAGGCTAATGGGGCCATCCCATTTAAAAAGACAAATTTGAACGAAACAAGGTAGTAGTTGCTTTTATTACACACTTTTATATAGTGCAGTAAATATACGTGAGACACCGGGACACTGTTCCTTCTCCAGGAAGTTTGCAATCTAAAATGAAGAGACAAAATACTTCAGGAAAAGGAAGGTGTGACAGTATAAACAGATTTGTGGAAGAAGTGACTAGAATCACATTGTAAAACCCACATATCCTCTTGGGATATTACATGTTTGTGTGTCATTGATTTCCGTATCAAAAGTGCTCAGTAAACAAATGAAAATGTTTTTCTAATTGGCAGCCTAGCAACTGCAGCCTGGGCTCCTGGAGTTGAGCTAGGTTCTTGCAACCCTGTGCGTAATCACCAGTGAGAAAAACTTTGCAGGTTAAATTAGGCTGTCGGTGACACCTGTGCAACTTGATTGTCTTTGAATAGTATCCTCAGTGATACCTGTGCACAGCATTTGCACCGGTATAGCTGATTGGAACTTAGCAATCAGTTCTGTTGATGCTCAAGATGGAGATAGAATTCAGATCACTCAGTCTTATCTGTACTGGTTCTATTAGAACTTACCTCCTCCATCTTCCTTCCACCTCCACTTGTTTAGTTGTGCTTTTAGGGCATGTTATGTGTGAATCAATATACTGGGCTATGGACAGTGTTCGCTGGGTTGATTTGGTTTTGCTCTTTGTTGTTAGTAAGGGAAGAATGTAGTATTTTGCTCTGTGTTTTGTCTATCAACTGTGAGTATAGGGATTTCTCATTTCTTGTTTTAATTTGGTTTTCCTCAAATTTTAGATGCATTTGAATGGGTCAGTGGTTGTCTTGGGGAAGAAGGGAAGAGTGAGAACTTTCCTCTTGCTTCCAATTCACTAACCTTCTGTTCTCAAAAGAGTTCCCCCCTCTAAGCAGCATGGCGATTGCTTTGTCTTTTTTGTTGTGTATGGAAGACGGCTTCGTGTGGTGAGATTATGAACTGGATGAGTGAGAGAGCAGGGTGTGAGACTGGAGGTGCTTTAGTCCCTGTGGAGGGTCATTGTAACAGGCCTTAGAGAGAACTTTCCTGCATTCTTGGTAATGGCTGCCTAGGATGTAGCTGATTATTTCTAAACTGGTGTGCTTGCTTTCTAAAGCTTGAAGCAGTGTATGTCCTGGCATTATTCAAAATGCAGTCTTCCTCCCGTAAGCCTGCAGTCAGGGATCCCACCATCACATTAAGTTGTGGAGCGTTACTAAACTCTGATGGACCTAGAGTTTTGCACTCAACCCTCGACATCCTTCTCAGTCACACTCCACCCACAACACCTAAAATCTCCCCTTCAGAGGTGTTTAGTATGAGATCTCTTGGCCCCATAATTACAAGTTCCCCTCCCTTTTCTTCTTGTTACTCCCTCCCCTCGGTCTGTTCTTTCAGATGGTTTTGTGGAGATATTTTTTTAGTGGAATTTTAAAAATCTTTTTATTGCCCTGCTATACAATACTCTGAGCACCTTGATGGGCATCGGTTGGAGGGCATTTTATAACTGACGCTCCTCCCACACAGCAGAGACTACCTGTCATAAATAGATAGCTAAGGGTTAATGTTTCTTTTACCTGAAAAGGGAACCAAAAACCTCCAGAGGTTCCCTCCCCTGCTTTACTTAGCTATCTATTTATGACACTACCCAATGGCATCTTCTGCGTGAAATAATTCTGTAATCTCTATAGTGTGGAATGTTCAGATGGTCAGAGACAAGTCCCTCTCTGCTATATAACATGGTCTCATTTTTTCTCTCTCTGTGTTTTCAGGGTAGTCTACAATGAAGTCATACAGACCTCCAGGTACTACATGAGAGATGTGACTGCTATTGAATCCACTTGGCTATTGGAACTGGCACCTCACTTTTACCAAGAAGGAACGGTACGGACTCGACATAGACACCAAATGGTATCATTGCTGTATTCACAGCTCTTGTACTTAAAGCTTTTTCTTTTTCCCTCCAGCATTTTTCTGTTGTTTGATGGGAATAGAAACAAATTGGGGTGTAACTCATTTAAGGGGATTTAATATGTAAAACTCTGCTTTGCATTACCCTTGCAAGAGCTCTGTTTGCTATACAGGAGTACAGCCTGTCTAGACGCTAGCTCAGAATTGCATTTGTCCATTTGATGTGCATTTGGAAATTCAGCACAGAACTAGTCTATACTCAGAGATATGTGTTCAATAGCACTTCTCTCAGCAGTTCTGTTGACTTGCTGTAGGTAAGTGTAAACTTGAGATGGCTCAAATCGTCATGTGCCTTAAAGTCTTTCTTGGCAGTACCCAACACTTTGTTATTTCAATCAAATAAATGATAATTGCTCTATTACTTAGGAAAATAAATTAGAAGTTAAAATTTGGAGTCATGAAAAGGAGTGTCCTTCTATGGATAAACTTAATACAGATTCATTTGTGTACTTAGTACCTTACATTAAAGAGATTGGTTCAAGACGTGAGGTAGCTGGATGTATAGTTATATAACATGTATTCCTGAGGCTCCAAGCCACCATAACAATTAAATAGCAAAATTTAGACTTCAAGCAGTTAAACTGGAAGTTGATTAGAGCCACAGGACCTGAATGAGGAGTATTGGCTTGTTCTTTCACTGTGACCTTTGAAATAGTACATCCCTTATTTATTTATTTTTAAAAAGGGTAATTGTTTTACTTCCCTGTACACAAAGTGGCTCAAATGCACAAAGTGAAATAATAGAAAAATGAGCCACGTTGGCAGGTACCAATAATGACAGCAGGCACCACATTTTCAGACAGATGTTTCTTATTTTTTCCAGTTGATGCTATCCCTCTAGCTAAAAGCCTATTTAAAAAAACAAAAGCTTTGCTCTGGGCCTGAAAGCAGCCAAACTCTGGCCCTAACCCCCTGAAAGGAGGAAGTGCCACAGGCAGGAACACTCAGCAGAGAGAGCCCTGCCACCAGTTCAGCAGCTCTTGTGAACAGCAAGAGCATCCAGCAGATAACTGCTTCAATGGGGAACAGGGAAAGAGGTGACTTCTTAGGTAATAGGGTCCTAGACCAATGGCACATCCTTGAATAGTATCCAAAAGCAAACAGGTAATACAGAACGTGAGGCATTGGCACAATAGCCTTGTAGCATCTCAGAGGTAAGTTGCTACATTGTGTTCCAGCTAAAACTTCTGAATCCTCTTCAAGGGTAGCCCTAAGCAGAGCTTGTTGCTGTAATGTAGCTTGTGAATGATGTGTATATATCAATCATTATGGCAAGGTCTCTCTCAGAGATAGGAGATGCTGCAGTCCCTTGATTGACCCTGCATGAATAAAGGCCGTACAAGTTCTTGCTATCTGGGAAGACAGGAGCAGTGACAGATTGAGTATGGCCCCTAAATGTCATGAGTCATATCCACAAAGAGCATACATGTACATCTTCAGTAGCTGCCACTTATTCCTGCCAATTTTCAGCACCTCGTCTTGTTTAGACTTTGCTCTCATTCATCTACCCACCTTCATTAGGCACTGTCAGAGCAGTCTCGATAGAGTGGAATATTATCCCTGTGCTTGTGACACTGAAGCTAGTCTCTGCAATAGCAGACTGTACATAAACACTGAACAGTAGGGGTGACCAAATGGGTGTCACACGTGTGATCATTCAGGGAGGAAGACTAATTACTCAGTGCTAACCTTAGTGGAATTTGAGAGGTACTTACGATAAAGCAATGCCAAACAGCCTCATTCCACATGCATCATGAGATTCTGTGAGAATCTGCATAAAGCTCTTCTGATGGGCAACATTCCAGCAAAACAATGACGTGGGAGTATCAGTGGCAAAGAGCCATATTCTAGCACTGTTCAGGGTGGTCATAAAATGGGCACACAAACAGCAGTATTATTGTGAGGCTCTGTTCAAGCCAACCATTACCATCTGTGCAGGAGCAATCTTCATGGAATAGGAATATGCAACTCCACTTGTGGAACAAGCCTCTTCCGATGTGGAGGGATCCAGAACGGAAACCTGTTAATCTGTATTGGAATGAGATCTAGTATTGTGATGCTCAAATGCAGGACAATACTGTAATAAAAACTTCAGACATGATTTTTCAAAAGATCCAGTGAAAATTACGTGCCTAATTTACCTGAGCAAATTCCACAGTTGCACATGCAAATAAGAGAATTGAATGTGGAAATGTAGCTAAATAGCCATGTGTGTGTGGTGGGGGTTTTTTGTTTTGTTTTGTTTTGTTTTTTTTGGGGGGGGGGGGTTGTGCACACTAATTTTGCACGTAGTTTTGCATGCGTATTTGTGAACTTGACCTCTTGAAAATCTGATCCCTATTGTCCATATCTCTTGGCGACACTGAAGGAGTTTTAGAGAAGTTTATCCTCTTAAAGATTTGATATGCCTATGAGAGCTTCTTATTATTTCATGACCTTGTGAGTTCATTTGTTAGGAAGACATAGCAATGTGAATAGGGCAGAGCATTGGCATTATGTCCATGTAAGTGATTTCAGAGATTTTCTAAAATGTGAAACTTGGATAATTAATCTGATTATATAGGATGTTTACCATGCTATAAATGGACTTCTCAGGTGATTTGTAGATTTGAAGGCCAGAAGGAACCATTGTGATCATGTAGCCTGACCTCCTGTATAACACAGGCCATAGAATTTGCCCAGAATGATTCTTAGATTGAAGGGTCTCTACTGGGCATTCCATAATTCTCTTGGCTGAGGTGGTAATGACACTGCAAGGGAGGCCTTGGGCTTCTGTTGCTGCCGTTCAATACACATGCCTCAAGCATGGCATTAGAAGGAAATGAGCCAACATTCCCACTGTACCAGATCTGCCTCTGGAATCCTTGTGGCTCAGATCTTCACATGGATTATGATTAATTTGGAAGAGTTTGTGTTTACACTATACTGATGGCTTAGGACCTGACTATCTGGAGTGACCATCTCTCTCCCTGTGCGATATTGCCACCATTATGATGATTGAAAATGCTTGATCTAAAAGCTCCTTTGGTTTAATAGAGACAGAACTGCTAGCAGAGTGTTCTCAGTGATGACTTTAGGACTTCACTCCACCACCATCACCCTCTTGTTTGGTCTGAAAGAGATCAAATCTGTTCAGCTTTGCCACATGCCCTAAGAATCATTTTCATCCTCGGGGGGGGGGAGGTTCTGTTGTTTTTCTGCTTGCCTTTCCCTCTTTGCCCCAAGACTTAGGTGAATTTGCTGAATGTATAAAAGATAAACATTGTTTTATATTCGATCTGTGGTGCCTAGAGCCTTGGTTTAGTTTCACTTTACCTTTTTGGGGTGAAAATCAGAATAAATGAACTACTTAATTTTGTTATAGCATATTTCACTAAGGGCATGTCTACACTGCCCTTAAATTGGGACTATGGGAGTGTGAATAGTGTGAGCACCAAAGTGCTGTTCTGTAACTTCTCCGTGTGGACACTGCGAGCGCCAACTAAAGGGGGTTTCTAGTTCGTATTAATGTAGACCTGTGTGAAGAGGATTACGTTAGTGCAAACCAGGAACCTTTTAATTGGCACCTGCAGTATTCACATGGGGAAATTACAGCACAGCACTTTGGTGCACACCACTGCTCACACCTACAGTGGGACAGTGTAATCATAAACCTAATCTCAAAACCCAGTGTGTAGTTAATACAGAGTTAGTAGCAAAGTAAGCGAGAAATTACAGGCAATAGGCAAGGAATAAAATACATTAATTATTTGGGGAGTTGGGGGAAGCCTTGTTATGGCCCTGCCTGTGTTCTGTAAGACAAACAGGAGCTGCAGGGGAGAGACCAAGGCTATATCTTCACTACCCGCCGTATTGGTGGGTAGCAATCGATTGCTCGGGGATCGATATATCGCGTCTCATCTAGGTGCGATATATCGATCCCCAAACGCGCTTATATCAATTCTGGAACTCCACCAACCCGAACAGAGTTGCGGAGTCCACATGGGGAGCCGTGGACATCGATCCCATGCCGTGAGGACGGTGAGTAATTCGATCTTAGATACTTCGACTTCAGCTACATTATTCACGTAGCTGAAGTTACTTATCTAAGATCGATTTTCCCCTGTAGTGTAGACCAGCCCCAAGTGAAAGGACAGGGTGGTGGACAACACTAGGTAAGCAGGGAGGGGTATAGAGAGGAGGTTTGTGAGGTAAGATTGGGCAAATTCATGGAGGGTTTTAAAAAAAAAAAATTAAGTGCTCCTGAGTCCCCTGTGGGATCTTCTCTTCTGTTAATCATGAAACATGCTGTTTGCGTGACATTAATATAAACCCACTTAGGTGATCTCTGCATTGATGCTAGTCTCACATAAGTGTGATTGTACAAGCTATTTGCAGCCAGTTTGATCCCACACAAAGACAAGTGAATATGAACTGGGACACTCCCATATGAAAGAATTTTTGTTGGCTACATATATTAGCATACAGTTAACTATAGATGTTTGAAGAATATGTTAAACTTTCCGCATTTTTAAGGAATAAAAAAATTTCCCCCACTGGTGGTGATAGAAGAGTCCACAAGGGTACAGGGAAGAACGTCTTTCAAAGAGGCGTTGGGAAAGCTCACTAATGCAGTATCTTGCTGAAGTGTCTTAGTTGCTTTTTAAGACACACAAATGGCAGATGTTAATTTATAAATAACTCTGCTGCTTTCTCTTGCATGGACTAAAGGTACCAGAATCTCAGTGTTATCCTTGGCGCACCATAAAAACATATGACTGGATGCTTGCAGAAGCAGTGGTATTTGAGTACTGCAGACAAACAAAAATAAATCACCCAAACATCTGTAAAGTTGTTGTCTCATGTTGAAACCACTTAGGTCAAGATATCATTGAGTGGGAGAGCTTAGCAGAGAAATCTCTGTGGCACACTAAGAAGTTTAAGGGTATGTCTTCACTCCTGGCCGGATCGGCGGGCAATGATCGATCCAGTGGGGATTGATTTATCGCGTCTAGTCTAGACTTAGATCGAGCCTCCCACACCCTAGTGTAGACCAGGCCCCAGAAACGTTGGAACCTTGATACCTTCAGTCACTAGATCTAAAACAAATTATCCCTGATCAAAAAGCTAATTATGTTTTTATTTTTATTTTTTCGGTTCCTGTGGTTTAGTCACAAGCATGAGCAGTAATCGCATATGCTTTACTCCTTAAAGTGAATGTACCTTTGAGGGATTGTACCCTTTCTTGGGCCCTCTTCGGTATACACTTTCTCCATGGCACTTTTTTCTTTCCTTGTAGATTTTAAGGGTGAAATATTCAAAGGGCCAACAGACCTGCAGCTGCAGCATTAGTAAATATATCATTTTGCATGCACACATCTGGTAATTACACCATCAGGCAGGTAGGTAGAGGTAAATACTATTTTGTGCATAGAAAATCTGCATTAGTAAACACTGACGAGTTGCTTCCTCTTGCAAATTGTTTAAGCATTAATGTGTGCACTAGGACCAATTTTATACCTTAGGGAAAATTTGGCTTTTGGAGTTTCTGCATTTATTTCCAGAGGAACATTAAGATTTGATGCATTTTACCAAAAACAAAACAAAACAAACAAACAAACAAAAACAAAAAACCTCACAACCACAAAACAACAGGATTTATGTTGATTTTATAAAGTATTCTGAACTACAGATACGGAGACTGATTCAATACACTGTACTTGGATTTTTATGAGATTGTGCCATATGTATTAAGCACTTTTTTTTTCTTTCTCTTACAGCATCTTTCCTTGAAAGCAAAGAGAGTTAAAGTAGATGACCACTGATTTGGTGTGCCTGTTGAGCCTTGTGACATCAGATGCAAAACCCACCACTAATTCAAAGCTGGCTACAGTCCATTCAGTAGTCAGTTCATTTAGCAGCCTGACCCCATATCAATTAAATGTTTAAATGCCTGCCAGGATCCTATAGGGGTTTATGCATGACCAATACATTGTAAACCTAAGTAGAGCTTGCGTTGTGGACATATTATTCCTTGGCCTAATTGACCACTCTCTGTAACCTGGATATGTTGCTCTTTTTAATAGGTAGACAAATGATCAGAATATAAATGGGGAGGGGGAGACACAGGACCACAAAGACTCAAAACCTCCAGGAAAGAAACCAAATACTTAGCATGGTACAGCACCCTTTGAGAGAGAGGACCAGGGTTCAGGATGCCCTGCTTCCCATTTCTTGGAGCACTGTGAATATTGCTGGCCATCCTGAGACTGCCTGCTGAAAGTGGGTAGATGGAGGACAATGAGTTAGCCCTTAAAATGTAAGGGGCTGCCATGGAAACCTTGATACTGTGTTTAACTGTGCCTAATTGGTATAATGTTGCCCTGAAGCTGCAGAATTCTCCTCTCTGTGAGTCAAGCTTTCCCCATCCTGTAACAATTGTTCTGTAGATAGTGCTGTATTTGAAATTAATGGTTTCCATACTTGAAAAGCACTATTCAGCAGTAGGGAAATCTCTTTGGGTTTGCTGTTGCTCATCCGTTTAGGAGGGGGCTACATTTTGATCAACCATGAGATGTTTGCACATGTTCTGTTGTGGAACAGGATTTATGCAGACTCACAGATGGGGCTTAGCTTTATTTTCTGAGTAAAAATAAATGTGCTAGCCTCTCTTAACACTTAGAACCCTCATGAGATTTCAGAAGGGAAACCTCATAGGAATGCTTCTTTTAGCAAGATTCAGCAAAGATTGAAATGCTCTGTACTTCCCTCGATCAGGAACATAGTCCTTTATATATTTTTATTAAAACAATCTGCTCTTTGCTGTTGAGGACTCTCCTCCTCTTATGCCAGTGGGACAGGGGTATTTTTAGCAGCTAGTGGTTTAACTGAAACCCCATGGCTGTCTTTTTCATAAAGAACATTACCCCTTTGTGTTTAAGCACAGTTGTTTGGGTACATGTGTATTTATTTTTCTTACCCTTTTGATGATATTTATTTTAGAAACGTGGTTTGAAAGTTTTATTTTTGTAAGGACATTGGTTTGATTGATGTGCTTCTTTGGAACATGTTAACTATATAATTTTATTTCCATTTGTAAGAAGTGTGTAAATAAGTGAAATTTTCTACATAGAATAAATGTCTTCTTGCCATAGGGCTGCCTTGCACATCATTTCTCAAAACTTCCTTTACATTGCTGCCTCCCACAAAGCTTGTTCTGTCGTGTGAAGTGTCTGAGCAGTGTCTAGGTCCTCATCGCCAGCGCAAAAAAATAAGATGTTAGCCTCAGTGTGTGGCACTGGGAGTATGACAAACTGTCAGTCATCCCCCCACCCCCGGGGTTTCCCAGTGCAACCCATCTTCTCTGTGTCTTTCTCTTAGATTGTAAGCTCTTTGGGGCAGGGAGTGTACCTGTGTACTGTACTGTGGGAAGAACACCAAAAGCGCTAAATAAAAAGATGCAATGTAGTTTTTTCCTCTTAAAGGGGAAGAGAGAGCGAGTTGAATACAAAGACTTGTAAACTTTCCATGTTGCTCTGTCCTCTGGAAACATTCTCTAGAGAAATAAAATAATTGAATCAAGAAGGCTTGAGAATGTATCCCTTCCCACACATCCAACTAGCTAGCTAGTGATTATTGCCATTCTGCTGTGATTGTAGCATGCTGATCTGCATTGGGATGTGGCCACGTAGAGCATCCAATTAATTTGGCATTTCTGGGAATACCAGGTGCACTTGAACTCTGTGCTCCAGAGGCTGACACTGCTACGTGGCCAATGTTTCTTCCTGTTGCAAAATAATTTGATTCTTGATCCTTTGAGTCCTTGTACCTAGCAAGGCCTTTGTGACTCATGCAAAGTTAGGAGCACAGAGATTTGAAAGTGGTGTCACAACATGTAACCAGTTGCATCTTCAGTTGAACAAGTGGAATAGGTCTGTATAAGAAATCCCAGTCTCCCCAGTAGAAAAATTACTTAAGTTTCCGCTGTACTAACAGTGCTAGAGGCAACACCCTGTCAGAACAGATGCACTTGATTCTGAAAGTGTGGGCCAAGGGTGACTAATGATACTGGCTGCCTTAATATCTTGGTATCCAAACAGACAGCTTAACAGAAAAGAACCGAATACAATGCCCACACCTGTCTGACAATCAGTCCCCTTTAAAGGGCTTTCACCCCAATGTGAGGCTACTAAAATCACTAGTTGCTTTGTGAAATTCAGGCCTGAGGCTTTGCCTGCTTGATTCATAGTACTGTGTTTTAAATAAGTTTGGTTACAGAGACTGATAACGCTGGCTTGAAGCAGGCTCTGTGCAACACAGTCTTACGAGAAACATCATTGGTGCTGAAGGGAGGGTGATTAAGAGTATTATGCTTTTGCATCACCAAAGCTGTATTTGAAGAGATGTTTCCTGTAAAAAATAAAGGAAGTTATAGCTTTCTCACTATCCACTGAAGTTAGATGTTAAATGACCCTAAAGCAATAGAAAGTGCTGTTAGTATTTCTGCATAAGACCTTCACTGTATTGATAGCCTCCTATAAAAAAAGGATTGCCAATGGTAGAAATAATATGAAGCTAATTGGAGTAGAAATTCAGTCAAAGCAATAGCAATTGAAATGCAAATCACTTCCCGGAGATTAATGGTGGCTGTGACAAATTGATGGGGAAACAGTCACAGCTGTGGCCCGTTCTTCAGCCAGTCCCAGGAAGAGGCATGCACAAAAATGAAAATGAAAAGCTCAGGCAGATAGATTTAAGGTGATGCAGTTTCCATTAGTTCTGTAGCCATGCCCTGTTACACAAGTGCCCCGTATATTAACCAGATTGCCTGCAGATTCTAATTGGCTTATTTTATTTAAATAAACAACAACACTAGAATATTGCTTTAATTTCAGGATACAGTGCTGTACCTTAACTCCATTTTGTGCCCTTGTTCCTGACCACGACATTCACTGTCCTTATGGGAACTTTACATAATCTGTTCATGGCGGATTAGTTTACATGTATTCTTAAATCAAAAAAAGTGTTTTAGTGCATTGCCAAAATCAAAGCAGGTGAACTCTGCTCTGTTATTTCTATATTACCCCTGACTAATGAAACACCAGGATTTTCTCTACTCCTCTGTCTAATGGGTCAATGCAGACAGTACATGTTTATCCTGTGCCAGCAACTGGAGACACAAGATCAAGAAGGGAAGGACTGGCAGCACGGGGACTTCCTCCAAGCACTTCTGCCTGAAGGGAGATAGGTCTGCAGGAAGCTGAGGTGGTAGATAAAAATTTTTAAAATAACACCAGCCTGACCCTTTTTGAAAGGGGGAATATTTCTGAACCCTGAGAGAAAGCTAAGGCCTTGAGTTCATCTTGCCTTGAGTTCAGTGATGAGAATGGGAGAGATAGGAGGAGTCAGCAGAAAGGAAGCAGTGAATCAGGAGATGCATCTGAGGGGAACAAGATTAGCTCCAGGGTGCATAAATTTCTTAACACCAGTCAAATAACTAATAATTGTGGAGAAGGAAGGTGGCAGACACTCTATTGCACCTGGGCATAAAGGCTGTCAAGCTGATTGTACCTTTCTTGTGAAAGTGTCTTAGACTTCCTAAACCGGATCATGACTCAATGGCTCTACCTTCTCGCTACATAGGTCTTCATTGTTTAAACTTGGCATTTTGTAATAGCAGAGGCAGTCTACTATTAGTCAGCTGGCAGAGAGCAGGTAGCAGAGCAGTATCATTCTGGACACTTACAAAGGTGTAGAAGTTGTGGTCATTTCAATGCTGTGCTTTGAGGATCCTGTTTACTAGAAACAAAACTCTCTGATTCCACTCTGTTAAGTGAGATCAATCATTCCTCTTACAGTGAGGATCAGATGTTTCTAAACAGTATTTTGAAGATATAAAGTGCTTATGATTACTATATTGTTTGGGGGAGGGGACATTACTACAGCGTACTATTTGTATTTAAATTAGGAGGCTCTTCATCTGATTTATTAGAGGCTGTTTTGTTATCAACCAGCACAGTGCCCGGCTTGTGGGGAATTCCCCCACTCTAAAAATGAAGCAGGTTTGTAGCCTGTCCCACACATCCACAAAAATCCATTCTGATCTGAAAGTGTGGTTCTGCTCTTAAAATTGAAAAATTTAATCTCCTTACATTGCAGATCTGCTCCTTCATGTATCGATGTCTGAGCTTCTTTCTTTAGTGACTAAAATCAAGGTTTTTTTAAATGCCACTTTATTGCTGTCAGCTCTTCAGATCCAGCTCAGCTGTGCAAGTGAGCTTGCAGCTGTTCCTTCTCAATATTGTTACTACGAAGTACCAGTTATCAGGCCAGTCATTCTTGAACAAACCCAGTAAAGGCAGTAGCCAGGTTAGGACAGGTGTCATTGGGAGCTTAATTGAATGAGTTTAGGTTGTATTGGTTTTACTGAGGGCTGATTTTGTTAGCAATCTATGAGAAGGAAAGAAGCCACATTGACACTCAGATCTAAGGATGAGTTTACAGAACTTGCACTTATTAAAAAAAAAATCACTTGCATGTTGAGCACATTTGACATGGAAGTCAGAGCAACAGCCACACCTGTTTGTACAGTCCCTTTTCAGAGAGATGAACCCTGACTGCAGTTTGAGAAAGCCAACAGTAGATGGTAGCAGATCACAACTTCCAGAGCCAGTTTCTTATTGAAAAGGTATTTGGCCAATTTTTTAATCTTTACTTCTTCCTTCCCCCATTTGTTGAACTTTAGAAAAATTAACAGGTTCAAAACAGTTGAGTGATAAATAGAGGGAGGGGAAACTAAAACAATTTCGTGGGTGCAGGGAGTACTAAGGAGTGGGAAACCTGTAGAGAAAGTGGCCCAGATAGCTAGGTAATATCTCTGGCATCAGACAGTGTAGGGGGTAAAGCCCATAAAACACAATTTGTTCTCTAGGTGGGCTCTCCCAACTCTCAGGTCATTAAAATGGCAACTGTCATAGGCTGTGTAGGGAAGAATATGCTGCTGGAGGAATGAAACTTTTTAGTACTGCTCATTTATAGTTGTTGGCTTGTTTAACTTATTAAATACTCAGAATGCTAATTGCTTTTGAGTCCTATTTGAGGCAATCCAGCTGATCTGCACAGGACTCTCCTTATCTATAGCTATCCTCAGCAAAGCCCTGTAGTATCCAGTGTCTTTTTCCTGAGAATCTCAGTGGTTGCAAACCTTAGCCGAGATGTGGATCAGCCAGGACTCAGCAACAGCAGCTCCACACAGTTGCATCTGTTGTGGTAAACCACAGAGTCGGTCAGCCCTAGGACACAGAATCAGGTCCAAAATTGGATGGGCAGGTAATCTAGAAGGCAAAGCATTGGTGTGACATGCACTTTTCCCTTTCTTGCTAGGTAGGCAGGCTGCTGCGAGTTGGACTAATAGTTTACATATAATCTCTACTGTCAAAGCTAGGTAGAAAATGTTTTGTATTAGTCCAGCCTAGAGATGACATCATGAGTTGCTATGACTAGGTCTATGTATGAACAGAAGCGGTGCAATCTTGTGGAGAAAAAGCATGACTGGCTACTGCTATGAATAGTGGTAGTGTACATGTACAGCCAAGTACTACCTTGTACGTGTTTCCATAGTGACTGGATTTTCAAGTGTTCAGTGTATTGGATGCTGAACTGTGCAAGTGAGCACCCCCAAACACAGGAGGGTAATTTTTGTAAACACATTTTTCCAGTGCACAACCTTTGTCTCTTTATCAGTAAGGTGCCCTGCCCGACAGTACAAACTTTTGTAGGACACTTCCCTAAAAGAAGTCAATAACCTGTATGAGGGCAAAAGCCCACTTGTACTTATTTGTATACATGCATGTCCAATCCTACACAGCCTCAAGTTCCTATTTCTCTGCAGTACTGCCCTCTCTTCCATCTATTTCATACAGAGGAGTTTAGTGTGTTAGCGCAATAGAGGCTTCCTGTAGAGTACATTAACTGAAGGATGCGTGACTAAGCACTAAACTTGACACTAAAGTCCTTTCACTATTGTTCTTCAGTTGAGCTCTGAACCCTCCTCCCACAAGAACCTTTCTCTCAGGCCATTCTTCCTGCATTTGAAAATTCAGGGCTTGTATGAGGAACCAGGCTTACAGCTCTGAAAAGCTCATTTATACCCTCAGCAAGTTTAGTGGCAGCACAAGCTCCCCTTACTCCTTACCAGCAGCCCTCAAGCCCAACCTAGAGAGCGTACCTGTGGGGGCTGAATGGGGAGTTCAGTCTCCATGCTCCATTTGCTGCGTGGCCTCTCTCCCTGGACTGTCAGCAAAGGGGTCAATTACTACCAGCTGTGGTTATTTTGGAGCTGTGGATCCTTGACCACTGGGACCTATACTGAGCTCTAGTGAACTTATTTCCATGTGGGTTAGGTCATCTAACAGCCAGCAAATGCCAACGTTTTTCAACCCCTACTGACTTGACTGGGTATGTAGAGGTGAAAAGTAGATCTTTAATGAGGTCAAATGTAAAACAAGGAGTTGCAAAGGTCTCTCAGATTTTCTCAGCTTTTTCAGGTAGCGTGAGATTTTTCCTGCACGCTTGGTGGCCAACAGGTTTATTCCACCAACTGGAATGGAGCAAGCTTCACAGAACCAGCTGGGATGGATAATGCTTAAGAATCAGATATTGCTCTCCTTCCCTTCCACAGGACGTAACAGGCTATCAGGAGTTTTTAAATGACCCAGAGAGTTAAGTGGCTAGGAGCCCTACTTATCTGGAACCTGCTTGGCAGAGGAAGGACAGTAGGGGTTAGGGCATTGGCCTGGAGCTGAGGAGATCTAAGCTTAATTGCCACCTCTGCTGCAGACTAAATGTGAGCTTGGCAAGTGTGACTTAGTCTCTGTGCCTCAGTCCCCTCCCCGCATCTGTAAAATGGGGGTAGTCCCTCCTCTCCCTACCTTTTGTCTTGGTTATTTAGATAGCAAGCTTACTGGGGCAGGGATCTTTGCACTGTGTGTTTGCACATGTTGTGCCAAAGGGCTGGGATATGAGTTAAGGTCTCTAGATGTTGGTGTAATGCAAATAAGTAGGGGATGTAGGAGGATAAAAAGAAAATGAGTAAAACTGTGCCAAGAAGTTGCTTAGTACTATAAGAAAGGAATTAGAAATGTGGTGTCAGCATCTTCATCTCACACAGCCTAGAAGCTCTTTGGCATTTTAAGGACTGACTGTTAGCCAAGGAGCCAAACTCTGAGCCAGAGACAACAAACCTCTGATGTCATGAATTTGCCATAGATTAGGGTTAGTGTTTCTGCAAAGCATTGATCTCACTAACTGGCCTGAAAAGTAAATACAGGCTCAGACAGTATAAAGTGGTGTTGCTGATAGCCACTGATAACCATCCAATTGGTCTGAACATCAAGAGGGGCTCTTCATTGATCCCCTGAGAAGGTGCTGGTGAGAGAGGAGAACCCAGGGACGTATTTCAGAGCTAAATTACGTGTGTGCAGAGCCGGAGAGCAGGCAGGGGATGAACTTGTCTTACTAGAAACTGTTTCAGTTTCTTGGAAATTGCAGCTATTGATCACTTAACCCTTTGCATGGCAGGAAGATTGCTAATGGGAAAGGGACTTTCTATGATCAGGTGCCAGGGAGCGGAGTTGATCAGAGTGGCTGCAAAGTCCTCTGATTTTAGAGAGACTTCTGGTTAGATGTGAGGTGGCTGGGAGGGGAAAGTGTCCTGTTCTGCTTGAGTGTAAGTCTTGGCAGAGATGTTTATTTCCAGCGACATGTAGCATAAGAACAGCATCCCCAATCCTGTAGATCTCCCTTTCTGGCTCTACAAAAAGCTTATTCTAGCACCTCTATAGGCATACTTGGGGTGTGCTTAGCTTCAGCTGCCCTTGGGGGTGGTGTGCATAGGCCTTTTTGCTCTTTAAGTTCTTAAAGAGCTTAGCGCTGGTGGAAAGGCCAGGTTGCCAGCTCTATAGAGTGAAGCTGCCTGGGATTCCCCAGAACAGGTTCAGTGTATGCAGTGCTAGTGCCAGCTTTGCATAGCACTCTGCACCTACAGCTTGGCTCCAAGCTGCAGGGACCACTTATACAGAGGGGAGGATTTTGAGGCAGTTCAGGAGGAGGAACAGCTGGGGGCCACTTCACCGGCCACTATGTGTATCAGAATCACCGATCCAGTCAGGCCACGTTTTCCTGGCCCCAGTCCCCCATCTCTGCTACCACACCTAACACCTGGGATGCTGTGAGGTGTGATATAGAGCAGCTACGCCGATTATATAAGAAGGTGGGTGTCACCAGCATTCCCTCTAATTTTTCCCACCCATGTGTGGAAGGAATTTTGTTATATGCACCAATATGGAGGTGATGTGGGACACATCACCTCCATATTGGTGCACATAACAAAATTTATGTGGGGGGGGTGGGGCTGAGGGATTCGGAGTGTGGGACGGGGCTCAGGGCTGGGGCAGAGGGTTGGGGTGTGTAGGGAGGTGAGGGCTTTGGCTGCAGGGTGCAGGCTCTGGGGTGGGGCTGCCCTGGGGCTACAATGGGGAGAGAGGACTCTCCTCAGGTCTCTCTCCCCGCAGCAGCACCTGGGCTGGGGGGGAAGGACGCCTCTCCCCAGCAGCTCCTGCGGGGCTGGGCCAGACTTGGGGAGGGGCACCTGTCCCTGTCATGGCAGCTTTGGTGGGGTGGGGCCAGGCCAGGGCAGGGCCTTCTCTCGTCGGGCCACGGGAGGGGTTTGGACGGGCCAGGGGACCTGCGTGGCACTAAATATCCTGCTGCATGGCCATGCGGCTGCATAGCTTACCTAGGGCGTGACTGACAAGGCCAAAGATCACCCTCTAGTTTGGGCTGCAGGAGAGAGAACTGACTGTGACTGGCTGAGGCTCAAAGCAGGTGGTTCTTTGAGTTTTGTCCCTGTGGGTGCTCCATTTCAGGTGTGCAGGTGCCTCTTGAGCCCTTGATCAGAGATTTTCAGTTAGTGGTGCCTGTTTGGTCCATGTATGCACCCTGTGCATCCTCGTGCTGGATCCTATATAAGGATGCACAGGCAAACCATCCTCAGTTCCTTCTCAACTGCCTCATCCTGAGACAGAGCCCTAGAGTGTCCATCTTGAGTGTGTCTCAGCTTTTCTAATATTTCTGTAGTCATTATGATTGTTTTTATAGTTAATAGTTAGTTGTTAGTGTACTTATAGTTAGTCAGATAAGTAGTGGGATGATTGTTGTCCTCTACTTTCCTCTTGGAGTCACTTATTGTTTTCCTGTCAGGGCATGCCTGCTTGCCAGGTTTCAGACATTGCATCTTCTGCTGAGAGGCTATACCTGTGAGCGACGGCCACTCTAAGTGTGCCTGTTGCTTGGGGGAATCTCACATCACCCAGAAGTGCAACTTCTGCCTGGCCCTCATGTCCAAGGCAAGGAGAAACAGATTAAATGCAGACCGCTAATGATGGAACAGTCCCTTCGGCCAGCTTCTGAGTCAGGTGATGAGACACGTCCCTCGCTTATATCTCTGTCTCCAGATAGATCCAGTGCCCCTCCTACCTTGGTGCTGGTTTCCCCTAAGAAAGGGAAGACTCTGTTGACTTCAGGGAAGGCTTCCAAAAAGAGGAACATGGACTCTCACCTTAAGGATCCAGCTCTGGAAAAGTCCAGGTCCCAGCCAAGATCTACAGACTCTGGAGCCATGACCTCTCGACTCAGTGCTGTTGAGCTGAAGGACTCCTCCTCTGGTACCAGCAAGTCTGCAAGGTTCCAGAACGTGAAGGAGAAACATGGCTCTGATAGGGCCTTGGTACCTTCTTCCAGCAAGGAAGGCAAGCATAGACCTGAGGGGTCTGGGCCTGCTCTAAGGGGTCTGGGCCATCATTCCCTGGGAGGTGCCTTTCTTCTGTCTTGGAAGAGGGTATGTTCTATGCATTTCCTCCAACATTGCTTATAGTAAGGGTGACAAACAAAATCAGACAGGAGAGAGCCAGACTTATCCATACAATGCTGACCTGGCCGAGAAAAGCTTGGTACCCTTACCTGCTTCACCTATGTGTCCAACCATTGTTCAAACTCCCAACCATTCCTCATCTCCTGTCACAGGATACGAGTCAGGTGCTTCATTCCAGCCTAGCAGTTCTTTGGGATGAAGAGATGGTTCATGGCGTTAGAATCCTATTGTGCTATAGAAGTACAGCAGGTGTTAATAGGAGAGAGATCAACCTGCACTATTTGCCTGCAGAATTGGAATAGATTCACTGGTGGTATTTTCACTGCCTCCTGCCTGATTCAGTACCACTTTCAGTCATCCTGGATTGTCTGCTGGATATAAAGAAATCAGGGTTATCAGTTAGTTCAATTTAGGTCCATTTGGCTGCAATACCAGCCTTTCATCCTTTGGTAGAAGGAGTCTCCATATTTGCTCATCCAGTATTGTCTATGCTTATTAAGGGTTGGGGTATCTCTATCCACAGATTTAAAGACTCTACCCTGACTTGAGGCCTCAGCCTTGAACCCAGTTACCTTATGAGACCTCCATTTGAATGAATGCCAACCTGTTCTCTATTTCATTTAACTATGAAGACGACCTTTTCAGTAGCCATCACATTGGCCCATAGGGTTGTAGAGATTGGAACCTTGGTGGCAGATCCCCCTTTTATGTGTTCTTTAAGGACAAGGTCTCTTTACATCCACACCCTAAAGTCTTACTTTATGTTCTATTAGAGTTCCACTTTAATCAATCCATTCACCTACCAATGTTTTTCCCCAAAGCCACACAGTTCTCCACAGGAATCTTCTTTACATACCCTGGATGTTAGAAGGGCATTGGCCTTCTAACAAGCAAGTTAGGAAGTCACCTAGGCTCTTCATTTCCTTTGAGGATATATCCATGGGGTCCCCAATCTGTACTCAGAGACTTTCAAGATGGATATCTGGATGTATTATCATTTGTTATGATGCTGCAGATGTGGGTCCATCCCCCGAAAGGGTAATGCACATTCATCCAGATCATAGGCAACATCTACGGCATTACTGAAGAATGTACCAGTATCTGAAATATGTAGGGCCACTACATGGGTTTCAATACATACATTTTCAAAACATTATGCCCTGATCCATGCTGTCAGATCTGATGAGGCACTTGGTTCTGCAGTACTATCTTCAATTCTGGACTCTGTTCCAAAGTTCTCTCTTCCATCTGGGAATACAGCCATAGGGACACCACTTCAAGAAGAGGACGTTACTCACTTTGTGCAGTAACTGTAGTTCTTTGAGATGTGTGTCTCTAGGGGTACTCCACTACCTGCCCTCTTTACCCTCTGCATTGGACTGTTCCTTTGGGGATGTTTGAGTGGAGAAGGAACTGAGGACGGTTCACTTGTGCACCCAATATAGCTTGGTAAACAGCACAAGGACACATAGGGCACATGTGCGGGCCAAATGGGCACTGCTAACTGAAAATCTCTGATCAAGAGCTTGAGTGGCACATGTGCATCTGACATGTGGCACCCATAGAGAGAGATATCTCAAAGAATGAGTAACCTCCTCTTCCCATCGCTGGGTTCTGTAATGTTTAAATACAAATGATGTATCTGTTAACTGCAAGCTCTCCATCTGACATATGAGCTTGGCATCTGACACTTGAGCTCTCTGCACCCAGGGTATTCTCTGGGGTATTTACCAATATTGCCAACCCTCAGTTTTCAGAAGGGGTGAATCAGGCCCCACAAAATCATGAGACTGGCTAAAAATAATAATATTTGGATTCTTTGCCTTCTGATTTCTGAGCCTTTAGGGTACAACCATGTCATATTTTCAAAGCTTTTCTCCATACCCATGAAGGCTAGAAGCTTATTTCCCCATAATCACAGGATCCCAGGAGCTGGACCTTTGACAAACACAAATATTGTCAGATTCCTAAAATTATGAAAATTAGCAATGCTGGCCTTACCTCCCACCCCTTATAGCTTTTCCATCTCCTGGCTCCATCCTACTCCTACCTAGCCTTTCCATAAAGCACAAATAGCTCCAGGTTACACATGGCAGAGATGCTGACACCGCATTTTTAGTTTATTTCTAGTGCTAAGATACTGTTGATGCCATGTGATTCACTCTCTTGTTTTCCTCAACATAATCAGTAAGATTTTCTTCCACCCTCCCTTCCTACCTCCCTGGTCCCACCTGTTTTATGACTTGGTTGTCAAAAGGGCTGTAGAGCAACAATGAATCCAGTCCATTATTTACAGAGCATGATGTCCTTAGCCTTTTCACAAAATCTACCTTTGCAGTTGGCAAAGCTAGTCTGAGCAGTATGGGGACGTGTATGCTAGAAAGTCAATCAAGGCCACTAGATAGCTGCAGGACAGTTTTCAGGCTCTTCTGACTTGGGCTGGATTCAGATTCCCATCCTAGAGGTATCCTGCCAACACACACTCTGGAAAATCAGGGGGTTGATTAGTTCTTATAGACAAGTGTGGTTTCCATCAACAGGACTGTCATAAACAGATAGCTAAGGGTTAATGTCTCTTTCACCTGTAAAGGGTTAACAAACAGGGAACTAAACACCTGACCAGAGGACCAATCAGGAGACAAGATACTTTCAACCCTGTGTGGAGGGAAGTTTTGGGTGTGGGTCCTTTGTATGTGGTCCGTTCGTCCTGTGGTGTCTTTTCTCGGGTATGAGAGGGACCAGACATTACTACAGGCTCTCTAAAGTTCTGTTCAAATAGTAAGTAGAACAGGCGATTTAGGCTTTTAATTGTTTGTTACTCTATTTGCAAATGTGTCTGGCTGGTTAACTTTTATATGTGTAGTTGCTGGAATATTTTGATTTGTATGGTACTGGAGGAAGGGTTTCTTCTTTGTCTGTAAACGTAGGACCCTGTAATATTACATCTTGAACTTACAGAGATAATTCTTTACTTTTTCCTTCTTTTATTAAAGATTTCTTTTAGAGAACCTGATTCTCTTTCCTTGTTTCCCTTGTTTTATCCCAAGAGAGTGGGTAAACACCAGGACTGGTGGGGAGGAGGGAAGGGGAGAGAGAGGCTAATTTCTCTCTGTGCAGAATACTGTCTCTCTCAGGGGAAGTCTGGATGGGGGCGGAGGGAAGGGGGAATGGTTTATTTTTCCTTGTTTAGAGAATCCAAGGGATTTGGGTTCTTGGGGTTTTTGAGGGAAGGTTGGGAGTCAGAGTGCCCCAAAACACTATATTTTTGGTGTGGCAGGATATCAGATCTAAGCTGGTAATTAAGCTTAGAGGTTTCATGGCAGGTACCCAAATTTTGGATGCTAAGGTTCAGATTTGGAAATATACTTATGACAAGGACTCTTAGTACTTTCTGGGTAGGTCTATTTGCCATTAATTGTACTTACAGGTTCTCACTGGCTGCCCTGAGTTAGATCTAGTTTATAACATGTGGCTATTTGCATTTTACACGCCACCACAAATTACCATGGAGGCACTGCCAGTAGGAGCAGCTATGGCTCTGTCACTGACCTTAGTTGGTGCTTTTCAGTGATAGACCCTTTGGAGAAGGCCTCTTGGAGAAGGCCATCATGGCTTGTCAAAACAATTGTGCTTGGAGCCCCCTGCTTGAAAAATTCTGCTGATCTGTGCAGTGAGTCTTCATCTGGTAGAATCTTCATCTGTCTTTACATTGAAGAGTAAAGACGTGAGATAAAGGTAGGTTTGTACTGTCATAGTATACTTTCCTCAATCTGAACCTTAGAACCCGAAACAGGAAGGTCTAGCAGAAGTCCTCTAAGCTTAATTAAGCTTAGTCTGATACGCTGCACAATCAGGATTCTGAGTATCTGATAAAACTCTGGCTCCCCCACCAACCTTCCTGGGGACCCCCAAGATCCAGACCCCCTGGATCTACATAGGAAGTAAACTCTTTCCCTCACCAGTGCCTCTCCTAGGCTTCCTCCCTGGGTTACCTTGGAAGATACTGTGATCCAAACTCCTTGAATCTTAAAACAGAGACTCCACCTCTAACCCTCCTCTCCACCCTCACCCAGAGGCAATACAGATTCAAACTCCGTGAATCTAAAAACAAAGGAAATTTATTTTCCCTCCCGCCCACCAATTCCTGGTGAGTACAGACTCAATTCCCTCTGAGCCTCACAGGGAAAAAATCAAACAGGTCTTAAAAAGCAAAACTTTTAATAAAAAGAAAGAAAGAAAAAATATCAAGTTATCTCTGTATCTAGATGGTAACATATGAACAGGGTCTTTCAGCTTATAGACAATGGAGAAAACCTTCTCCAGCAGAAATACAATTTAAATACTTTCAGCCAAAACATTAAATCCTACCAGCCAGACACACAGTTGCAAATACAGAAACAATCAAAGACGATAACTGCCTTTCATCAATACTTACATTTGAATATATGAGAGATTGTAAGCAGGGAGATTGGAGAACCTGGTGCCACCTCTAGTCCCTTCCAGACTAGAGAGAAACAAGCAATCCCCAAACCCACAAACAAAGCTCCCTCCACCGAGATTTGAAAGTATCTTGTTTCCGCAGGTGTTGCAGGTCACAGTTTGTTAACCCTTTACAGGTGAAAGAGACATTAACCCTTAGCTATCTGTTTATGACATGTACCCAGATTCTGTTCTCAGTTTTGAGTTGAGGCTGTTTCCCAACTGCCTTAATGTCAAGATTCCCAATGCTTGTGTAACCTGGGGATGGTCCTCCATGCACACTTGAATTCTGAAGGCCAGCTGTAGAAGGTTATATTGTAATGCTTGTTTCAACAGGTTACCCAGACTGCTGGGAAAGACCCCAAGTGGTCAAAATTGGTGCTGGTAATACTATGGTTAGTGAGACCCTTCTCTGTAGCTCCTGCTCCCTGTTTTTCCTCCACAGACATTGTCCCTCAGAGAGTCTGTTACCTGTACCGCTTAGTACCTGTCCTGCTGCCACAGTTTGCTCTTAACTCTATTTAACAGAGGTTACAGTTTGCATGAAGAGTGCTATACAGAGGAAAGATGTATTGTACAGGCCAGGAGAAGGGCCAGTAGACTGAAATATATGGAAGACTACTACTCAGTTCTTGGTCATTTGAGTGAAGTTTCCGTTAGGGCTTGGAATTCTTCCAGGAGACCTCGTACCTAAAGTGAGCAATAATTCCTGCCAAGGCAGGTGTTTCAAGCTGTACTATAACCCCAGCCTCAGGTGCATAGTGAGTCACAGTGTCCTGGACATGACAAAATTTGGCCATTCCCAGGCAAATACTGCAACTGGAGATAGTTACATAGAGAACTCCAGGACAGAGTCCATAAAAACAACTATGGATGCCCCACTGGTCTGTCATCCCCAAGGCTGGTCCTGAACTGGCAGGCAGTGCTGTAGCCTGAGAGAGCTGTCCAGTATTGATTTCTGTGGAGCATGCCTTGCTTCTTGCCATTTCATAAATACACAGCCACGTGGAAGCTTTGAATACCTGGGGTCCTTCTTCCACCTCCCAAGAATTTTATCGTAGAGGCTGGGACCTAGTTAAGAATTCTAGGTTCTCACCTTGGGTCTGTTACTTAGTGGGCCATTCATTTCCCTTCTGTAACTTATGTTACTCAGCTGTAAAAATGGGTGCAATATTTATCTCCTAAGGGACTGGGGGACTTTAATGTTTGTAAAGTACTTTGATATCTGTGGATAAGATGCCTTATGGAAGAGGAAAGGTTTTTTGACAAGTTGGCCTGAATTAACATTGATTCCAGTTAGAGCTGGTTGAAATAGTTCGTGTGAAGATTTTTCCTACTGAAAATAGGGTTTTGTTGAAAACTAAATTTTGTGGGAAAGCGTCATTGGATGAAATGTTTTGATTTTGACAGAAAAAGCTGAATGAATGGTCTTGTTTTGAGTTGCATTTCTTGTTTGTTTTTAAAACGTTTTTGTTGTTTTTTGTTTTGTTTTTAATTTTTTATGCGGAGAGGTTGAATTTGGGTTTACTTCCCCCTTTTCCCATTATAGAAAGGGAGGGAAAGAAAAAACCACTCCCTTGTGCCCTTCCACACTTACTTTGTTCAAGCGATGAAAAATGGGTGTAGAGACTTTTTTTTTTCCATTGGAAAAGTATGGAAAGATTTACAATGAGAGACATCGAGGTTTCTCTACTGCTCACCTATTTCTACCCCTTCCTCCTCCCCTTCCTTTTTCTCCCACTGGAAAAAAAGTGATAGAAATAGGGAGAACAAAGACCATTTTAATTAGGTACAAAATAAAAACTTCCTGCTTAAGACCTACCCATTTTGAATGAAAAGCTTTCATGAGCCAGCTCTAGTTCTCGTGATTGAAGGCATTGTATAAGGCATTCAGATTGCTCTTTATTATTACAGTGAAGCAATACGAGCAGATCCATGTATGACCTGTTGAATTGCTCTGCTGATTATCTACAGAAAATCAGGGTATCTGGATTAGCAGTAATGGCTGTAGGAGTTTTTGTTAAAGGGGCAGCTTGTTTGTGAAGCTCAGCCCTTTGTCTATGAGAGGAACGGTGGTCCAGGGGCTAGTGTACCAGGGACTTGGTGGACCTAGGTTCAAGCCCTTCCACCACCACCACCACCACAAACTGTGTGAACTTGGGCAAGTCACTGAGCCTCTCTGTGCTCAGTTCCTGTTTTGAATAGGAGGTTAACAGCGCCTCTCTACTTCATTAGGGGCATTGTGATACTATGGTAGAGTGACCAGATAGCAAGTGTGAAAAATCGGGACAGGTTGGCGGGAGGTAATAGGCACCTATATAAGACAGAGACCCAAATATCAGGACTGTCCCTAAAAAAGTGGGACGTCTGGTCACCCTATAGTATGGTGATGGGGCCATAGAAGTACCTAAGATAGATAATTTGCCTCCTTTTGTGTGATCCAGTATTACTGGGTGCTAAGCCGCTTCCTGGAATCACTGGCTTTCACAACTTTTTGTGCTGGCTCCAATCCCCTTAGACTTGGGGAGTTAAACCCAGGAACTCTGGGCAAAAATGAAAGCTACAGAGAGTCTGGGATGCTGACAGCAGAGACAGCCAGGCTCAGAGGCACTCAAGGAACAAATTGAATATCTTAAGACGACTCTGGTTTATTGTCCAGATCAGGTCAGCAGAAAAAATATTGGGAGGCTGAACAAAGAGACAGGCTTCTTTAGTAGATAAATGGACTGATCATTTCATATTGAGGAACAATCTCTAAAACATAGTTTACTGCGCAGTTGAGGGCTGAGGCATTTGCTGATGCCAAGAGCTCCTCCTCTGACCCTAGGCACAAGTGGAATTAACTGGCGCAGTGTTTTCTGATGGTTAAACTCCCCGAAGAAGACACTCCATTTGTTACCAAGGCTCTGATGAAGTAAAGTGTGGTTCATATGTACAAGGCCGGCCTTCAACTCACCTCAGAATGAATGGAGAGGTAAAATTGAATTTTACACTCCTGCTGCTATGATTAATGTTCAGGACGCCAGATGCACCAGCCGACCACTAGGGGGCATTGAAGGTTCACTTTGTGCGCTTCTGTAGAGACAAGAACCCTGCCTTAGCCCATTTATGCACAAATAAAGGGGAGTCTGCATAAAAGAATAGCTGGTGTACGAATATACCTGTTTGAGCAATAAATTCTCTGCACACCCATCTCACCAAAGCCCTTTGATAGGGGGCTGCCCCTGACAAAGGAATAAACTTGTTCGGGGAATAAAAGGGCACATCTACATTAAATCAGAGAGCGTAATGCCATGCCAAAGATACAGGGCCCCAAGGTGCAGGGTCTGTAACATGCGTGCCACCCCGACCAAGAAATATTAAATCCAGTGAAGCCGTTCAAAGGAAACGCCAAGTATTTCCTATGGATGTGCTCCACGGGATGGAAATCTCCCTCTCCAAGCCGGGGTAGATGGCAGCCCCCTCACCCTGGTGCCATAGTGAACGGAGAACTCTCTGCATAGGCCTGTTTGAGAGTTAGCACTTAGTGCTTTTTTAGCCCCAGAGGATTTCTGTCAGGGAGGTCTGGTTCTAGAAACGGTTCAGAGAAGGTTAAAAGAGGGCACAGAGAGCTGTAAATGACTTGGCAAAGGTCTCATAGGGACGAAGTGACAGGAATAGAAATAAAAACAGAGCCCAGATTGGCCCATCTGGGATGTACACATGGGATCCAGGCAGCTATCCCTCTTTTTACATGGAAGGGAGATAACACCTCTGTAGCACTGTCCCCTGCTACTCCTGGGCAGCTCTGTGGGACCCCGGCATTATTCCAGGGACAGGTGGTCTGTGAATCTTATTCCTCTCCCCCAGACCTAGTGGGGAATTGAAGCTTCTAGGCAAGCCTCTCATTGCCAGAGATCTCACTCCTGGCATCCCACAGGTCTTGTGTGGAATCTGCAGTTTTGTGTCAGAATATCTTGTTCATTCTGCAGTGAAAAACACTATCCCCTAATTGTCCCGTCTCTGCCCCATTCCTTCAGCCTGCCTGGTGAAGACTGAGCTAGATGACCTACAGAGTTCATTTCCTGAAGCTCTCCTTCAGGTTTTCCCATGGGAGATGAGATGATCTGGTCTCAGTCATAAGAAAGTGCTCCACATACCCTCCTCCATTAAACGACTGTCTGTTAAACTAGTTTTCAATAGCATAAACCAATCACTATATGCTGAAACATAATAAGGTTAGTGCAAATGGGTACTCTCATATAGGAGTAAACTCTCAAGGCACCAATCAGTGAAATGCAATAAAGTTGACCTAAAGTAAGATCTTCTCTGAGCCCCAAGACACAAGGTATTTCAAAGCAGTATCTAAGACCTGCCTTACCTAAAGGAACAGGCCTGTTAAAAGAAATAGGCTGTGTTTTGTCAGTTTAATGGGATTTTCCTACAGTGCTGTGTATCAAGTCTTTGCCCACAAATAGAGGGACTGATCCAGGAAATGTTTGCTAGTGATTGCAATGCTTGCTACTACCACTAGCATGCTAGATAGGTAATCCATCCTGTATGGCAGTGGTGGGCAACCTGCGGCCCACAGGTTTCACGTGGCCTGTCACGGTAATCTGCTGGTGAGCCATGAGAAAGTGTTTACATTGACTGTCCGCAGGCATAGCAGCCCGCAGCTCCCAGGCTGCGGTTCGCCGCTCCCAGACAATGGGAGCTGTGGGAAGCAGTGGTCAGCATGTCCCTGCAGCCAGCACCACTTCCCGCAGCTCCCATTGCTGGGAACAGTGAACTGCGGCCACTGGGAGCTGCCCAGTGTCCGGGCCTGCAAACGATCAGTGTAAACACTGTCTCGCAGCCCGCCAGTGGATTACCCAGACGGGCCACAGGTTGTCCACCACTGCTTTGGGTCAAGTTTTTTTTAACAGGCTTCAGGAGTTCCTTAACCTGTGTGCATGCAAATAGGAACTCGCATAGATAGAGGCGCATTTAATGTGGGGGTTGTTTTTTCTAATAACAAAACTCTTCTACGTAAAGGATGTGTGAGACTCTTTCTGCAGCTACCAAATGATGAGAGGGGAATCTGCAATTAAAGATGCCAAAATTCTGGGAATCAGGAGCATTTGTGGGCTGTGACATTTGTGCCCTGGAATATTTCTCAGTCAGATATATTTCATGAGAAATATTGATTTGATTCTCCAGGGACCAGCACCTTATTAGTTTTAGAACCAACTATTTAAAATTGATGATGTAGCGTGACAGGTAATGTAGCATGATAGAGAAAAGTTCTGCCATGCTCCAACTGTCTCAGGACAATATACAGTGTGATTTAAACAGATTGGGGCTTGGAAAGTCCTGTGGGAAGATCTGTGCTTTGAGAGCTTCCTAGAAGATCTTTCATAGCTGGTTTAAGCTTAGATTACTTTAAAGTAGAGAGAGAAGCTTGGGAACAATTCTCCAGGAGGTTCAACGTTATTCATGGAACATGAAGTGCACTTTATTTTTCCCAAAGATGTGTTCCTCAGCCCAGTGTTGCAGGAGAAAGCTGAATGTAAGAATTCCCCTCTTGACGAGGAAGGTGATTCCCCCACTGTTCATCTTTGATTAATTAACTAGGTGGAGTTTAATCCTATTCAGTATGTACAACTGGCAACCTCTGCCAGTACTAGACAGATCAATGTGTCAAATGACATTAGTGGATCCTTTTTTAAAAAAAAAAAAAAAGTATGGTTTTAGTGCTAGTGTAAGTGACAGTCCTGGTGAATCAAGTCATTTTGTGGTACAACACTAGCAATGGCAATGTAAGCTTTTCCCATGCCCCACCAGCAATGTGGCTCAGAGTGATCCCTGACCAAAAGAGTCAACTCTCATCCTCTCAAGTCTCAATTATTGCAACCTCTTTCTCTCTGGCCTTGACAAATCCAACCTTGTCCTGCTCAGATCTATTCAGAATGCTGCTGCAAAGATCATCCTCCTATTCCATCACTCTGATCACCTTGCCCCTCTCCTTGCATCCCTCCACTGGCTCCCCCTTCTCTATCACATTAAATATAAGCTGCTTGTCTTCACTTTCAAGGCCATTTGTGGCCTATCCCCATTCTACCTTCTCTCTTCAATACCAAAAGATTGACTCCCACCTCCAACGGGCCCTTGATGCGTGCCTCCATTATGAAATTTTCAAACAAGCACCTTTGTGCTTTCTCCCCTCCCATAAACATCCATAAAGCTTCTTCTTCCTCCTCCATCAAAACTTTCCTTGCTGCGATGCCTACAAAAATGTAACAAGGGTTAGGCTGCTGGTGTGTGGAGACCACTGTCTGCCATGCTGACAGGTTCTGTCTCATTGTTTCCTTCTACACCTCCAGCTGTTGTCTCTTGTCTTATACTGAATTGTAAACTCTTTGGCAGAAGGGACATCTTTTGTTCTGGGTTTGTATAGCACCTGGCACAGTGTGGTCCTAGTCCATGAGTGGGTCTCCTAGGCGCTACCACAATATAAATAATAATAATTAATCATAATCATAAAAAGGCACAAGCTCTACGGATGAGATGGCAGTTCAGTCTGCAGGCCCATTTGGTGTTTAGCCTCTCTGCCAAGACTGCTAACAAAGGTGTTTGCTTGAGCCAGGATATTTCCAGGATCACCAAGATTGAAACTATCAGTCCATTTGACACAGGTTCCCCCAAGAGAGATTCCAATCATTTACATTTCACACTTACATGGCAATGGTGTAATGTATGGCAAGAGGCATTCCTTGCCCCAAAGAGCTTACACCTAACAGCTTGTGCTTGCTACAAACCTGGGCTGGAGTCCAACTGGGGGTGAGGGGGTCTCTAGCCACTACCTGGCCTGACCCAGCTGTTACCATTACACTAAAATTAATAGCAAATCTTAACATATTATTTCTAGGTAATGAGGGACCCAGGAGCATCTGAATCATGCATTTTTTTCCTCACAATAGAGCATATAAAGGGAAAAGCCTGTCCATGATAATCTCCTGTCCCCCGCAGAGGTAGTTCTTCACCCCCTTTTGCATTTGCTCTTTAGGAATGAGCAAGCGCCAGCAGTTGGGTGACTTTTGGACTCTGCTGTAATGGATAGTTCATGGTATTATGGCGAGGCCATAGCCTAACAAGGCAGAAGAGTTCAGCACCCCCTGTTTACTCCCAGTGTCAATGAGGCAGTGTTTGTGTGGGTGCTGAGAGCAAAAGACGTGGCCTTTGTAAACACTGCCATATTTTGAAGGACAGGTCCTGAACAGTGACTCTTACGCTAACTTGCGGCATTGTGAGCCATTACTGTAGAGTCTAAAGGGTCTGCTGGAGCATGTGGATGGTGGGGAGAAGTCTGAATGTGTGGCAGAGAGATCTAAGGGAAGAATGTGAAGAATGGAATCCTCCAGAGTAGGGATCTGTGGTGGCAGAAGGCTTTGCACCCCAGCACGGAGAACTGAGGGTTAGGGTTATGTGGAGGAATGGCTGGATGAATTTCTAACAAAGATTCCAGCCTAGCAGTCTCCCCCATTTCAAGTGTGAGGGAGTGGGGTAGGGGAGAAAGCAGGATCCCAGATGACAAAGAATAAACAGCTGAAGGATAACAATGAGTCAGGCAAAAAAAGGAAATTGTTTCTCTGACAATCTGCTATTGTGTGTGAGTGGGGAAAATCCCTGTAAGAACGAGGCACCTGGGAGAAAGGGGATAAGTTAACATTAAATGGACATCCAGTGACAGGGGAGGAAATGGTGGGACAGCTGGAAACGCAGTAGGAGCCCAGAGAAAATCAATACGAGATAAGCGTTCCAGGGGTAGTGCTGTTTATCAGGTGACAAAGTTAAAGATAGCCAGACACTAAAAGTGAGAAAATATCACTGACCCCCACAGTATTGATCAAAGAGCTGAGACGCTCAAGGCCAAACTCACTAATAAAGTGAGACGTATCAGCAAGGAGCCCATCAGAGCAGATGAGTTGGCTTGCGAAGGTCATAAAAATAAAATAAAAAAATAAAACCATAGAAAAAGCTTAGCTTGTGAAAGTTCTTGTTAACCAGCTTGTTTGTCTTATTAAATGCAAAGGGAAGAAACAGCCTGGTGGAGAGGCTCAGTCAGCGGGTTTAACACCTCCTTCCCAAATTTTGATATATTAATAAAACCCTCTGCAAATTGGGTGTGAAAAAGAGGTGCTATCAGCAATTTATAGAGTCAGGCACTGTGCTGGTTTCTCCTGCAAAGCACCTGTCTGAGCAGCTCTAAGCCATTTTGTCCAGTTTTGTTTATGGAGCCTTTCAGATTGAAGTCCCCCACCCTAATTACTCTTGCCCATTCAAAACCGGTGTTGGCCAAACACACCCAAGTTGTGGCGTGGACGTTGAGGCTTTCACATAGAAATAGTTAGGCTGGTGTCCCATACACAGCTGGGGACTTACCCACAGACAGGAGCCCTATAGTTGTCATGGGAACTCTGGATAGACTAATGGTCAGAGTTCACTTGTACCAGCCCAGTGAGGATAACTTTTGATAAATGTCCTGGGACAGAACCATTCTGTGTTGTCTAATGGGACTAGTCTGGGGACTTCCCATCTTGCGCTCAGAGTTCTTTTCCTGAAGGCCATACCCTTGGATTTTAGATGAGTCACTGCACCTCTGTCTCACTTTCCCAACCCGAGAAATAGGGAGAGTAAAGCACCTTTGTGAGTGCCTGCAACTCCTTTTGGGAGTTCTAGGCCACACTTGACTTTGTAAAGCTAAAACCCTTCCTCCCATTTTTGCCCCCTCTAAGAATGGGAGCATGACCCACACAGGGCTAGCTTTGGAGAGCATCAGGAGATGAGTGCCTTAAAGGTTGGGGATCAATGGGCTTTGAATCAGGCCCCTGGTTAGTGGGCTTGCCATTCAATTACAAGCTGTCATGTAAGTAGTTGGGCGTATGCCAGTATTTTTAGTTTCCTAAGAGTAATTAATCTTATGGTGATTGAAAGATTTATTTATATTTCTCAAACCATTTCTTCTTACAGTCTTTAAGACCATCCAACTGCATTTGTTATAGTGATCACGTGTGTAATGACAGGTCTGCCATAGAAAATGGGTGCAACTTCCAATGGAGCCAATGAATCAGCTAATGTAGGTACAAATCTCCTGCAAGTGTCCTTGGATGACTGGATCTAGAGTCATAGCGTTTAAGGCCAGAAAAGACCATAAGATCATACGGCTTCCTGTGGATCACAGCCACAAGTGCAACAACCAGAATTAGATCCAAGACAAAACCATAATGTGCCACAGGTAGAAAACAGGAAGGACCGAGGTGCACCAGGGCTTAAGCTCTGCAATGGCAGGGAATTGATTTAGTGAGCTCTACTCTGGTGATTCTAGCGAGTGACCCGATTCCTTCCTTCCATTATCTTTTTGATAGGGCTGCCTTTGAAGAGACTAATTAAGCTGTGATTAGGAATAACTATAGAAGCTGCAGCACAGGAAGGGATGGTTGGGACAGAAATGGCTAAGCCACCTTAGCATCCTAGGGTTTCTAGGCTTTCTAGGGACCAGAATAACCCCCTGTATAAGTTATTTATGACCATGTCCTGATGGCCGCATATTGCATGCTGAGCTGTCTAGAGCAGCCCAGAATATCCATAGCATCATATGAAATTATTCCTGTTCAACATGTCCTGTACCATCCCCTGTACTGGGGCTTGCCAAGAAGCCCCCATAGGATACTTTTGGCAGCCATGTGCTGGGAGAATGCTCCTTTGGATCTTTGAAGCCTGGGTATGGCCTCTGAATGCTACTCGCAATTTATGTAGTGGCCATGGAGCAATCTTTTTTTTTTTTCCTGCAAAGCCCCATGTGTCCATCTGAACTTGCATCCATTTTCTGCTGACATTGATTTTGCTTAAGGAGGAACAGGTAGAGAAAAGAGGTAAGGCTGCAGAGGGAGTAGGGATGTGCTGGGAGCCAGTGAGGTGAAGGTAGAATTGGGTATGGAAAATGGCTCAGTAGTGAAAGGTGATCTGCAGTAGAAAATGAAAAAGGGATGGGTCCGTGACAGCTTGGTACCCCAATATTCACCACTGTCATGCAATGAGGATATGTTTTGTACAAAATATGCCTTGTGAGGTATCATTCTAAAAGTCTTGATCTGCTAGACATTAATATCTGATTGGATTGTATGTGAAGTTCTGAAGTTTGGGTATGTATGTGTTACTGAAACATCATGTGAGGTTGAAAACACCTACAAGCAACCTTTCAGGCACAACAGTAAAAAGGCCAAATGGTGTTAATGATTTATTGATGAAATGCACACAAGCGCAATAATTACCCTAGGAACTGTGTACAGTAGAAACCTCTCAGAGATAGCACTACACAATAGAACTGTCTGACCCAGGTCACAGCAAAAGAGCTTTCCAGCAAGTGGGAAGAAGATATAAAAGGGGGAAAATGACGACATGATGGGACCTCACTCTCCCTACAATACCACATCGAGGGGCAAGGACTGAACTGTGGGAAGTAATGGCCCCAGGATAGAGGGATTTTAATCCTGTGTATGAAAACCTGGGAAAGTCAAGGCAACTTGTGCCTTAAGAATCTGCCAGCGTTTTTATCACTCAGGGTGAGAAATTGCTAATTCATATCCTATCTAGCTAGTGTCTCAAACTCAGTTTGAGGTTTTGTTTATTTACTAAGGTAATCTGCTTTGATCTGTTTGCTATCAGTTATAATCACTTAAAATCTACCCTTTTGTAGTTAATAATCTTGTTTTTGTTTTGTCAGAAACAAGTGTGTGGAAATTATAACGTGGGACAGAAAGCTTTTGCATATCTCTCTCCACATTGAGGTGGGGGCGAATTTTATGAGCTTACCCTGTACAGTGCAAGATGGTACAATTTTGGGTTTACCCTCTAGAGGAGGGTGTGCACTTGAGTACTGGGCAATTCCTTAGCTGAGCCTTTCCGTGTAGAGTTGATCTCAGCATCTGTGTGAAGCTGCATCTGGGTGTGTCCACATCTGTGTGTCAGCTGGTGAAAGAGCAAGCCTGGAGAGCTTGGCAACTTGTCACAGCACCACAGTGTGAAAGGGAGTCCAGGCTGGTGGGGCAGGCAGACTTAGTGGTACTTCATTTCCAAGTGGCATCCCAGGGGGAACCCATCACAGGGTCCATTTTTGCTGTTTTTCTGATGCATATAAAGAGGCTTGAATGGTTTTTCCTCCTGCTTTCTTTGTTTTACAAAATTCAAGAGTATCTAATCTCCCTCAGAAGAACACCTTGGCTGACTCAGGTATGTACTGAGAGGTCTCTGTCCCTAATTGTTACCTCCAAGTTTGCCAAATATTAACCCTCCAGGCTGAAAGTTTCCATGCTGGGGGTCTGCATCAGGCTGATAAATTAAAAAAAAAACAACTTTCAGAAAAACCCTGCTCAGTTGTTTTTTAGAATCAGGTTGGAAAAATATACCGTGTGCATGTTAAATTCTTACAACAGTTTCATTTAAAAGCTTTCGTGCCTCCATTCCCTGGAGTGGGGACTAAAAATTTGGCGGGGGGATGGGAGGTTGTCCTGCAGTCAGAAATGTGCCTCTTGCTGTTGTTGGGAAAATTTGCCTAAATTTGTCCAAAGTACAAGCCTCCAAAAATAGCACTTAGCACATGCTCCTTAGAGGTTAGCAGCATTATTCTCTGAAGATTTCATCTGCACTGAGCATGCTCCATTCACACACTCACAGCTCCTGTGCACTAGGATTGTGCATATGTCGTCCCACAGAGCAACTGAACATGCCCCATTCCAGGGCTACAGGAGCTTTGAAGGACCTATCCCAGAATTGCTCCTCCTGGCTGCCAGGGGCTGCTGTGGCACCAGAACTAAGAGCAGAGTGACTATCCTGAGTTCACACTGGTACTTTGGTCAAAAGAAGCAGACTCACTGCTGCACGCAGATGAGAAGTAGATTGGGGAGGACAATTTTGTAGCTGGGGGAGAGGAAGAGTGGAAAGGTCTAGCCACTAGAGAACACAAGCTGGAATTGAACCCATGATGTCTCATCCTCCTCTAATGGCTGATGCACACAGGATAATAGCCTACTACTGCTACCAATTACTAAGTTAGTTCAAAGGTAGAGAGGTCTGTGCTGTGGATCTAAAGGTCTTAACTCTACTGATGACCACAATGTTGGTCAATGTTTTTCCACATAATGGAATTTCTAGGTTTTCTGTTTGCTTTTTTAAAAGCTTAAGAAACTACACTAAAAACTTTATTAAAACATTAAAGTTGAGAAGTCAAGCACTCAAAAGTTTGCAAAAGCCAGAATTAAAGTTGCCTGTGTAACCTTAGTTCAGCCCCCTTGTACATATGCATATGTCTTTAATTACACCATCACATACTGTTTTTCCACAGGGATCTCTGCTACATTCACTGTACTGGGTGGATGGTACTCTGTGCTGAGTAGTGAACAAGAGTGTCTTTAAACTCGTTGTTCAGTTGTTGCAGAAGTTGGGAGGTGTCTAATGAATGAAGCAGGGCACTGTAGGAAGAGAAAGGAAGGTGCCATGTTTAAGATTGTTGAATGCCTCCCTAGAGAACTGGGTTCTATCCTTGCATCTCCCAAAGGATTCCTATATGATGCTGGGCAAACAACTTAAACCAAAATTTTCACAGGTGGCCACTATGTGCCTTGTTTTCTGGATGCCGATCTTGCATGAAACAGCTTAGTGCCAGATTTGCAAAAGTGAACAATTCAGATACTATGATGATGGGTGCCAGAGAAAAGTCCACAAGGAAAGGAACACTTCTGTATTCAGTATAAGGTCTGCATGGTATCCAGATTCAGATGCTAGAAGTGGATCAATGTTCATTGCAGATCAGTAGCAGGCTGCCTGTGTTGTAGGTTAGTTGCAGGTATCCTACCTTCTTCCACCTACGCTTTCAAGACAAGCTTGTTTCTCCAAACTTCTTGGTCAATATCTGACTGAGAGTGAGATTTTTTCAAAAGTAATCTCGGGTTTCCATTTTTGGTTACCTGACTTAAGACATCTTGAAGGGGCCCGATATTCAGAGGGTGGGGGCTCAGCACTTTCTGTTAATCAGGCCTTTTTTGGGATGTGTGAAGTTGGGCACCCAAAAATCATGTCTTCAATCTTGAGCATTGCATTTTATTAGAAGAAGTAAAGTATGGGGGAACAAAGACCACATGGGCCCCTTTGGAATCCCAAAAGGTCTGTACCAACCATCTCAAGAAAGACTATTCTCCTTTACTGAAATAATGGTGGCTTGTCCCTATGACATGTCATCTAGAGGTCTTACAGTTCCACCAATTAACTAAATACACAAGGAAGAGTTGCTGGTCTAGTTCCCAGATCACCCCTAGCCTCATCTTTAAAGGAACATCACGAACCTGCCTGGCAACATTGGTCAGTTAATCTGAGTTTACAGCTGCTTTGTATTGTCATCAGAGCAGTGCATGTCAGCGAGTGTAGTTATTAATCTGCCCCTTAATTTGCTATTGACTTAGTAGCTTAGTTATCTGAGATGCAGAGTAAATTTTTTTTTATTTAATTATCGTAAATATACAAGTAAACATCCAGAGCATGAAACTGGAACTCCTCTGTCATAACTAAAGGGAATATCTGTTTCCTTTTGACTGAGTTATCTACAGAAATCTGGCCACTGGCTAGGCAGCACAGAGGCAGGTGGTGGGGAAAGCAAGGCTGTAACTGAGTAGCACTAATGGCAGGGGAGGAGCTGGTAGGGGTGTGAGAAGAGATGGGGGTGGCATGCAGGGGATTGAGTGGCAATACTGGGGGCTGTGCGGGAGGCCAGGGATGTACATGAGCCTGGCAGGGATGGGGGAGAGTGTCATGTTGGGAAGACCAAGGCTATACACTGGGCAGGGGGTAGGCAGCCCAGTCCCTATGTATTTGCCCAGTCACAAGGGTTCCAAAGACTTGCCATGGCACTGTTGCTTCAGCTGCACCGTGTTCCCAGGTAGCATTGCTGAGGCAGCAGCACAGTGAGTGTCCTTGAAGTGCAGAGACATCAGCTCTCAGAAACTGGGCTCCTTCCTTCCCCACAGTTTTAGCCTACACTGGACCTTCCAAAGCAGGGGCAGACCTAGCTCTCCAGCTGCACACCCCGGAACTTGGGTGGAATGTTGGTGATGGGCTTGTCTTGATTGGGTTTTAGACGTTGTTCCCGGGAGTTCCAACTCAGGTAAGCTACGCTGGTGCAAATCATTTCTTACACTAGTGCAGGAAGTTCATCCTCAGGTATTTCACCAGTGTAGAAAACCCCTAAGCCATCCAGAATTCTGCTGGGAGTGCCAATTGGAAGGTGGCCAATGCTTGTTTAACACAAAGCCCCTGGGTGTGTCACTGGCCATGAGAATCAGTCCCAGGATCTCTGGATCTAGAAGAATGAGCTTCTGTTATCTGAGCTAAGCGACCTAAATCTGTTAGTTCCAAGGCTGTAGCATACTCAAACTTCTAGCATGGCCCAGCCACTAGAAGGGGACAGAGCACCACACTGAGTAAGCCTGGGTTACATTTGCATTCTCCCTCCATTAATGAACAATAGACTTCAGCACTCCTGTCCAGCAGGCTGAGCCCTTGGTTAACCACCTGAGCCCTGGCCAACTCCTGGCTTGTCAGCCCTCTGATTTAACAGGGCATTGACATTATTGTTTGCTAACTGCCTGGGAACACCCCAAGATGCTTATTTCCCCTCCTTCCCAGCGCAGTGCTGAACTTCTGCCTAATTTGCTGCTACTACAAAGGCTTTCAGAACTCTCCATAATAAGAAACAATAGTTCCTCTTGACATAAACTGATGGGGACCCGGACCTGGGCAGCGTCTCATGTCTCCGAGAGGCCAGACCAAGTTGTCGAATAACGGATGATGTGCCACTGCCTGAGCGCCTGTGAGCTCTGTTAGATCAGCACTCTGCCCGCTTGTTGGTATGGTAACGGCCCTTTATTTAGTGGAACACGCCATCCATATCACCATCTGGCTATTTGTACTTGTCTAATTATTATTACTCTTTGCATTTTCTTCCAGTGGATGAGTAATGTAGGAGGGTTAGAGGGAAGGGAAGGTGCAGAGGGAAGAGAGCAGTGATTTGTGGGATAGGTATCTCATCTCTGAGAGGAGACCATTTATCTTGTTGAGCTTCAGCTACAGGCAGGACAGTCCAGGAATACCAGTGTATGTATGTGTGTGTGAGTTTGTTTGTGTATGTACATATATACACGTCAGCCCCATGGTGAGTGACAGTGCTGGGGGAACTGTATTTTTTACCATTATTTCGTAGCATGAGACAACAGACAATATTCATTCACATTCTGTTTTCTAAAGTTCATATTCATTTACACAGATCCTGGGAGGAGATGTGAACAGAGCGGGGCAACATTTTTTGGCTGAAATATTTTTTCAGCGAAAAAATGAAAATTTGGAAACATCAAAAATTTTTGAGTTCTTGTAGGTTTCACTGAATTGTTCATTTAGCAAAACAAACAAAAAATCATTTCTGAATTAACGGAAACATTTCAGTTTTACATTTTGGAAAGAAACTGTTTGATTCTTTTTTGTTTGAGATGACTTTTCATTTAAAAACTTCCTTGAATTTTATATAGCAAATTGAAAAATGTTGAAAAAACAGTCCAGGTCTAAGTGCAAAACACTTGATATTGTGAAATGAAACATTTAAAAAATCTGTTTATATGCACAGCTCTAGTTTGGGAAGTAAACCATGACCTTCCATCAAGATCTAAACAGTTGTAAACTGTATGGGATGTTCTGATCCTTATCCAAATTGTAGCTTCAAGCCCCTTCCCTCCAAATGTTTTATTTTAATTTATTAGTAGACCTTGCAATACTAATAAACTTCTAGATCATAGAATATCAGGGTTGGAAGGGACCTCAGGAGGTCATCTAGTCCAACCCCTAGACAGATTTTTGCCCCAGATCCCTAAATGGCCCCCTCAAGGATTGAACTCACAATCCTGGGTTTAGTAGGCCAATGCTCAAACCACTGAGCTATGCTTCCCCCCATTATTCAAGGCTGCATTCTGGCCTTAACTGGGATAGTAGAAATATTTTTTTATCCAGTCTTGGTGAAGTCAAGTATGTCATCATGCCCATCACAGCATAACCAATTATCTACCACCCTTTAGGAGAAGTTGTGTGAAGGTATCTCAGTGTTTTCTCCTTCTGTGCAGGTGTAATGATGGATGGGTGAATGGGACTTTTACCTTCCTTTATGTGCCATAAGGGACAGACTGCAGGGTAGTTTGACACCTGAAAGATTTTGGAGACCATTGTTTCCTATTACAAATAGGGCAAGAATAAATAAGCATAATGCTGTGCATGTCAGAAGGAAGCCACCAGGCTGGTGACAGCTGTATTGAGGCTGCAGTGTTTGATCATGCATTAGTCATCAGTGGTACCATATAACACTGCAGGCTGTTGCAACAAGTAGAATCTATCTGGGTGACACAGATAGTCCAAAGTCCCATGTTGATTGGCTGGTTGGGCCTGTGTTGTCACAGCAATGAACCAGTTGTTTCCAACGCACAGCTGGGACTTTGTCTCTGATACCAGAACATCACACCCATTGTGAGCAACAAGTATTAGGAATGGGCAAGTAGTATTTAGCATTTGCTATTCTGCATTATGCAGGAGGTCAGACTAGACAATCATAATGGTCCCTTCTGACCTTGAAGTCTTAAAGTTTATGATTCTTATCCTTTTAGTAGGAACTACTTTTTGTAGTGGATGGATACATTGGATAACATACTACAAGGTACTTTAATGAAATGTAGAACTAAGGCGCCATGCTCTAATAGCGATAAGCCATCCCAGTTGTGCATTAGTAGCTATTGATGCAGTTCTCAGCTTTTTTCTCCAATTGGTAAAGTAGAGGTGATTTACGTAAGTCTCTACACACACATACACATGTTTAATCTATGACCACATCAAATTTCAGTTGTTATATGGCTCCCCATGGCTGCTTGGAATTTAATGATAACAGCAGGTATAGAACTATGATCCCAATACTCCACTCGCACTGGCCTTCTACCATTTTAACTCAAAAACCCTTTGAGCAGAGTAGGATCTTTGCAACACAGGTGAGTAGTTCTGATTCCATCCAGTGGAGGGCAGTGGTGTGCAAATAGCAGCCAGTATATTACAGCTGACACACCAAGCCCCTGTTCTTTGTGTTTGTGTCTAGATAAGACAGTAGTAAACAGTTCATTCCTCTTTTTAGCTAAAGTTATATGAAAAAGGTAACCGCTGAAAGTAATTCACACATATTTGCCATAAGCAAAGCAATTGCTTTTTTGCAAATGGAAAGTTGCAAAAAGCACAGTTTTAAAATCTTGCTTTGCAAAAAATTGACAATGTTCATAAACTTATTTCTCCAATTTTGTTGAAATATTTCCCACCACGTGAATGCCCTTGAGTTTGCCGCTATGGCTTTGAACAGATTCCTCCTGACCATTTAACTTTCATTTATTTTGTAAAAAGCCAGCCACATCAGATGGAAAGGCCATGGACCAAGTTCTGCACTGTGTGAACTATTGACCACAGAGAAAGTCTGGCCAAAGATGTCTGAAAGTGAGGAAAAAATATGTTCTATCTAGATGGTCTTAGTGTTGTGGGTGCAGGGACTGTCATTTTCTATGTGTTTGTACAGCTCTTAGCACGACGGGGCCCAGACTACTTGAAGCCTCTAGGAATTACTGCAATGTGAGTGAAAATATGTTTCACTTTAAAAGTCATTTTGAATCTTTTCCTGAGGCCCATGCTGGACAATACATTGGATTGTCCCCACACCTCAACCCTGTAATTTTATCATCAAGTTGGGAAACTAGATAGGTGTTTTATTACCCAGTGTGCATGTCCCTGGGCCCCTTGTGTTTTAGGTGTGAGGGAGAAATCTCAGGCTGCCTTTATCCATCATAAAGTTCAAGAGGGCATAAACCCCCATTTTCCTTTGCATGTTTCTTTTAATAGGTTGCTCCAGGGAAGGGGATGCAGTATGGATCAGATGGGAATTAAACTCAACACCCACCACAGTGATTCCTCTCTTTGGAAAAAATAGTCTTTTTATTTGAGAAAAATATTTCCAATATGAAACCGCAGGGATTTACATACGGGTGGATATATTATTCACTTTCTGGTTGCCTGTATGTAGCAAAAAGTCACCAAATCCCATCAATTTATTTATCTTAAAACAGTAAATGTATTCATTCCATCAACTGACAGAGCATTGTCAAACACATTGGAAACACACTGCCCTGCCATGCTGTCCCACCCCACAATGGCATGCAGAAACCAGAATGGTCCAGTCATCCGGATTGTCTTATCAGTGGTTGAAAGGGGACAATACTGTCCCCAATTAAGAAAACTTCCAAGTTTCTCCAGTACATTGTTGCTGCATTGGAATTGGGCTATGGTACTAGTCTGTTTTTTTTTTTTTAGGGGCGGGGGGGGTCCACCCTACTCTTACTTGGGGCCTGCACCAATCTTTTATCAGCATCTAAAATCTGCTTTGCATTTGACTTGATATTCAATCGTCAGTGAACTCCACCATCTCCATTGTGCTTCGCCATGAAGTTCTCCCACTTGGTTGCATAGATCTGTTTACATTTTTGTACTTAAGTGAGGGTTTTCTGTACTCTGAATTAGCTCCTTCATGTCAGGAGGATCTTTATTTGGAGTTAATAAAGAGCAGAAAAACAACTCTCTGACTCTCTCTCGGGTGTGGGGGTGTGTGTGTGTGTGTGTGTGTGTGTGTGTGTGTATAATATAAAATGTTAAGGATTAAGGGAGATCTCCAGTGTTTGACATCAGAAAGCAAGTAAATGCAGTACCTGGTCTGACAGTTGACTCGCATGTCCAGAAGATTAATGGGTACTATCTGTATTTACAGTCTTTCATGCAGAAGCATTGGAGGGTACTTGCCAACCACTGTAAGTGAAAATCAAAATAAGCCACTGCTGCAATTAGGATAGAGGAAACCAATGTATTATCAGCTAAAATGGAGACAATGCTCAAGGAAGTTACAAACATGAAGACCGCCAAGCTCTGGGTTTCTGCGTTGTATTTCCAACACCCCTCAGATTCCACTGCAACTCAGAGGCCCAAATTAACAGCACTGAGGGCCACATTGGCAGCTTGCCTGGAGCCTAAAACATGCTCTGAATTTTTATATACTGGCTTGGAGTCTTAAAAATTCACCTTCAGGATGCACCCACAGGGGTTTTCCTTGGCTGCAGGGTCAATTGCATTGACTGACAGAGTTCCTGTAGTATGAAACCCTCCCTTCCTGCAGGGACAGGAGGAGTTTTAAAGCTCCAAGACTGTAAAGCTATATTGTCTATTGCAGTCAAAAATCAATGCACTTGACCGTAATATCTGCTTGTACTTGTATGTTCCTTGGTAAATGAATTAGAACTTGCTTGTTGACTGAATTTGCCAGCAATTACAAGTCATAGCTGATAATTTTTGGCCTCCCCTTGCACTGATGCATAGAGGGTTCCTGCATCTTAGAATTCCAAAGGCCATGCTTTGCCTACCCCTTGGGCTACGAAACTCAACAGGGGGGAAAAACAAAAGATCTCAGAAAAAAAGGCCTTTAGAACAAGCCAATCAGAGGGCAAACTGTGGTAATGGCCAATTATGGTGGTATTATAAAAGATGGCATTACAGCACTGAAAGTATTGATTGAACCTTTGGCTGTTGCAGGCATTGAAAGAGAGGAAAAGAATGAGGGCAAGATCGATATATGCATCTTTAGACGTATTTATCTCTGGATGATTTCTCCATTCCCTTCCTGTTCGATATGGCATAATTTACCTTCATAAAGTGTTCAGCGTCAGGGGTCCATTATCAGCGTAATCAGTTTTGATTAGTGGAGAAAGGGTACAAAATTGTTTAGCCTCTAGATAGAACTGTGAAAAGTGAGTAAACTATGCTTGACAGCACCTAATGCAGTTAGAATGTAGACTTAATTTGATTCCAATTCTTTATGGCTTTCTGTGATTTCAAGCATCTATTGGTTTGTTAGAAAAATATAATAGGAAATGGGCTGTGGCAGGTGGGAGGGGAGAGGGAAGAGAGAGAGAATTTAAGTTTGCAGGATGCAATTTTCCTCAATATAAACATTCTAATGCAATTTGATGCCCATTGTGTTTTGGTGCACCAGGTGGGGAGCTTTTATTTTGTTTGTTTATTTTTAGAGCTGTGAGTGAGTACATGGGATAACCCAGGCTGGATGGTTTGCTTTTTATTTCCACACTGCTTGCTGAGTTATAGAAATGCTGACTGACTGTACAGGTCTGGGAGTCAGCACTCCTGTATTCACTTCCCAGCTCTTCCAGAGATTGTGCAACACATTGAGTTAGCCTCTATCTGCCTCAGATTCACCATCTAAAAAATGGAGACATGAGGCGTAATTCATTGTTTCCATAGTGTTTTGTGATCCTTTATGGGGCTTGTAAGTCATTCATTCATGGGAGAGTGATTAGTCCTATTGTGTCTAATATCAGTGGAAGAAAAGCCAATTAAGATTTCATTAGACACAGTGACTTCTCAACAGCTGATTCACTCATTGCTCCAGTTCTTGATACTTGCAGGCAGAATCAGAATAGTGGCATATTGGAGACATTTGTTCATTTCTCTCTGTTCCATAATTGATTCGTCCAAATCATCAGGCTCATCAATCTAGTTATGAGGACAAAACTGCCTGCCTAAAGCAGCCACCATATAAATTACTCTTCTGCCTGCTCCCCATTAGAGCCTATATGTAGAGTACGTTAGCAAATATGACCCAATCTTTTCCCATCTTTAATTCAGTTTAAGGGTATTTTAATTGAATTAGTTCATCTGCAACCTCCTTTTGTCCTTGTGAGTGTCAGAATGTCAGAATGTCAGAGTTATTGTTTAGAAAGTTTGTAGGCAACTCCAATCTGATTTGAACTGGAGGCATGTCTGTTTAAGCATTTTTCACCCTCTGTACATTCTCACTGCAGCAGGAAGTCAAATATTGTAGCAGGATTCATAAGAGAACAGAGGAATTTTTTTTTAACCGTAGTATCATGTAGTGAGGCGGCCTGGAGCCCTGGCCGAACCCCTACATATCTCTAGTTCTGGTATAAAAATTCAGAGTAATAGTAGCGTTGCTATTAAATCAAGTGTAGGAAGGGGGTTTGCATTCCTTTGAGAGAGGCCAGAGACAAGATACCAAGATGGGCCAACCCAGGATATGTTAAGATAAAAGGACATTGTTTTCATTCCTTACTCTTCTGTGATAAAAGCATCTGTTCCCATACAATTCATTTACTGCCTGTTTTGTTGCTCTGATTTTACAAGACAAATAAAAGTGGTAAATCCTTTAAATGCAGAAGATTAGAGGAAAGGAGAATACTGACAGATAAGAAAAGTCTTTGCAGTTATGCAGCAGAGTCCCCTATTTTCAATCTCATCTCAACTCACTCCAAATATGCTGCCTGGCACATAGCAGGCTTAGGAGAACAGTGTTGCGAACTAACAGCTGGGAACATCTGGTGTATGGGGGTAAGACTATTCTACGAGCATTCTGTCCTCCGCTGCATTTTGCTTGCCCCACAGCATCCGCCCTCACTTTCTTCCCCTGATCTGGAGTCCTTGCACTTCCCAAATTGTGGGAAGTTCTGGTGACTGCAATCAGTGTGTAGGTCGTACAACATTCAATCTCTGCATGCATAACATTCAGCACTTGCTACAAATTCTTCTACTTAGTTCTACAGTAACTGGTCATTGAACAGCTGGTCTAGTAAACGAGGAGGCAGTCCCTTGATGCTGTGTAACTGGCTTGCACCGGGCTGGGCTGTGTTTCTGGTCTTTGCAGGTTAGCAGTCAGCACTGATACCTGCATGCAGCTCTGCTTCCTCTATTGGAATTGCTAAGCAATATGCCAGGGGCCATTATCCATCATTTCAGGGTTCAGAGATTAGGTCTATAAGACCATACAGCAAATGGCGAAATCCGTACTTTAGTAGATGTGTTCCAGTCCTCTCCGCCCCTTTCTCTCCTCTTACAGTAAACTGACATGAGGATTTAATTTCAACCTTGCATTAGATAAATAATCAATTACGGAGAGAGGCAGGGAGATGAGTGAGCTGAGCTAGGGTGGCGAGTAGGTCAATGCAAACATGGCTGGCGTGTGAGCAGTGCTGCGGCACAGACACACACGCAGGGTCACCTGCCACTGTAAAATTTTATGTGAATGTAAAATTGACAATAAAAGCTGAGTGCACCAACTCCCACTGTATTTAACTGAAGCTTTTAAACCCTTTCCAAATACCCATGTTGTTCTTGCTCACTCGCTCCTGATTAAGGACATCAGTAACTAGAAGGAAAGGAAACAGACCTGCTGAAACAGACCTGGAGAAAGCTGGATGTTACAGTCAAACCAAGAGTTTGTCTTGGCTTTTCAAGCTACAGAGACTTGTTCAGTGGGAGCGAAATTCACCCCTGTGCAGTGAGCCAGCACTAGGTCTATACGCCACTACACTCTTTCCCATCAAGAGAGATTGCTTCCCAAAGACGCGTTGGAGAATAGTATAAAATTAGAGCTGGGCGAATCAATTTGTATCATAGTTTTCCTAGACACAACTCCTTAATATTTAGTGTATGTCCTCTTGTGAACAGAGCTTGCAGCAATGTTGCCAACTCTCGTGATTTTTATCAAGAGTCTCGAAATATTTGGTGGTATATTCCCAGCTGCTGGAGGCAAGTGATTGCAGGAGAAGTTTTGCTTTTGTTTTAAAAAGCTTCCAGCTTTTGTGGTTGCGGAGAATAACTTGAAAATGGTCTCTAACTCCATCCTAAAGGCTCAAAGGCCAGATGGCAAATAAAAACCCAATGGTCACAAAAAAGTCTCATGATTTTTAAGCCACTTGTCTTTTTTGGGGTCCAGGCTCATGTTTTCTGAACGTTTGGGGTTGGCAATAATGGAAACTCGGCTCCAAGGAATGAAGTGGCCAAAAAGTATAACTGTTCCTTAATGGTGTTTGAAAGTCCTCATTTGCCACCCTCTTTGTGTTTCTACTTTCTTTCTGAAACCAGGATCTGCTATGTTAGCAGCACCAGGAGTCTTGGAAGCCGCTGTTAAATGGTGAAATTTATTTCCACCTTGAGAACAACTCAGAGTTGGCTATTGGGCTTCTACCATTGGGATTGAGTCCAATACAGATACAGTATTAAGAAGGGAGCTACATCCATGGATTAGAATTGCTAACTCGCTCAGATTCAGAATCCATTCTTGAAGGTTAGAACTGGCAGAATATAACCAATATTTTTTCCAAATTTGCTTCAATGGTATCCATAACCCTTTGAATTTGCTTTTCACAAGTATGTGCCCCTGTGCTAATGTGTGAATCTTAATATTCTTTAATTAGGCTAGCTCATGTAGTCAGGCACAGAACCAAGAAATATAAGTGACCAACCACAGCTCAGATATCACACTACAAAGACTAACTAGTTGAATATTTGAAGTGAACCATTCACAAAGCAATCTATAGGCAGGCTTTTGTTTGATCACAACATGGTATTTATGGATGCTGTGTATTACTGCATTTTTATCTATTCATAGAGCGTTTTTAGACAATTCACAAACCAGGAAAAAGGCTACATGTATCTAATGAATGGTTCACGTGAGTTATTTTCTCAGCTCTAGAGATGTCAGAATAGAAACAACAGAACTTGATTTCTGGATGCCATTGTGACTATACAGCCTGGACAATAATAAAAGCCTCGCTTGATTCCCAGATTTAATCTGGAAGATGCTTTTGGGAGAATAAGTATCAAGAAATTCTTACTGGGGTGCTAGTTTAAAAGCAGCAGGACTTTGGTTTTGGCTGTGTAGATAAACTCTAATGTCTTAACAATGGTTGTTAACTCAGCTGTGACAGAGCTGTGCTGAACATTGTTCCTATGTGTGGATGGAAGAAAATTGTTAAAACAAGAGTTGAGTGAATAACCCAACAATTCTTGTGAATATTCATTGGGGCTCCAGTTTAGAGTACTGTATTTAAGCAAATGTGTAACTTCAAGGACATGTTTAAGTGCTTGGTTGAGAAGGCTTAGCATTTTAAATGAATTTGCTTCAGCTATGTGCAAGCCTTTTTGTCCAGCACTTTCAATGAACATTTGGATTATAACATGATGCTGGCATAAAAATTTATGGAAAGCAGAGTTCAAAGTCACATTCAGGACTATTGTATGTACCAAATTAATAGTTGGAAGGTGCAAGTTTTCATACAAAAAATGTCTGGGCTTAACCAGACACACACTATGTGACTTATCTGATCTATCCAAAACAGTTCACATTTTAAATTTACAATCCATGGAATAAAGGGTACTTGCTTGCAGGTGTTCCCATGAGAAGAGGCTAAATTAATGGAGTAAGTTATTCATTGTAAATTACTGGCTTACCTCTAGTTATAACTAGGTGAAAATCAAACATGTTTTATTCACACTTGAGCAAAAGTTGATTATAAAAAGCTTGTTTATATCCAGAGGTGCACCCAAACCCCAGATTCAGCAATCCCTGGATTTAAGGAGGTTCATCTCTAGCCCCAAAGTTCATAGCTTTCCACTCGTTAGAGTGGGTGGAACCCAATTCCTGGATCTGAACACCCCCACGTTTGAGGGAAATTTGGATCCAAACTTTGAGGCTGCGGCTTATCTCTTGCTCTATCACAAGATCTACAGATCTCTGGAAGTCACACTTATACTGAGCAGTGGTCACTACACCTACCTTCATCAAGAGTTACCAGTTCTAACTGTAGGCAAACATTCACCTTCTGGCCTACAGGATTTAAGAGAAGTAAATTTTTTCAGTAGTTAAGTCAACAAGCCACACCGCTTGCATCTATCTGACTTCCCAAAGTTCATCCATGATAACAAGACTCGTGGCATTTGGATAATAAATCCACAAACTAAGGGCCCCCATAATCAGGTTCAGGATTTCAGAAAGAGACACTAATGATGCAAACATCTTTGGAACAAACAAAAGGCAACCAAGTGCAAGAGCGAAGCAGCATAACATCATCTGCAGAACCCTCCATACACATTCCCCTCATGCATCAAAATCCACTATTTGTTTACTCCATGCCAAAACTTTTGAAAAAATCCATCAAATCCACATCTAAGTATGTATACTGGGCAGTATGCGACAGGAGAGAAAGGGACATGTTTTCCAAGTGGTATTTCACCTGAGTTGAGTTGTGTGAAACTATATCGCAAGAGAAAAATAGCATTGCCTTTAAACTGAGCATTTGAGGGCTTGTGTGCATAAAAGTCATACTGCTTTAACTATCCTGGAATAGTTAAAGTGGCACCACAACCTCCCAGTGTGAGCGCAGTTATACTGGTATAAAGGTGCTTTATACTGAGGGCATGGCTACACTTGCAAATGTAGAGCACTGTGAGTTAAAACCAGCCCTCAGAGACTGCAGCAGGGAAAGCGCTGCAGTGTGTTCACACTGTCAGCTGCAAGCACACTGATGTGGCCACATTTGCAGCCCTTGCAGTGGTATTGGGAGTGGTGCATTATGGGCAGCTATCCCACAGAGCACCTCTTCCCATTCTGGTGCTGTGGCTTGTGGGAAGGGGGTGTGGGGCATTCTGGGTCCTGTCCCAATGCGCCGTGATGTATCGCTTCACATCCCAGCAATCTCTGTGCTTCCGTCCACATTTGGTGCCATCTTTCAACGTTTTTTGTACTGTGTGTTCTGTCTTCCCTTTTGGTCTGCGGGAATGGATCCTGAACGGCTGAGGAATATGCTGATGGGTCTCGCCAGCACATCATGAATTGCAGTCAAGTTACTCCTTAAGTTACAAACTGACAGTGAGGAGTCTGACAATGATGTTGACTTACATAACGCATATGACATGAGATTGGTGAGCATGTCTGTGAATGCCACAAGCACAGTGGAATGCCCCTTTTGGGCTCAGGAAACAAGCACTGAGTGGTGGAATCACATTGTCATGCAAGTCTGGGATGACGAGCAGTGGCTGCAGAACTTTTGGATGAGAAAAGCCACTTTCATGGGACTGTGTGCTGAGCTTGCTCACACCCTGTGGCCCAAGGACACGAGATTGAGAGCTGCCCTCCCGGTGGAGAAGCAGGTGGCTATTGCAATCTGGAAGCTGGCAACTCCAGACAGCGATGTCAGAGAGCACATCAACACTCTATTCCGCATCTAGGCATGCATGCAGCCGTAACCCTCCTCACCCCAAGAGCCCGCACTGAACAACTTCCTTCCCAAAATAAAAGCCGCTTACTGGGCATCTCCTCTGGTGTTTGTTCTTCCCCAAGCACCTTCCACTATGACTGGCTACCTTCGTCCTGGCTTGAAAACAGCTCCTGACTGCATGCATCTAGGGATGCCGAGCTGTCTCCCTCCTTCTCAGCACCCTCGCTCCTGCTTTCCTCCTCCTCCTACCTTGTTGAACTGGGCTCCAAAGTGTCCATGGTGGTCTTTGGAGTGGAGTGGGGTGGCCCCCAAGAATTGCATTCAGCTCTTTGTAGAAATGGCAGGTCGTGGGGGCAGCACCGGAGCAGCGGTTTGCCTCGTGTGCTTTGTGGTAGGATTCCACAGCTCCTTCACTTTAACCCTGCACTGCAGTGCATCTTGGTCTTGGCCCAGTTCCGTCCTGTCCCTTGATATCTGCCTGAAGGTATCGTAATTCCTACATCTGGAGTGCAGCTGGGACTGGACACCTGCCTCCCCTCAAACACTGATGATGTCCAGCACCTCGCCATTGCTCCATATTGGGGATTGCCTGGTGTGTGGAGGCATGGTCACCTGGAAAGATTCGCGGAGACCACTCCATGCCTTGTGGAGCAAACAGGAAGGGGATTTTCAAAATTCCAAGAGAATTTAAAGGACGGGTCTGATGGTTGGTCACCTGAGGGCAGGGCAGTAGAGTTCAAAGTGATGACCAGAGTGGCTAGAACAGGCATTGTGGGACACCTCTGGAGGCCAATCAGAGCGCATTAATAGACCAAGGCATCCACACTGGCACTGTGGTGCTTCAGCTGGGGCACAGAAAGCATTATGCTTCTCATGGAGGTGGATTACCAGAAGTGCTCCAGCTGCAGAGTCCGGGCGCTCTACATGCCTCGCCAGTGTGGATGCGTCATGAGTTAGGGTGGCCGGGGCTGATTTAATGCACTCTAACTTGCAAGAGTAGCCAAGCCCTAATATAGCTATTTCCATACAGGTATAAGGTGCCTTTATTTTGGTATAACTGCATCTATACTAAGACCTGTACTGCTTTAACTTGTTTTTAAACTAAAATAATCCCCCTCTGCCCCAATCAAAATAGTTACACCAGCACAAAAGCTGTGTGTAGGCCAGCCTGTTAAGATAGGTTTCAGCTGGGGAGAAGAGGTGCTGGGGCTCAGGGCTTTAGCTACAGGGGGAGCACTGGGGCTGAAACCGCCGCTTCCCTTGTAGCCTAAGTCCCAAGCCCCAGCAATCCCGATGGGGCTGATGCCGGGAACAGAGCCACGGGGCTGAAGTCTCGAACCCCAGCACTTGCCACGGGTCTAAAGCCATGAGCCCCAGTACTCCCAAGGGTTGGAAGCCCCGAGCCTCCTCCCTCCCATGCAGAGTCTTGACCTCCCCCTCCTGCAGCTGCAGCCCAACTCCCCGTGGGTGAAGCTCTGAGCCCCAGGGCTCTAGTCTGGAGGCAGTACAGTACTTGCTGTGTTGGGGTTTTTTTGGTCTTTGCCCTGCTGCGGTGATTGACAGTTCCAGTTCCACATGGTGTCCAGTTGACCGGTAAGTCTGTAACTCTGGTGTTCATACCTTTGAGGCTCTACTGCATTGCCAATGCCAAGTGTTGAATATGATACACACCCCGTAGGTCAGTGAAAAGCAGCGTAATAATCATAAATGTACAGCAAGCACTGCAAAATTAATAGGTGCATTGACAGTGTTATATTCATAGACATACATCAAGCAGCACACAATTCCTAACAGGCCCCAAATCAGCAGAGCCAGGAAGAACGCAGTACACCACTCTGCATTACTGTGGCTCACTTTCTCCCCTTTGCAACAGACATTGTGGAGGACAGTGTACAAATAGTAAATGGAGGGTTCTTTTTATTTGCCTTCTCATTTCTGAGCCTTTAATATGGTCACATTGTCAAGCTTTTCTTTGCAACCATGAAACCTACATCTTTTTATTAAACATGTAAATTGAGATTCTCACATAATCACATGACTCCAAGAGCTGGGGCTTTGAGGGAAAACACCAAATATCACACAACTTGGAATCCCACAAAAGACAAAAAACAAGCCCTGCCTATTCTTGAGCACCAGATTTTGGAAACAGCATACTCCACCCATGGAATGGAGAAGGTGAATGGAATATTTCAGTTTTAAACAATGTCCTCTGTCCTGATCAACTAGTTTCAAAGGAAGTCAGGCCCAGGCTGAGGAGGATGGGGGTAGAAATAAAGAGAGAGGACCTACTTTTTTGATATAGCACCTTGTGAAATCACTTTACAGAATGTCTAGTTACATGCAGAATACCAGCTCTCTTCACTCAGTATTAAAATGCAGCCACTTCTGGAATGGAACATGGCAACTGTTTAACTGTCCATAGCAATGTTATATAAGTGTAAGACAGAGAGGGAAGATGGCTATCTTTTGTAATCAAAATTGAGGGGAGTATCAAGCTGTCTGGAGTGGCACAAGAGCATGAGTACTAAGTTCAGGGCAGACTGTTGCATACCAGGGCATAAACCCCAAACTGGTTGTGAATTCTATACCAAGCCCCGGTCTACACTACAGAGTTAGGTTGACACAAAGCAGCTTACGACTACCTAAATACGTAAGTGCCTGCACTTAAAATTTCACTCCTGCTGAGGTAACTTGCATGCTACACTGATTCAATAACTCCACCTCCATGAGCGACGTAGAGCCAATGTCGATGCAGGTAGGCTGATGCAGTGACAGTGTAGACACTGCTTTGCTTACATGGACTATTGCTGGCTTTCAGAAGCCATCTCACAATGCCCCACAGTGACAGTTCAATCAGCGGAAGCGCTTCTGGTGAGGACGTGCCGACACAAGGAGCAAAATGTAGGCATGCACAAGAGATGTAATTATTGCGGTGGCTGTATGCAGATATGAGTTAGGTCAACTTAATTGAGTAGTGTAGACATGACCTTAGATTTCACCAACCAAGCATCAAGTGTGAACTCCTCAAGCACTATATCAGCTTTAGCAATTGAGACACACAGAGTCCTCTTGGGTACTCTGGTCTATATCTTGCCACTTTGGCAAGCTTGGCTTTGTGATGGATATTTAGGTTACCCTCAGTCCCAAAGGACCAGTCACTTACTCCAGGTCAATTGTTCTTTAGAAAGGCTATGGTTTAGTGATGGATAATTTTAGTAAAAGTCATGGACAGGCAATACACAAAAATTCATGGCCTGTGACCTGTCCATGACTTATACTATAAATACTCCTGAGTAAATGTTAGTGGGGGCTGCTACTGGGGGACTGGCATCCTTAGGCCAGCTGCCTAGGGCCACCTGAGCAGCAGCAGGTGCGGCTGGCTATGGAGCCACCTGAGCAGCTGGCTGCGGAGCTGCTCCAGCAATGGCTGGTGTGGCTGGCAACCCTGGGGTCAGCCACACCGGCCACTGCAGAAGTCACATATGTTGCAGAAAGACACAGAATCCATGACTTGCATGACAGACATGGAGCCTGACTCTTTAAATCTTACACTAAAGACAATGTTTGTAGCCAATCCTATAATTAAGTAAAGATTTACTAACTAAGACAAAGAAATGAGTGTTATTTATAAGTTAAAGCAGGTGAACATACACACACAAATGAGTTACAGTCTTAGGGCTTGGCTACATTGGCACTTTACAGCGCTGCAACTTTCGCGCTCAGGGGTGTGAAAAAACACCCCCCTGAGCGCTGCAAGATACAGCGCTGTAAAGTGTCAGTGTAATCAGGGCGGCAGCGCTGGGAGTGCGGCTCCCAGCGCTGCACGCTACACCTGAAAAGGATGTGGTTTACGTGCAGCGCTGGGAGAGCTCTCTCCCAGCGCTGCCACTCTGACTACACTCACACTTCAAAGCGCTACCGCGCCAGCGCTCTGAAATTTCTAGTATAGCCAAGCCCTTAGGTTCCAAAAGGTAATAGAAACTGCTGTAATATGCAGGCTCTATATGTCGTCTAGTGCTAAGCAGCTGAGCATCCATTGCTTATGATTAGACATCTTGCCTTCCTGAAGTCCAAGCAGCACAGAGATCCAATTTCTTCTTGTCAGCGATTTTTATTTCCTTCCCCCAGAGTGCAAGCTGATGGGGTGAGTCCACATGACTCCTCTTCATGGGGGTGAGAGGGAGCAATTAACAGCCTTTTGGCTTCTGATGTTCCACAGTAGTTTGTCTGGTTGGCCGATGGGCCTTCTGTTGTAGGCTAGGATACACCACTGCCTGTGGCAAACCAGTATTTCACACCTGACAATGCTTCTCTCCTGACTGGTGGTTTATAGTTTCAGAGCAAACACTTAAATATTACCTTATAACATGGGATACAGTGGTTATAAGTGAGATTAATGCATGCAGCAGCTTACAAGCATTCCTTAAAGTCTAAACACTAAATACATTTTTGTAAATCTAATACCTATTTTAACAATGCTAACACACAGGTGAGTCACGCTGGGTTCCAGCTATGCATTTGTCGATGTTGAGTTGAGGCCTAGGGGTCTAGGCGTGAGCCCAGCAGCTCGGGGAGTATTTCAGGTGGCATAATGGAATTCTGAATTGAAACTGGGCCAGATCAGGGTTTGCCTCCTGCCTCCCATGAGATGTGCCATGTGTTTTTTTAATATCCACAAGTGATCAGGGTCTTGGATTTGTCTCTTTGAAAAAGTGATACTGAAGTACTGTGGTGTTCCATACTGCAGAAGGAAGAGCTGCAGCAAACTGGTTTTTCTTTGGAAATCTCCCAACCAAATACTGGCCTAGTCCAAACCTGTTTAGTTTAAGGGAGAACAAAATGACAGCTCCAGGTTACACGGTTACAGAAGAAGGACTTATTCCATTCTCCCCCACAGTATGTGTAACAAAGAGCAAACAGAATAAGTTAAAAAACCGTTGAATTCTCTAGTGATAGAACAACATGCACTAATGGGCCCACATTGAGTTAAAAGGATGTCTCATATACTTATACGAGTGAACAGGGCTTTTCTGACTGCTGTGCTCTTGCAGAGCCGTTATGCACATTTCTGGAGCTTATGACCGCATAGTCAATGTGAATGTAGCACATGGAATGAGCCCATCACTTCACTCCATGTATCAGCCTACACATTCCTGGCCTACTGCTTGGTCTGTAGTTCAGGAACTCTGAGGCCTAGGTGGGGCACAAACGGAATGTACAATGTCAGCATGTCCCCTGTATTTTGAAAAATAAGGTAACTAAGGGTGTCTACACTATTCGCTGGATCGGCGGGCAGCAATTGATCCAGCAGGGATCAATTTATCACATCTAGTCTAGACACAACAAATCAACCCCTAAGCGCTCTTCCGTCGACTCCTGTACTCCACCACCATGAGACGCGCAGGCAGAGTCAACAGGGGAGCGGCCGCAGTCGACTCACTGCGTTCAAGACACCACGGTAAGTAGATCTAAGTATGTCCCACTAGTGTAGACCAGGCCTAAAGGGCCTTATAACAAACTAGATGGAATGGCAAAAACTGAAACCACAAATTGAAACTGAATCTAATTTTGGGTTTCTACGATCTGTTGAAATGTATTAGGTTTGGAGTGTGAACTAAACAAACAGCCACCCTTTCACTCCACCCCCAAAATACAAAGAACTTAAAGCAATTCAATGGTGCATTTTAAGACAATGACTTAGGCAATTTATGCAGCTACTACATTTCTCTCATAAAACTCAGTTTCCACACCTCAGTGCTGGCATTAGGGTGACCATACAGCAAATGTGAAAAATCGGGACAGGGGATGGGGGGTAATAGAAGCCTATATAAGAAAAAGACCCAAAAATCGGGACTGTCCCTATAAAATCAGGACATCTGGTTACCCTAGCTGGCATCCACCCTTTTCTAGTTTTGGGTCCCTCCAAAGCAGAGACTGCCAGTGGCACCAGGATTTTATGATGTGGACAGAACATGTGGCAAAGGGATGTAGAATGGAACCACCCAATTTTAAGATATCTAGATATCCAGCAGTGAGAGGCCAATAGATTAGTCTTTCTTGTCACTCAGGCCAGAGGGAGTGACTTTGGGCCCTCTACAGGGATCTGCACACATGTCTGCAAAGTTGTTGTTTCAGGGTTTGGCTCTGCTGTTGCAATGGGAAAGGAAAGTTGTGTGATGACGGCCACACCAAATTTATAGGAACATTCCCCCTCACTGCTGAGAATTATAGGGCATCACACTCAACTCCTCTACTTAAGGACAAAGTACAGGTCTCTAGGAATTCAGCAAGCCCCCAGATGAGTGGCTCAGAGGCAGTTACTAGAAGGTAGGCTGGTGAGTTTACTGTAGGATGGTTCTGAGATAAACCAACATTGTCCACTCTCAAGCGAATAGGATGCGAAACACGCATGTAGGGATTGGTTGAAGACACAAAGTGTGGATCTGGACTATGACTCCTTGATTCTGAAGCTGAAACTGTTTATATCAGGAAGCTTGTTTCTGCTTGCTCTATGCTTAGTAATTACTAACTCCTAGAAGGAGAAGCTGAGGAAACTAAAGTAGCTATAGCCGCTATATTTAAGCTAGAAGTATTCTGCACCAGGTAAGGAAAAGAATATGTAGAATGTCCCCACCCTCACAATCAAACTATTAAAACAAGGAGTCCGGTGGCACCTTAAAGACTAACAGATTTATTTTGGTATAAATAAATGCATCTGAAGAAGTGGGTTTTTTACCCACAAAAGCTTATGCCCAAATAAATCTATTAGTCTTTAAGGTGCCACCGGACTCCTTGTTGTTTTTGTGGATAAAGACTAACACGGTTATTCCTCTGACACTTGATACCAATCAAACTCTTTGCCACTCTAAGTGCTGGAGGTTGTTTGCTGTGATGAGTCAGATGAAGCATTATCTTCCCAATACTAGACCAGAAGATGCAGTAATATCTGCTTCTTCAGCCATCTGGAATTCTAATGTTTCCATGACTAGTGGAAGAACTGAAGATGAGATTGCTGACCAATGACTCTTGAACAGTGCAGTCTTGGGATTCATTTGACCAACCAATAATTTGTGATCTTTGTAGACTATCTGAATCTCTTGGGCCCATAATTGGGCAAAGAATCTCAAGAAAGCAGGGAACGAGGCAATTTCAGATTTCCTTTGGATCAGAAATGCGGTCACTGTGCTTAACTGACTTTATCCACAGCTTCCAGGTAAGGGTGGTTGAAAATTTTGTGTTGAAACGTTCCTTCGACAAACAAATGAGCTGGACAAATCATTAATTTTTCACAAGCAGTGTCGGCTTTCGTCTAATTTTTTATTTTTGTTGAAAAGCCAGAAACCAAAATTTTTTGATTGAAAACCAACCTTTTTGATGATGAAAAGCCAAAGTTTTCCCTGGAAAAGACCCATTTTCCAAGACCCAGCTCTATTCCTGGTTACTCATTTTGACAGATTGTAGTGCAATGCCAGTGAGAAATGTACTCTTCAGCGCATTTCTGGTTCCCCAGCCCTGGAGCATGCAAGAAGAGCCTGTAATCGGCATGTCCAAAGTCAGACAATGCTGAAGGCATCATCTGAGTTTCTCACATCTGGAGTACAGTGAAGGCCACCTCTCATCTGTCCAGATCCTCCACTTTACAAACTCTCATGCTACTGCTGATGTTTTGCTTTTTCCAAGTCCTCTGGTGAATCAAGGCTGGAGTATACTACCAGGAAAAGCCTTTGCAAACTCTGACCCTCTCCAGGCCCTGAAAGTGCAGAGATTGAGTCAATGTGAAAAATAATGGGCTGTGGATAATTAACCTCTTTTTGTTTCAAATGTCTAAATAGATTGATTGAGTTTTGAGTGGGCTCTTATTTTAGCCAAGCTTGTTTGTGAATGAGTTAATTTTCATGCAGCACTCTGGAACTGTAGAGCTCTGTAGAAGTGATAAAAACCTTGGTTAGCTCTACTTGCAAAGATACAGTAAGATGCAAGTGTGGGAAGCAAGTGTACAGCTGCCCCTCGAGCAGCCTGTGTAGTGCTATCCTGTCACTGCTGAAGCAGAAGAGAGAAAAATCGGAATTCTAGACCTGTCTGAAAAGTAAAAGGGACAAATTAGTTTCTTGTCACTGCGCTGCAATAAATACATTGTCATTTTTATACCCCAGTGAATCATATTCTCCATTTCCCCGTAACTATTATACAGTCTGCTGGCAGTACATCATTTTTTGGTAATTTTATTTTCACCAATTGTTTTATGAAATTTTTGAGTTTTATGGACACTAAAACAAATCTAGCCTGCGAATGTTATAGCCCTTTAAATCACCAGCAGGAAATCTCAAGGTTCCTCCAGACTGTGAGAGAAAGAGGCTTTAGGAAAGAAAGATTGCCCCTGGCTTATAAACTGAGCAAAAATCCAGAGATAAGTTTGTAAAAGGGACATACATCATCACTGGCAAAAACTGGGATGTAAAACAACATCTCTCTGCTCAGCTCCCTTAAGAATAAAAATGGATTTTTATTTAGCAGAAGCAACTAAAGTAGTTGGGAGAAAGGTACAAGCTTTTCCATGCTTTCTTAACCATAACAACCCTTATTTTCTACGGCACCAAAGTGTCAGGCAACACTTTGGTCAAATTGTGGATGGTCATAGTCTCAATTCAAAGAAAATAAAGCCTGGGAAAATATTATCTCCCTCCTCACTCTTACGCATGTAACAGCTGGATGAATTTGGGCCTCATGAAAGTGAGGGCCTGATGGCACCTGACTACAGTAGGCATGCAGTTGGCAAAAATCTGTCTCCCACCCCAGTTTCTGCTAATGCTTTTCTGAGTTAATCTTCGATTGTGTTCTTCCTTGAGCAAGGGCTACCAATCATACACCATTTCATGATGGAAATTAATAAGGCTGAGACCAGCAGACTCACATTGCTTGTGACTGGGTTGGATTTGAACCAGATCCTGCATCAATGAAGGGACAGGGCATTTCATTAATCCACTATGGTGCTCAGCTACCCATTGTCCACCAGGAGAAGTTTACTTTCCAGGTGTTGGTTTCTCTAGATCAGAATAGCCTTATTTTTTGCTTTTTCTAGGTAAAGAGAACATGGTTCTCCATGAGAGCAAGAGGCTGAAATGGAAAAGTTAAAATCATGGACCAAGAACAGGACAGGGTAAGATTTACCATTTATCTCCATGTGTTGTTATGATAGCTAGGATTATATGATACAATATTATTAGAGAAACCAGGTTGCCATTTTACTATTTGTTAGGAATATATAAATATACACTACACTACTTAAAGTACAGGCAGAGATTGCACTGCAGGGCATGTTTCAACGTTCTGTGGATGTGGGAAACAAAGTAAAGAACAAACATGTTTAGCATTTCATATAGCCTCCCTTTCTGTCTCAAAAAGGGGTCATATTCTCATTCTTCTTTAAAGAGATTAGCCTCCAAGTTAACAGTGGTACCTTTCCCTAAGCCCCACCAGTTTCCCTGCATACCTATTGAGCATACTTCAACATACCTATATTATTGAGGAAAAAATATTTTTTTGGATAAAAATAAGAGTACACTAGAACTTCTACCCGAAGCTTAATCCAAACTGACCTCTATTAAGAGTTTGACAATGGGCAGTTATTTTATTTTTGTAAAGCCCTACTTATGAATGTTTGTTGGTGCTTTCTGGAAATGGAAAAGTAAAATTCTGTGAGGAGGGCCTGGAATGTGGGAAAACATGTCTGGGGCCAATGAGCAGATACGCTTCTAAGTGCCTGAGAGTTAGGGCATCCTGAGTTCCAATTCCAGTTCTGACAATGAGTGACTCTGTAGTCATGGTTAACTCTCTTTCCCCTGGGTCTCTCTTTAATGGTACATAACTTTTTGGGGTGTTCTGAGGATGAATATTTGTGAAACTTTCTAATGAGCAGGGCCAGCTCCAGGCCCCAGCGTGCCAAGTGCGTGCTTGGGGCGGCATGCCGCGGGGGACACTCTGGCGGTTGCCAGGAGGGCAGCAGGCGGCTCCGGTGGACCTCCTGCAGGCGTCCCTGCGGAGGGTCCGCTGGTCCTGTGGCTCCAGTGGACCTCCTGCGTGCCTGCAAATGCTCCACCAGAGCTGTGGGACCAGTGGACCCTCCACAGGGACGCCTGCGGGAGGTCCACCAGAGCCGTGGGACTGGTGAGCAGCAGAGCACCCCCTGTGGTGTACCGCCATGCTTGGGGCGGCGAAATGGCTAGAGCTGGCCCTGCTAATGAGTCACGGAGTTTAAGGGCAGAAGGACCAACAAATCATCTTGTTAGATCTCCTATATGTCAAAGGCCTCTAAACACTTTCCAGTACCTACACCTCTAGCCCAGCAACCAGAATTAGGCTGAAATATTACAGCCCTTAGGAGAGTAAATTACTGCGTGTCACAGGCAGAGAACAGCAGGGACTGAGATGTACCAACATCCAAGGCCCCTGTGTAACCTGGTGTAGGGCAACAGGGCCTATGGCTGGCCAACTCTGATTGTGAAGGAGCCGCACCTTGACTGGATAAGAGCATCAAGAAGCTGCAGTGAAGGGGTGTGGGTTGTAAGAGCTCCTGAGATACCCACAGGTAGGAGGCCTGGAAGTAAGCTGTGGAAGAGATACCCCCGAGGGGATCAAGAGCAGCAGGGTAATGCTATTTTGTTGGTTCAGTTTTGGTTGACTGTACTGGGAAAATGAAAAACAGAATAAAAGCCTGCCCAGAAGGGTCTGTGAGACTTTGTTTGGCGGGAGTGTAAGGGGAGAGCCCTGAAGATGGGAGAAATTGTTAGCAGGGCACTACAGAGACGCCCCTGGCCGTGAGGGGGCATATAGGCGGTGTCTCAGCCTGCTGCACCCTGCATCAGAAAAAGCCAATATGAACATAATTTGCTATTGTTACAATGTATAGACTTCTTTGCCAAAATTGAGCTATTTTACAGGTACACCCAGACTCGTACTTCTCTTTACAGACTGGTTCCATTTCACAACAAAGTTAAATGCTATGAATTTGGGTGGTAAAAGCAGAGTAACAGGAATGCTATCGCTTGTCACAAATCACAGGCAGTCTAAGGCCTGCTTCTTTAATCGCCTATTGAAGAGTAACTACCTCATGTGAGGAGTCCTGCTGAAATGAAACCAATGAGACCGTGTAAGGAAGGGTTGCAGAACCAGACCCTCTGAACAGCTGTATTATTTAGAAATGTCAAGTCCTTTTGGTTGAGTTATTGAACACTCAGTCTCAGGGAGGCCCTAAGACAGCCTTAGCATGAATGCTGAATAAATGCTTAGATAGGTAAATAGAGGGTTAGATGGACAAGAATGAGGTTGCCCCCTTTACAAAGAGAGTTTGAGGTAGCTGATGATGTTGGGTGCCTAAATTTCTGGCTGCCTAACTTGAGATGCTTTAGGCCTGATTTGCAGAGGTGCTATGCACCTGAACTAATCCCTTTGGAACTGTGAGTACTCAGGGCTTCTGAAAAATCTGGCTCAAATGGGTTCCAACTGTGCACCCCAAACCAGTGGCTGCTTCCAGAAATGTTGTCTGGAATGTTTCCCTCTCAAGTGCGCCTCACTTGCTGTCTTGTTTCCGCTACTCATTAATGTTGGGTACCTCAGAGGTAGGTATATATTATGTTATATACATCTAACTGTCCAATACAATGTCACAGGCTAGAGGGAGAATATTTTACTGACCACAGACAGTGAGCATCTTTTATCCTGAAGCATGAGGATTTATATAGCTCTTATATTATTATTATTCTCATAGGTGCCAAAGTGTGTTTGGTTTGATTACAAGCCAAAAAAGAAGGCAAGGGCTTTACTATTTAAATAGACAATGAGCAGATGAGGGACAGGGAAGAGGATGTTCCAAAACAAATGGCTGAGTGAGTGGAAATGTGCAGCATGTGTCTTGTGCCTCCAGGAGTTCTCAGAGTTTGGGTTTCTTTGGAAAATTTGTGTTTAGATAAACCCTAAGTTTAAATACTTCAGCTCTCAAATGGGGATGTAGCAATTTTGGAATCAAAGTGTTTATATCTGCATAGCTTCTTCCTGTAAGGGAAGGAAATAAGCTATAGCAGCAAAAGGAACCTTACTTATCCTGCATCCACACTAAAGTCTTGTCTATACTACAAATGTTTTGCTGGCATAGCTATACTGGTATAGCCTCTTAGGGAAGATGCAGTGTAAGCCCTGACAGGAGGATTTCTGACAGCATAGCTAAATTACTTCCTTAAACAACATTAGCCAGGGGCAGTGGAATTGGGACAGCAGAGGGTCTAGCACCCCGTAATGGAAATATTCAGGAATGACTGGACATGGAGCTATGCAGGAATAGCTGCATGTGCAGACAAGTCTTTAGTCTTTCCTTCCTCCTGCCTCTTTCCCCTTAGCTCCTTGTGGCAATGGGCAAGCAGAGGTCTAATAGGTCTTGTTGAAGAAATGAGTTTTAAAGAAGGATTTGGTGGAGGGGACAGTTATAGTGGTCTGAGCTATAGATGGTGTTCCAGGTCTAATGACAACACCTGGGGAACAGCAGGGAAGACGCAGAAAGAAATATTTATCCTAGCTGGCATAATTGCAGGTGATTTTGATTAACTCTGTGAATGTGTAAATCTTTGTAATTTACCAAGGGCCAGATTCTGCCATCATTGAATAGTAGGACCTTATTTTTCAAGTAGTCCATTGATTTCAAACTACCTGAGGAGTAGAGCCACTCAGTGTAAGCAAGGGTGGCAGAATAGGCTCCAAAGCTATTTGCTTCAGTAACATCCAGCTGAGTAAAATGATAATCCACAGTATAGCATAGCTCAGATGCACCATGCAGGCACTTCTCAATTACACTACTCACTCATATTAATTGTTTGCCACTTTCTGCTTTATTCTCTTCCAACAGGGGCTATTTTTATTCCTGGTCACTGCTCCATCTATCTCTACATTTTTTTCCCTATGCTGTTTAATCTCTAACTTGGAGCCCCAGAGCCAGCGCGGTGTTACAACAGTTTTGTCATGTTGGCTGTCACAGCGTTGACAGTCCCGTGACAGGTGGCAGATGTGCTGATGATGGATGTTTTCTCCCCTGTGCAAGGACGATGGGATAAAAGTGCAAACAAACCGGGTAATAGATGAGAAAAGCAGAGCCATATTGATAAGGTCCGGTCCACGCTCTATGATGTATGGGAAAGCAAGCTGTGGGCAATTTGTTTCACAGAAATGAGAGACTCTCTTTTTAGAGAGAGGGATGCAAGGAAATGACAAAAAGGAAAAGAAAATAAAGGAATTAAAAAGAAAAGGGAAACATTGTCCTCTTTCCAGCACCAGCAGCCAGTTGTTATGGCAATGGGCATATCCAGTTTCAAGGACAGACCTGAGGCCCCTATTGGGCAACTCTGTGCCTAGCATGAAATTAAGAGTCCACAGAGGAGAGGAAGATGTGTCTTGTACCTGTTTGGGGAAGAGAATGGCTGGGTTCAGGTTCTCTTGCTCATGCCACCTTCACTCACCTCTCTGCTGGCTTGCTAATAATTGATATCTGGATGCCTCCGTGTATCTTAAACTTTAATAAACTAAATAATTACACTGAGCACAAGGGGCAACTAACCTGTCAAAACTGGCTGCTAAATTAGACACTTACATCTATGTGAGCATTTTATAGTAGCCACTGAAGTCATATGATAAGGCTTTATAAGCAAGACTCCAGTCATGTGACTGGGGCTAAGGCATAAAGAGCACTTCCTGACCGTTAGTCTTGCAGGGAAGATTCTTTGAGCTGAAGAGTTTGAATCCAGATGGGAATTTTCCCCAAAATTGCAGGGTGTTGATATCCACGGTTTCAATTCAGGCCCATTTCCAACACACTTTCCCTTGCAGACTTTTGATTTGGGGATTTAGCTGGCTCCTTGAACCCCAGGTAAAATTTTACTGCTTGAGGCTTCCACTCACTGCCAAAGCAGTCTAGCTCCTTGTGAGTTGGCTAAGCAGCCTGACATTAGGTGTGGAAATAACAAATCTTTGCAAAACTAGGTGGGATACATTGTCCTGCGAGAATCAGGCACTCAGAATGGAGAGGCACCAGCCCCTCGCAGAACTGTTTCCAGTACCTGAGCAATGGGAATGAGGAGAATGGTGAGATCTTCGTGGGCACGGGGGAGGGGAAATGAGGATGATGGGAGCCTGCTGGGGAAGGGGGTTGAAGCAACTCCTCTCCCTCCTAGGGGATTCCTGCATTACATAGCTCTGAGCCTGAGCTCCATGGTGGGTTAGAACATGCACAGCCAAATGGGAGGTAGCAGCTACCTGCTGGTTCAGCTAAAGTCTCAGCCTGGTAAACTGGCGCAGTTGCATGAAAAGGTTTGACTCCACTCCACCAAGGGAACCTTTGGAGCATGGGGAAAAAGACACTAACATTACAGCCTCTGCCACTTATCTGCTTAGGAACAACTTGGTGGCAAGGGGCTGTCTCTTTAAAATGCAGGGAATGTTTTATGCGGGTCCCATATGGATACTGAATATTAATACCTCAGTACTGCTATTAGTAACATGGATATACATGCTTTCACACACCCATTTATTGGCATGTAAATTTCCAGGACTTCATCATTCCTCCCCATTCTGCCACTGTCAGGGACTTCTTTAGGCCTATAATGGTGATCATTTATTGCAGCATACTTCCTACTTTGAGTAAACAAGTCTGTCTCCTTTAAATTCCCTGGACAATTACAAGAATGAAAGACTATGCCACATATTAGCATTTATTTCCTCCTAGCATTTATCCAAGGCCATTTTCCTGCTGACAAATTGTGGGGCAAACTGTTCTCGAAAAAGTCTGTCAGATGAAAAGGTGTTATGATTAAACTGCTGGCGTAAATTTGGGTGACAATAAATCCTTTTATTGCATTAACTGGATTTATTTGCTCACAACTGCCATTAAGGAGTCAAAGAAATAATGATAAACGGGGGGTGATTTTGCACCTGCGTAAGGGTAATTAATATGCGTTCTAAAAGTAGAATGAGTCTTTTTTTTTTTCCTCAAACCAGTTAGTGGTTTAGAGGCTGATCAGGAAATGGTCATAGAATTCTCTGCGTGTGTGTGTTAGTGTTGAATTAGTGAAAACCCTATAATGTGATTGCAATGTGCCTAGTTCAGAAAAGGCTCAGTGTAGGTGAACACAATGGGTTTAATCCTATAAGCCCTGTTGATGTGAAGCCTCAGTTATCTGACCCAACTCCTTGTTATGTTTGAGTGGAGCAAGGGGGTTGTGAGGTCAGTGGACCTGGTCACTAGGAATGCACTTGGTGTACAGGAATTCCTCAGCTGCCGGAGAGGGGTGTAATGGCTCAGCACTCGTTCACTTGATTACTCCATGGTGCAGCCCATGAGAATGGACGTGGCTCCAGCACTACTGGGACCATGTAGTCTCAGGTATTGGAACTACCCGTTGTGGTCATAAGCAGCTGGGTTTAAGTTTGTCCTTGTGGTTGCTGTAAGTTATGGAGGTTGCTGTAAGTTATGGAGGGGTACAAACAGGATTGTTAGCCTGTTTGTACCCCTTCCATTCCTGGGCCAGGTCAACCTCGGATGGAACTGGTAATTAAGCCTTTTGATCTTAGCGAGTGTGCTCATGTGAGAGACTCTACAGGGAGGTGAGATCTAGCAGGAACAGGCATCTGTGTTTCAGTGAGTTCACAGGACTTTATCTAGATTACCCATGTTTCCATGTTTGTCTGGGTCAGCTGAGGCAAAAGCAGGTTGAGGGTAGGGTTTGAATTGGGCGGGTATGCAGCTGCACATGTACCTCAGCCTCTCTCCAACTGCCTTTCTTCTTCTCTGGAACCACTGCTTTCATTTTCAATCTTCTAAGTGTTGTGCTTGCAAAGACAACCTTGAAAACATGAACTGAAGCCTGGTCTAGACACAAAGTTGCACTGCTCTAACTAAAGGTGTGATTCCTCCCCTCTCCCCATTGACCTGGTTAAATCAGTGCAACTTTGTCTGGATACTCTTAAATTGGTCCTAAATCAGTTTAGTTAAGTCAGTTTGTAATCAGCTTAAGCTAAACTGATTTAAAATACTTGAAAGTCAATTTGAGTGCCCACTGGAGGTGGTGGTTTGCAGTACTGATTTAATCAAAACTGTTCGTAACTGATGTAGTTAAACTGGTGCAAAAACTGTGTATAGAGAAGTCCTGCATGCTAAGTGATGCAGTGATGTCTGCCTGAGTTTACAGAGAGCATGAAATATTAGCTCTGAGAGGTCCCTATTCATTTTAGTGGGTGTTAACACAGATGCCCAGTGTAAATGCCAGCATTAACTGTCATTGCTATCTCATTGTGTAGAAGGAGAGGAAGAGGCAGATTAGAAGATCTACACAATCCATCTAGGTGATAGCTCAATTTGTTTCCCAACTGAGAAGGAGCCTAACCCAACAGACCACTTGAGATCCACTGAATGGAAATCAAGCCTAAAGAGGCCAGCAGGGTCCATGGGTGTATTCAAACCCCAATATGACCATCAGAGTTCAGAGCATGTGTAGATGTTCATGCATAATCTGTTGAGAACAGAGTCTCATTTTGGTGTCTCACATGGATGGGCATTGCTTGCAATGGTAGTGTCACCTTTTTTCCAGTATCGCTGATAGGGGGGCTGATCCAACTCCCGCTAATGTCAACAGAAAGGCTCTCTTTGTCTTCAGTGGGATTGAGGATGAGAAATCCCACTTTGAATCACCTTCTAGTAACCCCTGAAAATCCAACTGGTAGCACCCACTAAAATGCAATATGAGACTATGACCCAGCTGCAACCAGCACCTGAGATAACTGGCCTCTCTCTATATGTTACCCAGACCCCCTTCCAATAGAATTGACCATAGTCACACACAGATATTAGGGGGCCCTAGTACTCCAGATAGAATTGCTTCCAATCTCCAGGCTTCCCAAGACTGCCCCATGCGTCCCAAGAGGCCTCAATTCTGTATCCAGTGGTCCCAGAGTCTTCAGATGCTTTCCCCACTGGAACTGTAGGGAGAAAAGATTATCTTCTGAGAGCTGTGGAGGCCCAGCGCTTCTACAAAGCTGTGCTGCTGGATTGCTTTACTGATTGATGACCTCTCCCCTGTTGCTGTGATGAACAGTGTAACACCTGATAGGTTATATTCAGGTTCAGTAAGGGAACATACTGCAGAGAGTGGCTTTTCCCTTGCTCCACTTACTTTGTCTCCTGTGTCTGAGTTTGTGTGTAGAACTGCAATGGAGGATCTTCTACAAGGTGTCAAAGATGGATATATCATGTGTATCCTTTGCATGTATCCTGTCTCCCATGACCTCCCCTGGATCCCGTTTATTTTGTTTCCCTTGTCAGCATTGTCATTTGTTGGTTGGGCAGTGTGGAAAAGCTCTTGCCACTCTTGCCCATGTTGTACTTTTTTTTTTTTGTACTTCGAGAGGGCCAGTCTGCAGGGCTGTCAGTGTGGCATCTTTCACCAGCATTAAAAGAACATGAAAAACGTGACAGTGAGAGGTGTTAATTGGTGCCATTGGTGGAGTCTTGGATCCAAATACAATCGCAGACCTTGTTAATACCAGTGGGCTCAACGGAAGGAGCAATCAAGCCCCTTCATGTGGTGGAAGTTAATGCAAACAATAGAGCCTACTATCCTAGGCACCCAGGGCAGGTCAGAGCTAAGCCATGAGGAACGAGAGGCTTTTGTGGTTGCAAATGCAGGGGCTGGGATATTGGTTTGTCTCTTGTGTGCTGGAGGCAGCAAAGAATGCCAGGACAAGGCGTTCAGTGTGACTTTGGGTGGAAGCAGAATTATAAAACTTCTTGGGCACAGAGCTAGCTGGATGGGCAAATTTGAGGATTTCAGAGCCAGGAAACTGCCTGCTGTTTGTTTCTACTTGTGCTCAGGGCAACAGGTCTTTGTGGAAGGAAAAAGGTGCATAAGATTACACCAAGAATTACCTAATTTGTTTCACCAATTTCTCATCCTAATGGAAACAACCCTGCAAGACCCTGAAATTTGGCTATCTGCATAGGTCAAAGGGTGGCAACACAAAACTTCCAAGTGTCAGTGCAGATCAGAGAAGACAATGCTGGTTATGGGAGCTTTAGGGTTGCAGAAGGCAGTGCTGGTTCTAGGCAGCAGCACCAAAAGTATTGGGGGGATTTGGTTAATATTCAGTGTGCAAGATGCTAAAAATTAATCTCCTGCTTCCAAAATCTGATTTCACGTGCTACATTTGTTTAGATTTTTTTTGTTGTGGCCTTGCATGCTAATTTGTGTGTCGAATCATTTCCTTTTGGTTTGTTGACACTGCATGCAAAGAGATTCTAAGTTCCTTACCATGACTGTAATATCTGCTTTTGTCCTTGTGTTTCCCTGGTTTGTTGCATCAGCGGCAGGCTAATAAAATGATGTAAATAATTTAGCGTAGCTTGAAATAGCCTTTTTTGGAAGGAGAGTTGTGGGTCCTTTTATTATTACTGTAGAATTATTATTTCTTGCATGGTGGCATGAGAGATTTTAATGATTCCAGATGCCATTTTACAGCACTACTCCAGCTGCTGCTGGTTCTGCATTTGCTGCTGTGCTATATAACCAGTAGCATCTTATTATGATGCCTGTTCTGACTGGGGACCTGGGAGACAAAATGACAGTGCATTACAAAACTCCCTGTTAAAAATCCACCTCTGACCTTAGGTTACTTTAGCTTCACTTCAGTCCAGCACAGCTCCTTATAACAAACAAAAATGAATAAGTACTGAGGGATGCACTTGCAGTGTATATCAGTGTCTTCTTGTCTGAGTAAGATATAAAGGTGCTCAGGAAGTGAGGATATTCATCTCTCTCCTGACTTTGATTAGAGTAGTAATCACCTTCTATTGTTCTTGCAATTAGGATTCACAGCTCTCGCTTTTCCCTTGATTTATATACTTTTGTCACAGAGAACCCTCTGCTAGAATGGAATATTCTGCCTGGAGGCAAGCTGGCCACCTTCTAGGTCAATCACAATCCCTCCACTCCACCAGTGCTCTGAGGGCCTGGCCTGGCAGCTGCCCATGGGAGTTGAGGGCACTTAGCATCGTGCAGGATCGGGATCTCTACTATATGATATTGTATAAATGAGGGCTTCACACCAAGCTGCGCACACACTGCAGAAGAGTGTCCATGCATATTCATTTGAATAAAACATGCTATTTTGCTTTGACTGGATCCATGATTCCCCTTTCTTTGCTATCTGCAACATTTGTACAAACGCATTTCTGTTCCCAGAAAGGAGTGTTGTGAATACTCACATGCATATGTGTCCACGTGCATTTGTGCATGCTGGAAGTGGCAGCACAACCATCCCAACAGCTCTTTGCAGGTTGAGCCATCCAGTCAGGGAGCAGCAACAGTGCCATGTGATTTTTAGGTAGCAAATCACCTAGTATGACTAACAAATTGGTAATAGTGACTACTGCACTTGAAGCTACCATTGCAGTGAATACTATTTGATTAATCTTTAGGCAGGAACGCATGCATGTCTGTCATTCAGAATTTATCCGTAGGCAGAAATGTATGAACATCCTCCATTCACTACGTAGCTTCAAATCACAAGCCAATCCTGGAAAATCAAAGTTAGCCTGCAGATAGAATAGAATTTGAATAGAAAGAGGAGCTTAATCCTATTCTTTGAGTAAATTGCCATTTGCAAATAATTTGCCTAATGGTATTTTGTGTTATTGGAGATTGATTTCTGATTGCCTCTATATATTACAAGACAAAAAAATTACATTAAAATAGAGGTAAGATCGAGCCATTTAGTAATTTAGGGTAAAAAGTATTACGATGATGTTGTAATTTATCCTCAAACCAAGCACTGAAACTCCAGTCAATTCAGAGTTAAGACTGTACTTAAGAGAAACTCAAACATGTTAATGCATGGAAATGCATGTACCCACCCAACCTTAACTCTGCCATGGAGAAATGTCATGGAATAACCAAATAATTATGATGGAGACATTTTAGTGTTTGTGGTCCTAGATTAGAGAGAAACTGTTTTCTTTTTCTTTTAAATTGTCATATATTTTCCACTTATGGTGTCACTACTAGAGTTATGGTTGTTTGGGGGTGTTTTCATCATACCTTAATATGTTTGGATTTCTCTTACAGGTAACGATAACAAATACCAGATTTTTTCCATTGACTTGCAGTTACAAAAAACAAATGAAAAAAACACCCAAAACCAAAACACACACCCCCCAAACCACTTTTGGGTCAACCTGAAATTGAAAATTTTCAAAACATATAGCAAACTGAAAAGTTGGGGGGAAGGGGGGAAGTATTGTTGCAGGTCGGGTTGTTTGACCCAAAACATAATGTTTCCTTTTTGATTTTGAGGATTTTTTATATTTTTGAGTTCTTTAATGTCGAAATGAAAAGTTGTTTCTGCTTGAAAAACTGAAATATGCAATTTAAATATGGCATTATCTTGTTTTGACCTTTTTCAGATTTCTTTTTCAACAGACCATTCAGCAAAATGGACTTGATTTCTTAAAATTTTTTGGTGATGCAGAAACTTTTTTTTGCTGAAAAATTTCATTCATCTCTACCATAGTTCTGAATTCCCCAAGTTTATAATGGTTGTTTCAGGGATAATTACTGCATTCTTGAGCTCCCACTCCACAGGCCAGTAGCAGTGTAAAAGGGATGGCACCACCCCTAACAGCCCAATGGATCAAGGGGTGGGCAGAGAGGGGAGAGGGCCCCATAGTTCCACTGGGGTAGAATGCTAGGAGGAAATTCCTCCAATGACTGTCTGCTGCTAGCTAGATTCTTACTGGAGAAGAGGAATGCCACTTCAAAGCAGGAACACAGCCTTGCCCAAGTGGGGACATGGAGTTGGCTGTAGATTCATAGACTCATAGACTTTAAGGCCAGAAGGGACCATCGTGATCATCTAGTCTGACCTCCTGCTCATTGCAGGCCAAGAACCTCACCCAACCACTCCAGGAACTCAGCCAGAGGTTATGGATCTATTACAGAAGTCCTCAGATCATGGTTTAAAGACTTGAAGTTACAGCGAATCTGCCATTTACACTAGTTTAAAACTGCAAGTGGCCCGTGCCCCATGCTGCAGAGGAAAGCAACCCCTCACCTCCCACGGTGTCTGCCAGTCTGACTTGGGGGGAAAATTCCTTCTTGACCCCAAATATGGCGATCAATTAGGCATAGAGTGAGGCTGGAGAAATGCCTTCTGCTAAGTCCTGAGCGCATAACGTATTGCAGCAGCTGCTGCTGGGACACACATTTGGAATCTGGGCGGGGGTTTGGGGAGCAATCAGTCTGTGAGCCACAGGGAGCCTGCACCACATATGAGAATTAGCGGAGCTCAAAGGGAAGGAGGCTCAGGCCCCTGATCAGTGACTGAGGGACTCATGCTGGGGGGTACCTGTCTGTGTGACTCAGAGACTCATGCTGGGGTGGGGGGCTTAGTCTCTGTGTTTGCTAATAAAGGTGTTGGAGTCATTTCTCAGTCGATTTCTCCCTCCTCAAGTCTGTAGGAGAGTTCTCTGGCAAGGCAAGGGGTGGGGGATTTGAAACGGGCTACGGGCAAAGAGAGCTCCTGCCATGCTTGTAAGATTTCTGTGCTTACGTTAATGAATTGTACTCTCAGCCTTACTGCTATTCCAACCTAGCTTTTTATCTTGGAATTTCCGTTGGTTGGTCGGTTGGGTGTTTAAATAATTCATCCATGAACACTAAGCTAGAAGCCCAAAGAGAACGCTACCATGTAATATTAATGATTTAAAGACATATAGAGAGGCTTGGAAGGTTTATGGGTAAAAATGTTAGTAAACGTCTATTTCACTGTACACAAATATTTCTATTGATAATAATTGAAATGCACAGATAGGCAAAGTAAGAAAAATGCTGCTTGAGACCTTATTAGAGTTTGAAGGATATTTACTGTGTATATTTTGACATGATGTTGACAATTTGTGTTTTCATGGTTATAAAGATTTAACTTTTTGAATCTGAGCCTACTTAAATAATTATTGTCGGACCTGCCCATCATTTCCCACAACTGTAAAAATTTAAATGCATAAAAATCTAAAACAAACAATATCAAAATTATAAAAAAAAAATAAAATCGAGTTCTGCTCTATCTAGCAATACAGCATCAAATGTAAATCGTTTTGTATTTTAACTTCAAAAGGCAGACTCACCACTATAGCCAGAATACACTGGCTAATGAAAGTTGAGCTTACAGCCATTTTGCATCACTAGAACAGGGCAAAACAACCAAAGTGTGCTAGTGAATCTGGCCCTGGATTTGCAATTCCCTTATTGGTTTAGAGACCTGTTAGTGAGACCAGCTGTATGTTAAGGGAGACCAGTCCCCAAGTCCCAGTGTTTGTGTTGCAAGTGCTCCCCCTATGCTCTGGCCTTGGCTCCCCCTAGCCTTGCTGCCTGGCTGCACAGTGGAACAGCAGTGCCATGGAAGCCTTTCAGATGCCAATTCCCAAGCAAGCATGTGGGTATGGAGCTTTACTTGGTCCAACCTGTGCTGCTGTTTAACCTACCCATGCAAACTCTTGACACGTGTTAGCCTTCCTCATATCATTGACTTGTTCCAACCAATAGAATGGTTGCATGCAAGTTACTGTAGAGGAAGAGTGGTGACTGAGTTTCGGTCACCGTTGCCTCATTAAAAAGTTAACGGAGCCAGTCTGTACTCTGTACCATAACAATTAGATAAAAGAATGTTAACAATGTAGCTTACTTACAAACTAACTTTCTCAAACTTAGCTCATGTAGCTTCAATATTAAATATATGAGCAGCTTGAAGCTTCTCCATTATTCTGTTAAGATGATTTGGGACAAACACCATTCATAAACACATAAACACCATTTAAAATTTAGGTTTAAACTAAGTTAAAGCCAGCAGAGTGGCTGCTGAAGCAGTGTAAGCAGGTGCTGCTTCACCAGGGTGAAATGGGGCTACCTCTCCCACAAACCATCCAGATCAGCGTGGGAGGGACCCCCCTTAGGCGGTACTAGAACCCCTACCATGTCCCCCTCTCCCATAGCCCTGTGCCCCTGGGGAAATAAACTACAGGAAGGAGCCATCCAGAGATTGAACCTAGCACAGCAGCTGCAGAATTAGTTTAAGCAGGGACCATAGGACACTAATATCTTCTACAGTCTTGATTCAACTTTTTCTCTCTTTGCTGATTAGCTGTTTGCTCCAACGCTCTGTATCCTTACCTCAGCCTCATTCCATCCCTTCTCCTCATCCTTCCCCTTCTCCCTTGCCCTTTCCCGCTCATTTGCTTCCCTTCCATTTGTCTTTTCCTCTAGCTAATCCCTTCCTAACTAAACGCACTCCCCCCACCCCCCAGGGAAAAATCAGGAAACTCTCATGCCCTTGGCTGCCATCCCATCACCTTGTTCACTCTGCATGTGTGTTCTGTCTTCCCCGCATCTGTGTTATCTGTTAAGGTTGTGAGCTCCCTGGTGTGAGGACTCTCTCTCCTACTCTTGTTTAGACAGCGCCCTGCACACTGGGGCCTTGTTCTTGGTTGGACCCTAGGCACTAGCATAATAAACATAATTCATAACTTAATTCATAAACTAACGGACTTACTTGTAAATCAGTAAATTTCATTCTGTATTCTTAGTGCTGTAATTTTTAGGAGCGTGTGCTGTCTGTGTCATACATAAGGAGGTAGAATCCTTTGCTTTAGGTGTAGAATGAAACTCAGCCTTCACGACTGTATAACATAACATTACTACATTGCAGCTATTGCTGGGAGAAGGAGGAAAAATACTTTTATAACAGCTGATGGACTTTGATTTAAAAGCCAGGGCTAGACTCTTTGTTGCTTGTCCCCTGAAGGACACTAAATTGTCACTGAACTCTGTCTAAAATGGGGAACAATGCTTACTTCCTTTTGTAAGGAGCTTGGAGAAGTTAGCAGGAACTGTTAATTTTCTGGGGCCAGGGGAGAGAATCATGCCACTTTGTTTTAACCTGAGGTCTGATCTCTTTGTGTAACTGAAGTCCAAATAGACTTCAGTGGGAGCTACTCACATCCAGCTTGGGAGGAGTTGGGCCCCGGGGTTTGAAGAACAAGTCTATACAAAAGGCACACCAGACTTTCAGGTGGGGACTTGTTTAGGAAACATGAGAACTGCTCAGCAGAAGTCACACAATGAATAGCAATGCGTGCAGCATTAGAGCATGCTGTAGGCAAGCAATGCACTTACTTGTATTCAATAGCGAGTAATAGCCATCATCAGACCCTTTGTAATGGTCAAAATCCATTCCTGGTATGTCAAATGTTAAAAATGTCATTTCTCCAGCGCTTCCATCTTCTCATTCACCCAGTGGTTTATGGATGGGACACAGAGTCTTTCTGTTAATTCTTGGTTTCCCTTGCAAATGGGAGCGATCCATGGATATTTAGAACTGAAGCTACATTAAATAGGAAGACCCTCTAGCAACTCAGATCAAGCTCAGTGGAACTTCTGTCTATTTAATTAAGAAATGCTGCTCATATAGAACTGAATGCGCTAACCTAATTTACAGCCATGTCTGTCTGTCTCTCTGTCTAGCCTTTTGTCTTTCTCTGCATCCTATACAATACCCTGGCATCTTATTACTCAAGTTAGGTAGATTCTTGCTTGGCTGAGCCGAGATCAAAAAGTAATTTTTCTTTTTGCAACAGCCGATTAGAAATTCATTTATTTTCACATTAGACGTTTGGCCAAAAAAAAAAAAAGTCTTTGGCAATTTAGCCCCATTTGTATAGTCTGCATAATGGAAGAGACTGAGGCTGCTAGAAAAATGTGGCCCAGGGCACAAATTAAATGCAGAATCGTGTATCAGAAATGAGATGTATGTACTATTGTTTTTGAAAATTAATGGTGCATTTTTAGTTTTTATAATGTAATTTAATGATGCAGTTCATCTAATAAAAAAACACATTTTAACCCAGTCGTACAGACCTACTGGGGCAGGACAAAATACACCTTTCAGATGTAAGATTTTTTTATTTTTTTTAAATGCTTGGGGCTTCCCCTCAATACAAAAAAGAGAAACTCTTTACGTGTGTTGACTAATAGCTGGAGTATCAGCAGGAGTCCAATAAAAAGGACATTTTTCTTTCTAAATATTGGTGTTTGCACTGGATACAATAATATTATAAATGGGTTTGAAGTACAATGCTGCGGCTGATTATGGAATGCCATATCGTGCTGGTATGTTAAACTGGTACAGACTGAACATACACTGTAGCTTTAAATGATGTGGACCAGCAATTTTGCTTAACTAGAATAAATATACTAAATAAATATATGATCATATTCATGGGCAAAAAGAAAACTGCATCAAAATAATGTGGAAGGCCTGTGGAAAACCCACCAAAGCCAGAGTGGAGTACACACTCCCCTTACCATTATCCCTGTTGCATGGTCACTCATGGAAGATGCTATTCTGTGCAGAGATTTTCTGGGTAGAAAGATACCTTACTGAAGTCAATGTAACAGCTAGATGGGGACAGAGAGGCAGTGATGCATCTTGTAGATGCTCACTGGGAGTCAGGAGTTTCTAGATTCTATTTCTGGTTTTGTGACCAAATTTCTGTGAGAACTTAAGTAAGTTACTTACCAGGCCCCTCTGGGCCTCAGTTTCCCAATCTAGAAAATGGGGGTAACATTTATAATTTTTAGAGTGCTATGTGTAAAGTGGACAAAAAGCACTGAGAGTATTAAATATTGTGTGTCTATTGCTTTGTAGGGATGAGTGTAGACCCTTGAACAATTTTTCAGTTAACATCAAAGCAGCCTAATGTTTGGTGTTGCAAGAAGGTGTATGCGCGTATTTGAAGCTTCAAATTGTGCACACACCTACTTTTGTGAGACCCCATTTTGCTCTTGCATGTACTTGTGTGTACAAAATCAGAGGCTGCGACTGAATGCATGGCCCTTAATATTACTTTACGGTAGCTCAAATTCTGTGAGTATACAAATGTGTATTTAGTGGGGCTGGGTGACCCTGTTAAGGTAAACTACTAATCTGAAACTACTAAAAAATCAATTAACCCTGACAAATGTGTAACTATTTAAAAATTCTCTTCACTTTTTGGATGGATTATATTTCTGCTTGTTTCTTCGCTTCCTGATTCTGGTTGCACTGTTTCTGCAGAACTATTCCTGTGGCGTTTTCAGCCTCAGTGAATTCAAGCAGTACAGGAGATCTCCTTAGATTCATAGACTTTAAGGTCAGAAGGAACCATCATGCTCATCTAGTCTGACCTCCTGCACGTTGCAGGCCACAGAACCTCACCCACCCACTCCTGTAACAGACCCCTTAGAGAGCCTCCTCAGGGTACTTCCAGATCTTCTGAGATTTGCCCATCACTGGTCATGTGATGTTGACTAGTAAGGATGTATGCACCAGTTAGGATATAATAAGGTCACCCTCTGGTTGAGTTCTTGTTAATTCCATGTAATACACTGATAAGATCCTCCAATCTAGCCTCCCATCTAGAGAGATTTCTCCCACTTTAAATGATAACCCCACTGAGAGTCCCCATGCTTCAGCTGCCCTGCCTCTGAACAAGGAGGACTTGATCTGACCCATCAACTTTTCCTCACATGACAGAAGCATCATTTCTCCTACTCTCCTTCCTCAAGGCATGAATATGTTTCCGTGTTCATTCCCTTCCACACTAGGAGACAATATACAGCTCTAGCCATGGAAGTCAGGTCAAGGGCAAGGCAATGACAATTGGCCAAAGAACCAGCTAAATTAAAACCCCCTACAAGCTTGCTGACGCTTCCTCTTGTTTCGTTAGATTCTACTCATCGAGCACCAGTGAGTAGCAAGATGCTCTTGGTAATAAAACAGTGAATGCAAGGATAACAGTACAATTTCAATAACTGCTAGTCTAGATTTGGCTTTGAACCAGTGGCACAGAAGTGAAAAGCTCTATCCTTTTTTCCTGTTCCTTGAACCATCTAGTCCTGTAGCATATACTGTATAAGTAAAACATGTCTGGGGTTCTAAGACAATAGCTGGATTGTTAAAGGAAGTAAATCAATGTTATGACCAGTAATAGGTAGATATCCTAAAATAGAGTTAATCCAGTCTCATGCTTAATGGTGTTAACTAACTGCTTAACCCCTGCTAACAGTTTCCCACACGCCCATCTGGTTGAATTATACATCTTGTCCTTTCTTCTAAAGCAGTGAGTCTTGGTCACTAGATTTAACTCCTAATGGATCAAGTATATGAGCCAGTGTGGCAAATCCTATACAGGGATTTATACTGATCAGCAGATATATACAAGCTATTTATTGTTTGTATTTTGTTAATGTCCACAGTCTTCAGCCAGGACTCAGGGCCCCATTGTGCTAGGCACTATACAAACATAACAAATAGAACGTTTCTGCCCCACAGAGCTCAAGGTCTAAGTACAAAAAAAGTATTCAGGGCTTGTCTTCACTACGGAGCTAAATCAGTGCAGTGGCATCGATTTAGTGGGTCTAGTGAAGACACACTCAATTGATGGGAGAGCGCTCTCCCATCGATTTCTGTACTCCACCTCAACGAGAGGTGGAAGCAATGTCGATGGGAGATGCTGTCCATAATGTAGTGTGGACCCTGTGGTAAGTAGATCTAAGCTACATTGACTTGAGTTATGCTACTAACGTAACTCAAATTGCGTAATTTAAATTGAACGGCAGATTTAGTGGACACAGGTCTTAAGTGTAATAAGTGTATTGTGTATACCAGGGATATACAGGGTGCTATAATGATTTGTTCAGCAAATGGGTAAATCCCTAGCACTTTTTGAGCAGATTATCTAACATTCAGAGCTGTGTGAATAACCAGATTTTTTTGGTTCACTGACTGTTCTGAAAAGTTTTTAAATGGTCTTGGGTTGAATCTAGGGTGATCAGGCAGCAAATGTGAAAAATCAGGACATGGGGCGGGGAGTAATAGGAGCCTAGATATGAAAAAGACCTAAAAATCAGGACTGTCCCTGTAAAATTGGGACATCTGGTCACCCTAGTTGAATCAAACATTTTGTTTTTGAGAAAATTGAAATGTTGTTTCAACTTTGATCATTGTAAAGGTTTTTGATTGTTTTCAATAATTAAAGAATTTTGAAACTGAAAAAACACTGAACTGAAACACTTGGTTTCAGACATGTTGACACAAAAGCATTTTCATTTTTTCAGAATATTTTTTTCAACTGAAACAGCTAGGTGAAACCAACTAGAATTCAGGAAAAGTTTTGGTGCAGTTGAATCTGCATTTATTGCTGAGGGTGGGAGGGAGTTTCACTTGCAAATTTTGCCCAGCTCTAATTATATTTTATATCATGAAAGAAAATAAAAATTGAAATCTTTCCTCCTCCAAACATTGGCCAATTTGCAGTGATTTCTGTGTACTAAGATCTATAGAAACTTTCTGGACTGTACCTCAAGACCTCAGGAAGTGATGGCATATAGATATCTAGGAGATTGTCTACATGGCACTGAAGTCCAGACTGTGGGGGGAGAAGTAAATTATAGAGTACTCTAAAGTGTTGTGCTCTAACTGTAGACCGTGCTGGCACGAACAAAAAGGTATGTAGGGCTCATTAGCGTAGTTTGAAGCTGGATGAACTCAGACTGGAAATAAGGTGTATGTTTTAACTATGAGAGTAATTAACTATTAGAACAATTTACCCAGGGGCATGGTGGATCACTGGCAATTTAAAGATCAAGATTGGATGTTTTCCTAAAAGATGTGCTGTAGGGATGATTTTGGGGAAGTTCTTTGAGCTGTTATACACTGGTCCCTTCTGGCCCTGGAATATATGGACTAGCCAGTTTTTCGTTTGTGCCAGCGGGGTCTACATGGGACAGTTAGAACCCAATGCTTCAGAGTTCTCTACATTCACTCTCCCATTGTCTGGACTGTAGCACCATGTGGACAAACCCTAGGACAGAAATTAACAAATGGAAACAATCTCCACTCAAAGGAATGCTAGAGTGAGTTACCCAGATGTTGCAGATATAGTAGGCATATTTCTTAAACCTCAGGATACTGTTGAGAAAAATCCATCACATTTAAACTGGGGAGGAGGGGGGAGAGACCTAATTTTATTTATTTTTTAAAAATCTTCTTTTTAAAAGACTAAAGCTAATTTGCTGAAAGCCAATGTGTGTGTTTGGTGTGTGCTATGTATCAATAACTTCGTATTGGGTTTCCAAAAAAGCATCACATAATTTTTCAGTGAGAAATCCAAGAGCCTTGGAGATGATGTTATGGTGTGAATTACATTGCAAGCGGTTGTCAGCTGTCCCAGTCAGCACTTTCTCAGATGCCATAATGTGCAGTAAATGCTGTGGCTGCAGCTATTAGGTTTATGGTGGTGGTGGTGGGGTTTGGTGGGGGGAAACCACAAATTAACAGACAATGGAACATGCCCCCTCTTCTTGAATTGTCCCATTCCTAAAATTGCTTCATTGCCTCAAGCAATCATTTCTTTAGCAGGTGACTTTCCCACCTCCTTCACTGAAGTTTTGCCTGTTCACAGGACTACTTTAACCTATCCTCTGCAGCATTACTGAGAAGACTCCCCTGCTTTTGCATGCTAATGCCCCTTAGCACAATAGCACAAGGGATAACAACCATGTCATCCCATGTTCGTTGTAATTAGAGAGGCAGTGCAGTCCAGTGGATAGGAAGGTAGTGTACTTTTTCCAGTCCTGCCACTGATTTGCTGTATTACCTTGGGTAAGTCACTAGATCTCAGTGTTCCATGTGTAAAATGGGTGGACTGGTTCTTTCCGCTACCCATTCTGTTTATTTCAACTCTTTTTTTGGGAGCAGGGACTATCACTCCCTATATATACAGTGCATAACACCGTGAGGCCTGGATCTCAGTTGTGGGTCTCTGAATGCTTCTCTAATACTGGTAACTTACCATATCCATATAAATCCCTCACTGAATTGGTTATCTAGGTCCAGGTTTCCCTATGATACATAACATTGGTTGATAAATATTTATCTCCTGAGCCAGTTGTTAAAATTCAAAAGGTGACAATGATTAGGAAATAGTTTTTCCAAGTTCTAATGAAAAGGCAGCAAAATGCAGTTGCTTTTTCTTTAGCTGAAGCCTCTGGAAAACCTTTGTAGGCACCAAGCACAGTTTTCATTCCTCTAAAGTTGAGGTGGAATGTGAACATATTAGGGCTATTCTGCATTCCCTTGCTACATGCACATCACCTCTGCTCACTGCAGAGTGCCCTCATTTGCAGCTGTGACCTCTTGAAGTTGCTGGGGATCAAAGGTGAGTCTCAACTCAAAACTTATTGACAAGCTCAGTAGGTAGGTAGATAGTATTACTTGGTGGCAGGACCACCTGTGCTCACCGTCTACTTATGTCTTGTGTATACCTGACTGATTGTTCCTTCTGAGTTACTTGCCACCTAGTTACATATGGAGATGGACACAGCTTTTCTCCACGTAATCACCGGTGTGGGCGCTGTGATGTGTAGACTGTTACTTGGCAGCTCTAAAGCCTTCCAGCTGAGGACCTCAAAATGCTGTATCAGTACTAATGGATAAAGCTGATACCTCTGCATGAACTAGGTGAATATTACTTGCCCCATCTCACAGATGGGAAAAGTAAGGCACAGAGATGAAATAACTTGTCCCAGGGCACACATAAGTCAGTAGCAGGACCAGCAATCAAACCCAGGAGGCTGTGCTCCCAGTGCCCTGCTCAGAACCTAGGTCACACTCCCTGATTTGATTGAATGCTATCCACGTATTTATCCTACGCTCTCTTTGAAATTTCCCCTCCCTTGTGGCCAACTTCAGAGCAACGAAGCTTGTATGTTTCCTAGAATCCTGACCATGGTCTTTCTATACTGGCTCTCGGGCTGAGCTCACTGCTTCACTACATATCTCCCAGGCTTCATCTATGCTAAATACTGGATATTTGGCCCCAAAATTGTGTATCTCCTGTCAGATTCATATGAAAAAAAAAAACTGAATATGTAGCGAACCATGTGCCTATGCCGATTTGGGGCTTGTGCATCCAAAATGTGTTTGCTCCAGTTCAGAGACTGATATAAAGGCCTATGAAATATCAACACTTCTTTTGTAGGACAGGGCATAATAACAGAACTAGGTGGGAGAGAATGGAAAATGACTGGCTTAGAAAGAGCCAAGAGTTTCTGAATTCTAATTCAAGTGAGCAAAAGTGACTGGTCATTCAGCTGGTCTCCGACCAGCTTCAGATCACACAGTGTGTCTGCAGTACAGTTATTCCAGCTACCTAGCACTTAGTTGTATCTTTCCCTCTTCCCTGTAGGTGACAGTGTTTGACCATTTTGCAGACACTTGTGTAGATAACAGTTACTCATTGATATTTTCCCTTTAACAGGCTTATTTTGCAAAGCAGCATGGTCCTGGATTCTCTGACTGGGACAAAGGCAGATTTCTTGCTGGGTCCTGTGGAAATCTGTCCCCTCTTTCAGGTGTTCTGTAGCTGATGTGCCTAAATCTCACCGAGAGGAAACTAGCCCAGATTTACTAACAGCAACAACGAGAGCCAACATGTTGCATAAGAGTCAGTCTGTGTGTCCATCTTCATGTCTGGAGGAAGGGACATAGTAGCAAAACCATGTGGAAGAAAATGGAGAGTGACTAGTTTAGAAGGAGCCAGGAGCTTCTGAATTCTACTGCTGGCTCACTAAGTGGCCTTAGGGAAATCACCTGACCTGTGTATTTTGTCCCATCTGTGTAATGGAGATAATACTTAACATAAGTGTTGGAAGGTTGATCAGTGAACCTTTGTACAACACTCTGTTCAGGTCTATAAAGTGCAATAACATGTTACAGGAGGGCTATAGGTGGGCATAACTCCAGTATCTGACTTAAAATTGCCTGGGGGCAACATTTCTTTGGATTGACTGCTAGATTTTCTTTGTTCTTTATGCTGGCCTCTTATCAGCTCTCCGCTAGAGCTCTGTCAAGTGTATTGCTGTGCTCGTGCCCGTTAGGCGAGACTGTCAAAAGACCTCTGTGTTGGGTGCTGCGCTCTTCTGAAAATCTGGTGCACAGTGTGTGAAGGTGGGTGAACTGCAGGGCTGTGGAGCCATTAGTGCACATACACATTTCACATTGGTGGCTATACCTGGAAGCTATTGACACAACACATTGTGCCTGATTCTCCTCAGTTCTCATAGACGCATGGACTTTAAGGTCAGAAGGGAGCATCGTGATCATCTAGTCTGACCTCCTGCACACTGCAGGCCACAGAACCTCACCCACTCACTCCTGTAATAGACTCCTAACCTCTGGCTGAGTTACTGAAGTCCTCAAATCATGGTTTAAAGACTTCAAGTTACAGAGAATTCACCAGTTACACTAGTTTAAACCTACAAGTGACCCGTGCCCCAGGCTACAGAGAAACCCGTCCCAGCATCTCTGCCAATCTGACCTGGGGGGGCATTTGCTTCCTGACCCCAAATATAGCAATCAGACCCTGAGCATGTGGGCAAGACCTATTAGGCAGATACCTGGGAAAGAATTCTCTGTAGTTACCATGCTGGTCTTGAACCATAGTGACTGCATTGACTTAAGTGGAGTCATTACTGTTTTCTCTTGATTTAGGAGGAAAATCCAACACTTAGTTCTTTTCTGGTGGGCCCTGCTTTGACTACTTAAACTGAGTACCTGTGGTTCTGGTAGATAACCTCCACATTTTCAAATGAAAGCCAGGGGAGTGATCCTATGAGAAGTTACCTGCCTTTAGCTCCCATTGACAGGAGATGCTCACCTTCTCATCAGTTTCTCTCTGTCCTGTGTTTTTGTAAATGTAGAAATAACTATCTCTGTTCATATTTACTACAATACCAATATGACAATCCTCCTTTAAAATCCAGAGAGAGGGAAATCAGTCTCTTTCCCTCTCTGCTTCTGGGTCTGGTCCGCAGAATCACTTCCGTCAACAAGGGAAAGAAAGTTACTTGATGTAAGGGGACTGTTGTCCCCATAGTATGACTCAGCGGGGGTGTTTTGGTTGGCTGGCTCCCAGTACCAAAAGAAAGGGGAAGAGTTGATAGGAAATCAGGACCCTGAGACTAACACTCCCCAGGAACAATGGGAAGAGACCAATGCTCCGGGTCAGCCTGATTGACAGGATGGGCAGGCTAACTGGGGAGTCAGAAGGCCATTGTGGGTCCTGTTCTCCATGTGAGCTGGAATTGCCTGGTCACACAGAGTGGGGCTGAGCTTAGGAGAGAGCAGGGTCCCAAGCTGAATTGCAGCCACAGAGCTAGAGAGACAGCCCAGGGAGAGCAGATCCTGTGCTGGGAGCATAGCTGCAGCCACAGAGCCAGAGGGGCCACAGAAGCAGCCCAGGGGGCTGGAGGCAGAGCAGCAGCATCAGTGCTGAGGCAGAGTGGTGCTGGGGCTGGAACTGGAGCCAGGTATGGTGAGCAACTGGGGCCAGCCAAGGGGGGACCCTGGGCAAAGGGCCCAGCGCAGAAAGACACCCCAGCCAAGGGTCCGTGCAGGCCAAACTGGGAGCGGGATCTTAACCTGACTGGAGGCTGGTCCTGGGAAGAAGGGTCCCACCACCCAAAGCCCGGAGGTGTGTGGCCACCACCAGAGCAAGTGTTCAACCCGCAGCATCCCTGCAGCACAGCCAGAGCGTGAGGAGGAACAGACAAGGAACAGACTGTGAACTGCCCTGATCTTCCAGAGACACTGTTTGTAATGTTCCCTACCACAGAGAAGGGTGATGTCCTTTCCTTTAACCTTTCCCATTTTTCCTTATTCTTTTTTTAATTAATTGTTGATTAAATAACTTCAATTTGCTTTAAATTGTATGTAATGATCAGTGGGTCAGGGAAGTGCCCAGTGCAGAGAGAGTACCCTGGAGTGGGGACACCATAGCCCCTGTCCTAGGTGACCACAGCAGTGTTGGGGGTTGAGCCCCCAGGAATCCTGGGCCCAGCCTTGTTGGGGTTACAAGGACTCTGCCAGACAGAAGTGTGGAAGGGGAGGCCTCTGGGTAAAGGAAGTGGGAGCAAGGACTCAGATCCTTCTGCTAGCCCATTTTCCTGGGGTAGTGCAGAAGCCAGGAAAGTTCCCCAGAATAGTGGGACCATTCCCCCGCTTACATTGAGCTAAAATATCATATTTGATATGGCAAGAATCTCTTCCTTTACTCATAGACTCATAGACTTTAAGGTCAGAAGGGACAATTATGATCATCTAGTCTGACCTCCTGCACCATGCAGGCCAGACAATCTCACCCATCCACTTCTATAACAAACCCCTAACCTATGTCTGAGTTATTGAAGTCTTCAAATTGTGGTTTGAAGACCTCAAGCTGCAGAGAATCCTCCAGCAAGTAATACATACATAGCCAAGAATAAAAATTTAGCCTTTAATATCCATATACCCATTACCTAAGCACGGAACCATAATCCAACCACTATTTCAGTATCTATCAGTGTAGAGCAATCCCAGATGCCTGCATACAGTTGTGTTGCACAAAGTACCACTGTATTGTCTTAAGTAAAACAATACTTTACCAAGTGTTGCCGCACAATGTATGTATTACCACCACACGTAATCCCTGAGACGATCCTTGGGGCACTGAGGACTCTGTCTTTAGGTGAGCATGGGCCAACTTGTGGCTTTGTCTGCAATTCAGACGGGGTGCCTTTGGTTGTCTCGTTCTGTGCTTTCTTGGGTTCACTTGTGCTCAGAATTCTCATCTAGCCTCAGGGGAGAATGAGAGCAGAGAAGTTCCCTGCAAACAGAACCTAATTGGACTGACCTGACTGTACTAAAACCAACCCACCAAACACTGAGCAAACAAGTTACTTCTGCCTGGATTCAGTCAGGCGGCTTCAAGATGATCCCCTTGTAGATCTCCTCTTCTGTCTTGTTGCCAGGAGCTTCGTGCTTTAGCTTTCATCAGATCAATTTTTTTCCTTCAAAAGAAAAAATAGCATGTTAACCTACGAGAGAATGAAAAACATTCATCTCCCTCTCCCAAACCTGCTGGCCAGTGTAGACATGCTTAGAACAAGCAATAAAAGCAACCAGGCATCTGCGCAATTCACGGAGGAATCAATTTCAGTTTGGAGCTTTGTTCCTATTCACTATAAGCCCATTAAAATCTTAAAAGGCTCCTTTAATTACTGCATGGTCGCTTCTATGGAGGGGCTGGGAGATCCACACATTTCCACTAGTGGATTTCCCTGTGGGCTACCACTGGGGCAGGTGAGGTTAGTCCCCATTATAGCACATCTATAGAACTGCGCTCTCACTTGCTCCTGTGCCCTTTGGCTTCCCTCATCAGGAGACATCAGTGTGAGGATGTGCAAAGGAGTGGATAAGCTAATGCTGCTTCTGTCAGCATTGACTTATCCAAGTCTTGTGGCCTATGACTGGGGAGAAATGCCACAGAGAGGAGCTCTGCCCTTCACTCTACTCCCTCATGCACCCCCTCAGCGGGGGAAAAGGAAGCAGAACAACAAAGCTTTGGGAGTGGCAGTCCCTCTGGCAGAGCTTCCTTGGAAGTTTTGCCCCCTTCTGTCCGCAGATAATTTCCATGTTATTAGACAAAAGGCTTCTCTGAGAATAACTTAATTTCTCACCACTGATCACTTATTTCTTTAAAACGCTGAGCGTAGCAGAGCAGCTGTAAGAAAGCAAGGGACTGGATGAACCACTTCTTCCCAACCCAAATGGCTAAAATGTCTTTATTCAAGAGAGAGAGACAAAGCAAAAGATAAAAGAGGTTTAGGCAGCAAGCCACAAATAAACACCATCAATCATAGCGTGGTCAAATGTTCACGTGCTGGTACCTGCTAGTTATTGGCAGGACTTGGGAAGTCTCAAGAGCGCAATCTTTGGGGCTCTTAAAAAAATTCCATATTCCTCTGAAAAACTGCTTGTCAGCATTGGAATGGCAGGTGCATTAACTCCCTAAGAACCAGATTATGCCCTGCATAGCAAAAAATGCAAACACAGAGAAATAAGACGTCAGTCAACCCCGCTGTTCTCGCCTTTTCTCCTGAAAGTAATTTTAAAAAACCCTCCAGTGTACAAAGGATACCGAGAAAGAGGGAGGTGAAAATCTACCTTTGGTCTGGCCATTTTGCTGCTTGTTTAGACAAGACCAACTTCCTGCCTACGTGAGAGTCTATTTCCTTGCCTCCCCACAAAGATGGCTGTAGTTTTCAGTCCATGCAATAAAACTTCCCTCCCTTGCTACTGACGACCCAATAAAGCAAAAGTGAAAACAGAGCTCTAGTTACAGATCTTACCCCCTGCAAGCCTCTCTCTGTTACATGTCTTGAGAATAACTGAGATAAAGAGGCTAGTGAGAAATAAGCAGCCCTGAAATGCCTTCCTCGATGTCTGAGAATCTGATGCTATGCCCTGGATGGCTTTAGGTGAGGCCAGGTGGTATCTAACTGTGCTGGACAGCATCGTAGGAGCTCATTCCCTTCCCCTCCCCATCATACACAGTTCTACCATTGTATCATCTTCATAATGTCCATTGACCCTGAGCTATTCCAGTCCCAAGAGTCTGAGCAGAAACATTCAGTTTGCTGCTGTTCTTTGGATGGCTACAAATTGGCCAAGTAAGAACTGGCTGACCCAGAGCTAAAAATAGCCGGTCTTCCTTCTAAGTGCCATGGAAGTCATAGGAAACGCTTTGTAAGGTTCAGGGAAGGGCTAATGACCATATTCCCAAACCCATTTACCTTAACAGTGTTGGATTGTGCAACCCTATACCTGGTACAGGACTCTACTCCTTGAGTAGTTCCAGTGAAAAGCCTCTACTACACAATGTGAACGAGGGTGTCTGAACCAGGCCCTAAGGGGCCCAGAGATGTACATGGTGCTTTGCACAGCTATAGTGAGACGTCCCTTTATGCTTGAAGGGCTTACGTTCTATGAGTGATATGGATAAAGGCCTGGACCGCACTAATAGCTCAGGAAAGGGAAGGTGTACTGGAGTAGGGGAAGTGACTTTTAGGGAGAGGTAAACTTTCAGGGTTGCTGAGAGAGGGATACAGGGAGTGGGAAAGTAGATTGAAAAAAAGGTGTTGGGGGAGGGGAGTAGGAAGAAGGGAGACTAGACAGGTAATTGGGGGAGTGACATTTGTTAAAGCTTGGAAGCAGCAGAGGAGCTTGAACATGGAGAGGAAGGAAATAAAGGAATTCACGTAGGGGATCTGAGCAGAGGAGATGACTTTAGATGACTAAATGAACCATACTTTCCCTTTTGGGATATGCTATTACAGCTTCGTCAGATCAGCAGAAGCGTTGGCCCTGAATTGTCAGGTTAAGTTTTGTGCTGTGGATTCTGGATGGCATCAGACAGAGAGATGAACTCATTTCACATTGGTGACTGAACAGCTGTCAGATGGTGGTAGGGCTGCCAACGTATTTCAAAAATAAGGGGTGGTTTCCTTAGCACCCCCGCTCTCCTCCTCCTCCTGATATCATCATCATCATTATTATTAATCATAATTATTAATAAGCAGCAGTCACCTACATTCGCTAGGGGTATTTCTTGCTGCTTTTTGCAGCACTCAGCAACTCCTGATCTTGTACAGAGATGAAAAAATTACAAGGGATGTCCCTTGTAATAAGGGACGGTTGGCAACCTTAGATGGTAGTGACTTTGGGTGACAACTGAGCCAATAATCTAGAGGCAAAAGGCTCTGTATTTTATTGCAGATTCTTGGAGACATTCAGTTCTCCATGAGGTGTATTTTGATAAGGTGAATGGTACAGATGAGCGCAGCCAGCTTTTATCTAACAGGAAATGGAAGGGTTGTATTTTCACAGCTTTGTTCTGAAGGGGGTAATGTGCCACAAGGGCGTGATTTCTAAAGTGCACGTTAGTGATGCACGTTAATTGGTTCATGTAAACCCTGCTGGTGCACTTTAACATAAGCTGTTTGAAACTGTGCTATGTTAAAGCACACTAGGGAACCTTTTGTGTGCACCAGCAGGGTCTACGTGGACCAATTCATGTGCAACATGGCAGTGCGCTTTAGAAATCACATCCTCATAGAGTGCATTATCTCACCATATAGACAAGCCCTTATATAGTCATTTTATTCTTGTGCAAAACAATTTAAGACTACTCTGCTTTAATGGCATTTTATGCTCACTTTGCACAGAAGTAAATTACTATAACAGGGTATGAGACAATGGAAAATCCAACTCTAAATTGCCCTCTTGTTGAGAAAGGCGTGTGCATGAAATAGTTTGTGGAGAAAGAGTTACAAAATGATTACAACTAACAAACACAAATTGGTTTGAATCAGGAATTGTGTAGCCTCTTAACTCCATTGTGATATGTCTTTCTCTAGACTGGTAACTTTCTCTTCCAGAAATGCAGATATGACTAGGCTAATTTAGGGCCCAGTACATGCACTAGTTCTATACAGGGCTGTGGGTTAACTAAAAAGGACAAATGTCACTCCCCTAATTACCTATCTAGTCTCCCTTCTTCCTACTCCCGTCCCCCAACACCATGCATCTGACGAAGTAGGTATTCACCCACGAAAGCTCATGCTCCAAAACATCTGTTAGTCTATAAGGTGCCACAGGATTCTCTGCTGCTTTTACAGATCCAGACTAACATGGCTACCCCTCTGATACTAAAAAGGAGAATATGTCTCTACTGCAAAATTGCATGGACTTCACAAAAGTATGTAGAAAAAATAATGTTTTTTTTTTTTTCCATTTCAGCCTTGACAATGCTCCTTAAGTATATTTGGTACTAGCAAAGAAAACCAATGCAAAATTTAACTTTCTTTTAATTTGTTTCCCTAAAAAAAATTAAAAAAGAAACAGCCACAAGGTGGCACTCTGGGGCTTTAGATCCCAGTTTTCTAGCTGGAATACTCAAAACAAGCAGGTTTGGAGACCTTGACATTGTTTTTTTGTATGTGTTTAGAAACAAAAAATTGCAGATTCGTTTCCCTCTGTGTATGTGGCTGTGCAGGAAACTTTAAGAGTGACTTTTTGTCACCTTCTGAGCAGTTTAACTATAAAATATGACCTGATCTCTTTATTCAAAGGTATTTTCAGCTCAAAAGCAGCTGAACTTTGCATCTAAATTTTAGACAAGGTAAAATTTCTCAATCATCTTGGAGCCTGAAATTCCAAAGACCATATGAGAAGAGCTCTATAAACTAAATGACATGCAAACATGGACCATGATAAGGGAGTACTAGAGCTAAACAGGCTCATATGCGACTACTAAGCACTGGCCTTTCCGTGTTTGTAAGAGAATAAATGATGTTCTGAAGTGCTCTGCTTTCCCTCATCAGCTAACTATTAAGCTGGTAGAGTTTAGACCAATGTTAGGAGCGCAGGGTTCTCAAATTAAAACAAAGATTTCCAGGTCCTTATCGCCCATATGTGATAAGATGAAAGGGTTTTGACTGTTTTTTCAGAGCTGAAAAGTTGCCTTTTGTTTAAAGGAATGGACTCTCTCCTGCAATGCACCTGGGTTCTAAGCGAACTGTTGTTAAATGTGTCAGATCTGTTCAGCTTTGACTGGCTGTTGTTATGACAGGTCTTGTGAGCATTTAATTATGATTCTTTTGCTAGAGACAAGGTGATTCTTTGAGTCTCAGGAGTTTGGTTGTAGTAGCTCCATGTGCATGCAGTTTTAAATGACAAGAGAACACACACACACAAAGACTCAGACGCACATGCATGCACGTGCGCGCGCGCGCACACACACACACACACTCTGACACCCCAACAGTTGATTGTCTCCTAGAATATACTTCAACTGACCCCAGTAAATATTTTATGAAAGTTTTTTATGAAACGCTTGCAAGACTGGGTGAGAAGGGCACTGTTAGTTATCAAAAATGTATTTTTGTGGCTTACGGAAGTTAAATATTAGATGTTTGAACCATCTGGTGGAGTCTAGCAGTGAAATGCGTCTTTGGTGCAGGCACTTAAATACTATGCTGACAGGCACTATAGCAAACCCTTCTATCAAAACTGCCATGTAACTCACTGGGAATTTCATTCACTCACATTGAACATGCATATTTGGTCCAAGGCAAAGCTGACAGAATAGTAAAGAATTAATTCATTCTATTTACAAACTGTCTCTAAGCAGTTTGATTTTTGTGCATGTATATTTATTATTTGCTGGATACTTTTGTGACTAATCCTTACTCTGTAGATTGTTTGGGACCTATTGATTTTTGGCACACTATTTGAAATCTGAGTTGTGTAGATTAGGCTTGATTGGATGTGTAGGGCACACGGCTTTATTTCTGTTCCCTGATAAGACAAATGAAACTTGAAATACTTGTGTTTGAGTTTGAAATATTCTCTAATTTGCTTAAAACTTGCTATTCCCATGAACATTCCTGTCAGTAATCTCTAAGACTAGAAATTGGTGATAAATTATCACAAGTGGGGTGGGAACACACCTGAAACAAATTCCAGAAAATACTTTAGAACACTTTTGTCCCACTGTAGTCACTGTTTTGTTGTTTGTTTGTTTCTAATTCAGATACCTACCATAAGAGTTCTGTAACCCAGCCCACAATTCCCCTTGGCTGAAATGTGGCAAGGAACATGTGTAAGTACTGAGCAAGTTTCCAGCAGGCAGTGGGGTGAGCAATGAAATGGATTAAAATGTGTGCAAAGCTGGTTTTTGAGTTATGTGACCGAAAGAAAAACGACTCTCACTTTGCTTAATGAGTTCTTGTACAAAACAGAATTGGCAGCTGACTTTGGCAAAAAAAAACCAAAAACAACAACCAGTTCATCTGCATTAGTATACTAGTCTGTATATAATATAGATAGGCAGATGGGTAGTAGAACCTATTTCTGCTGAGCTGTGGTATAGTTAAATTGCATTGCTATGTGAAGTAAAAAAGAATACATCTTCATGGGAAGTCTGTTACTCTGATTATAGAGAAGTTCCTCATGTTGTGAGGTCCACACTATATTCAACACAGGTACAAGTTTCTATTACTCACCCATTGCTCAAAGGGATTCAAGACTTTTTTTCTTTCTCTCCTCTGTCCATTTCCCCCTTTGAAGAACGTATGTCCCCCTGCATGTTTTCAAACTACTGCTGAGACTAGGAGCCAATGCTGCCGTTATACCATGTTTCTATTGGGAACACGTCTGTCTCATCTGCTGTTTTTTTTCGCTGTGGGTGTACAGGCTGACATGAGTGCTCTGTTCGCTGAAACAAATAATTCTTCAGACCTTGAAAAAGAGGGAGGTGGGGAAGACTCAAAACAGCCCTTAGAATGGTAATAACAGAGATTTTGTAACTTGTTTAAAAATGACAGCGGGGAAAATGAAACGGATGGGTGTCTTGATGCATTTATTTTCTGGCATTTTGATCAAGTGTCATGTTGAGGAAGAGAAAATATATGTTTATAGTTAAAACATTGGCTTGAATTGTAAACTTTTTCCTCTCTAAAAAGAAAAGAGATATATATATATATAAAATATGGGTTTTTTAAAAACGGGATTTTTCATATCAGAGATTATTTTTTGGGAAAGAACATTTGACATGAGTGGGGAGAAATTGTTTTCTCATAGTTGCTTGGCAAAATACCCCCCAGATAATCAAGGATTTTGATTTCAAAGTTATCTAAAAATTGTTTAACCCAGGAAAAGTCATCCTTTTAAAATGTAATAATTATAATGCAGATATTTAATCTGATTTTAGGAACGTTTTTTCTCTTCTTTTGTGCCCAACAATTCAAACGTTTCAGTTATTGGTTTTGTAACATGCATTACAGTATTGTGACAAAGAATTTATTTGTTACTCCTTCCAAGAAGCAAGAGAACTATTCATTGTAGCCTCATTCAGAAGTCATGGTAATGCTTTAAGTTAACATTCTCTAAATAGGCATTTAATTTTGATTTAATAAGACCATTGCATGATAAACAAATATCAGTTGATTATTAAACACATTTATTTCAGATTAACAGCAATGCCATAGATACAATAGTCATTAAACATCAGTGAAGGGGCGTTCATTAATAAACTGATTTATTTACCACAGCATTAGTGTCCTGTTCCATCTAAATTAAATATCTATTTGGGAAATCTTCATCCTGTAGTATTACCAAAGGAATCTTCATGTTTGAACACTGCGCAAAAAGCATTTTTAGTTCAGATTTGCAAGATGCAATCTCAAAAATAATCAATTCATATAAAGGGGCTTTGGATACTGCTAGATAACTAATTACAAAGGCAGAGCCTTTGTGCATTTCTGTACTAGATATTCTTTGTTATTCTCTTTCTTCTGAACTTTGATGCTATTTAAAAAATAAATTTAATAACCCAATGGTTATTTACATTGCATTTATTTTTCCTCTCTAAAATTCCTTCCAAATTTAAAACTGGGTCTCCAGCATTTTGGAGCATTTTATTATTCATGTCTGTTGTAAAATTTCAGGGAAGAAAAATTGTTTTCTTGCATCAGAATCTGAAATAAAGCAATTGTAAAACTCAATGCATTGGGCCTGATCCTGCATTATTTAATGGAGGGCTTTGCTGAATAAAGATTGCAGGATTGGGATCGACATCTTCCCCTATTAACAGCAGCCATCTAAAAATCTTCCTTTTTAAAATGTTATTTTTTTTTAAATTATCTGGGTCTGTATAATAGAGCTAGGATGTCTATACATTTTGTAAAGATTTTTTTTCAGTCTTTCATACTCTGTGGGCCCAGTCTTGCAAATGCACACACAAAGTAAAATTACTTGCATGCATCAATCTTAACAGGATTCGGCCCTACGTCCATTTTGATCAATTTGCTTTTTACAAGAGCAGACATCTTGTGCAACTGCAGACTTAACATAAATAATTTTAAATAAAAGCCCCCCCAAATTGTTCTAAAGTGTTGATGATTTTAAATGTACCTTTTCCTGCTGTGCTAAGATTGTATGTACAGTAGCTAGAGACATAGCAGACTTTACCATGAGCAAGTGATTTGCATAATCTAGGTTTATCTAGCCAGGGAAGTACTATCAGAATTGCCGAACTGGACCAGATCACAGGTCAGTCTAGTCCAATATCTGCTGCAGTGGCCACTACAAGTTGTTTCAGAGGAAGGTGCAAGAAACCCTGCAAAAGGTGGCTATGGAATAACCTGCCCATAGGTGAAGTTTCTTCATAGCCCCTGCTATGTAGAGGCGGTTTACACCCATAGCATGAAGGTAAACGGGCTAGAGGGATTTAAGATTTTGAAGGGTAAAGGAGAACAATCTGTTTCTGCTTTTTTTGCTGCTTTGTGGCATATGAACAAGGGGCATCACTGGAAATTAGTGTGAACAACTAAAAGAAAATGCTTCTGCAAACAGTGTGCAAAGCTTGTAAAATTCTCAGCTGCACTGAAGATCAGAGACTCAGTGTGGCTAGGTGTGAACAGGGTCTGGATAACCTAGTGACATTTGTGGTCATGCAGCCTTAAATAAAAGGTAACTTTAATCCTAGTCTTCAAGGTATAAACTCTTCATTATGAAGGCAAGGAAGACATTTCCCCCTTTGTACAAATGCTGAATAACTGTTCAGTGGCCAAATCCAGTGACGGAGTAAGCAGGCATTTGAGGACATTGCAGTGGAAATGCTGTGTGTCTGCCATGCCTGAAGCATTCCACAACACCATGTCAGCAGCAGTGATTGAGATCTGTGCAAGCCAAAGCAGCTGGGGATATATATGGCATACCCAACTACTCTATGCCTACTGTGAATCTGCAGGACCAAACAACATCTTAGTGGGGGCTTGATGGGCCTCATCTCTTGACTATGTCTCTTATCTATGGCATCAGTAACTGGCTCTGCACTGGGTGCGTGCATGACCACAGCCTTGCTTTGATTTTGGCCATGTGGATTCCATCCACCAAACCCTGAGTTTTTTGTGGGAGCACAGCCCTTTAACTTGGAGTTTCTCCCTGGATCTATTACTTGATGAGGCCATGGGATTGAGTTATCTTCCTGCTAAGCAAGTAGTATTGGCTGCTGCCAGAGGGAGCAAATGGGTTTAATGGAGCAATAGTCTGATTTGGGATGGGCCAGATTCTTCTCTCACTTATAACCTATATCACTCCACTAAGCAGAATCTGGTGTAATTTTAAAGAATATTTTTTATACAAATGAATGCATTTTTTTAAAGGAAATTATTTCTTTCAGAAGAGCTTTCAAATATTTTGCAAATCATTCACTGAAAGCCTAATGGAGTTTTCTCTAGGGAAAACTGTTTTTCTTGCCCACTCACCTGTGAGAAGCAAACTTTGACAGTGGATTTAAAAAAAAAATGAATTTTTTGGATGGAAAGTTCAACTCTTTCTTGGAGTGTTTCCTCCATTTGGAGGAAATGGGGATTGTGCATATTTAATCATAAGAGCTGGAAATCACAATAAAGGTATCAGTTAAGAATGAATCTGCAGTTGGTACAATGGGATGGAGAAAACTGTTTCTAATTAACAAACGCAGCCCGATGAAGTCAACGGAAAGACTTCCACTGAATTTAATTGGCTTTGAATCAGACCCATGAGGGGCTTTACAATGGTGGGGACAAGAAGCCAGTCTCCTCTCTCCCCACCCACAGTGGCTGCCCATGCTACTTAAATGCAGGATGGCCAGGTTAGTGCTACTAGAGGAGGACATGTTTATGTGGGATGAGAGAGTGGACAGGACCGTGTGCTCCACCCCATGCCTGTTGGCTAGTCTCCAGCGAATGGCTCTGAGGTAAGCAGTTCCTACCCCTTCAGAAAGCGAGTAGTAAATGTCATGGCTGAACATGTCCTCCAGTCAGCATGCAGCGAGGCTAGGGGAGGGATGGAAAGCTGTAGGGCCTGGTGGAGGGGAGCCATAGCTGGTTTGGAGATGCTCCCATATATTTGGTTGCTTATCTGAACCAAGTTCCCAGTCATTTGCTGTTGCTCTTTCCCTAAGTTTAGCTGTAGATTTGCTACAGTGAAGCTGGTTTGCTGCAGGCTTTCATACGAGGGGTGGAGTTTTAAGCAGCTCTTGGTGTTAGCTTAGTTCTGTGCCACTGAAGTCAAATCTGTGGGACCTGAGTGGGAGCTAAGACCACTTGGCGCTTTCCTGGATCAGGCCCACAGTTTCTCGCACAAGGTTCTCAGCAGAGTGAAATGTACCAGGCCAAACTGTGTCCTTGGGCATTTGTACATGGTTCCCCTGAAGCCAATGTGAGCTGTGAATGTGAATCTGTAGGCAGAACTGGACCCACCCTCTGACTGTGTAAAAGAAAAGGCTTGGGGTTTATTGTTCAGCTAAAGAGTAGAGAGCTAATCCTTCATTCCTTACTCAGACAAACTTCTCCCTGAGGTCAGAGAGCCTCGCCTGAGTGAAAAAGTGTAGGGTTGAGCCCTTAACTTTTCTCATGGCTGCTTATATGCTTGTGTATTGATAGTCTGTATCAAACTGCAAGATTTGCACACAGATTCTGAGAGGGATTGCGCTGAGGCCCCAGGCTCATTGCCCTTATGCCCTCAGTCAGATTTGACCTGTAGTCACAGGCTAGGCAGACTACTGCTCTATTTTCTAGATCAGTGGTTCCCAAACTTGTTCCGCTGCTTGCGCAGGGAAAGCCCCTGGCAGGCTGGGCCGGTTTGTTTACCTGCCACATCCGCAGGTTCGGCCAATCGCGGCTCCCAGTGGCCACAGTTCACTGCTCCAGGCCAACGGGAGCTGCTGGAAGCAGCAGCCAGTATGTCTCTCGGCCCGCACTGCTTCCATTAGCCTGGAGCAGTGAACCACGGCCAGTGGGAGCCGCGATCGGCCGGACCTGGGAACGTGGCAAGTAAACAAACCGGCTTGGCCCACCAGGGTCTTTCCCTGCACAAGTTGTAGAACAAGATTGGGAACCACTGCTCTAGATGGTCCTTGGTTCTCATACAACTGCTCATTGAGTGGTCTCCTTTTCACATAAGAAAATATAATTACAAAGGAAGAAAAGAGGTGATTAACTGAAAATTATGTTGAGACACCTGCCAGACAGACATCTGAGAAATATGGTATCTAGATTTCTTGGTTCCTGCTATATTCACCTTTGGATTCATTTAACTAAGTCGGAGGGTCAATTTATGGTCGGGGAGTTTGTCAAAAAGGAGTATAACACAGTGTATCTAAAGTAATAAGTTATGACTGGCAGTACCTATATGGGTGATTATAACTGGAGTTAGGGTTTTTCCATCAGAAAGGTTTTATGAATGAATGCTCCCTTTTTGCAAAATCCAAAAATTCTGGCAAAATTGAAAATTTCCCATGGAAAATCAAACTGATGGCTCCCCAGATCAGCAGCTGGTGGCCACTGAAATTGACAAGAGTGTTCTGGGGGACACAGTGCCTTCCTGTCTTCCCCTGTCCAGCTGCTAGTGAAGCAGTGGGCTGCATGGGAGATGGATTGCAAAGGAACTCAGACACTCCCATGGCCTGGCTGCCTCCCTGACAGCTGGGCTGGTGGGAGAGCTACAGAACTGGGGTGCTCAGCCTCTGCCAGCCCACCTGGAAGGCTCTTGTCAATTTCGTTTTCCAGGTGGGCGGTTGGCAAGCTGAAAAATTCTTCTTTGGTTCTTTCAAAATAGAATTTGTCTGGAAATCCTTTCATTTGAGGTTTGCACTCTTCATCCCAATTAGGGACAACATATTTTTTTTAAAAAACTTTTTCATGGGCAGGGATTTCCATCTTCCAGCCAGCTGTAATTATAACTCACTTTGGGTGGTGTGATAAAGCCTGAGGCCAAAAGCAGAACCTGCGTAGAAGTGTTAGAATTACCTGGAAAATCACTACCTGCTTTCATATTACTGCTCTGAAATGAAATTCTTGCCCAGAAATGGGCAGCCAGTTAGACCGATGCATTTAGCTTGTTATTGACATGAGTGTATTAAGCTGATATCACTACTTGGTGGCTCTGTTTTTCTGCATGGAATTGAAATTCATTTCCTCATATGCTTTTTACATATCTTGTGTTATCTCTTTTAAATCACTCTTCCTTTAATTGGCTCAGGAGAAAGGACTAATTCCTCTGCCTCTAACTTTCTGTTTTGTTTTTTTCCATAAAATGTTTAGGAAAAAAAACTGCCGACTATGTAAACTAGAGATCATTAGAGGTTGTTTTTCTTAAAGAATGGATTCAGCAAAATGTTGTTTTCTCCCAGGCTCTGGCTCTCTGTTTAGGGGATTTTAAGCTCTGTTATTTATTTATTTATTTATTTATTCATTAGATAGGCCCACAGTCAAGGGGAACGCGGGGTTATTAATCTTTCCTGTCATCCATTCACAGATGTGAAGTTCACACCACAGCAAATGTGAAGTCAGCAGTACGCAACCACAAGGTGGAAATTTCAAGCGAAACAAGCTTAGAGGAATGGGGGCAGGGAGAGGAGAGAGGGAGGGAGAGGGAAAAGAAAGGAGTATTGTGGGGCGGGGGGAAGAAGAAACACAAGGAGAACGTTGAATGTAAAAGACGAAACAAATGAATTAAGAGAAAAGAGCAGACAAGAGAAAAGAAAAGATGAATGAAAGTGCATGAGTGAAATGAGATACGCCAAGAGAGAATATTTAAGATAGAGTGTTAATGTGTCAGTGGTTTATCTGGGTGCTTGGATATCCCAGAGATGTAAAGGGTAATCACTCTCCCAGCATGTATATGCTATTGATATGTTAATATGATTTTCTTCTCCATCTAAAAGCTATGAAGTTTTCAAACTGACTGATTAACTAGGTCTGGCAGTTTCTGTGTCTGCACACATTCAGAAGCACACATTATATATAAATATTTATACTACATACACAAGTGTCTGAAAATTCCCATAAAGCAGTGGCCAACATGAAAAGTCCTATTAGTATTGATGTGACATCAGACGGGCATGTTTGTGCTGATCTAGTTCATAGCATTATCAATCCTAATATGGTTTTTTGGGAATACAAAATGTAAAAGGATAACATTCTTAATAGAAACATGGAGCAAACTTACATTAAACAAACCTGCAGTAATGTCGTACGAAGGAATCCCATCTCGAGTTTACTTTTCTATAACATGATCTATCTCCGAACCTTAGAGATGAATGATGTACCTCCTAGGTGTGTTGTGAGACTAATGTATTAGAACTTGTTGTATAGTAATCAAAACACGTTTAACTGGACTGTTAATGCAAAAAAGTATTTGGTAAATTGCTTGCTAAATTACTGTTAACCTCACTTAGAGAGCTGGTCCAATCAGTGGAGAAATGGATTCACTGAATAAATTAAAGTACATTATTTGGTCAGCTCTGGTACATAGTAACGTCCTCACTATATGAGTGAGGAAACAAGATTGTGACTTGCTGAAGGTTATGTTGTCAGAGTGAGGCACAGAACCTAGAAGTCTTGAATTCTGCTGCAATGCTCTAACCACTAAACTCTATTTCCTCCTCGGCAGTGACTCACGTGCGAATCTGAACTTGTTTGCACAAATTACATGATAGACACTTTTTTTCCCAACAAAAGTATGTGACATTGTCAGATGAGTTATAGTCTCAGCATATAACAAACCCAGATGACATATTCCCTTTCCAATTTGTATGCATATTCTACAGGCCTTTGAACTGCTTCAGAAGTAAAATGACTTAGCTCAGACCTGTGTGGCGTTCCAGGAGAAATAGGGTTCAGGAACCAGGCACAACCTTGGTGCTTGCACAGTATGCGTGGAAGGGCCAAGGGACTTTGGTGCTGACAGTAGTTCTAGAAACTCTATAGGGCACTGGGAATTAGACTAGCGAGGGCAGGTTAATTGCCCTCTTGCTGTCCACTTCAATCAGCGGAGATAGCCTGGCATTCTGGGGACCATGCTGTTACTCTCTAAAAGGTTGTAACAGCTCCTGTTGTGTGCACTGCCAGAGACGTTGTGCCTGTGTGAGGCTTAAGCTAGAATCTGGCGGTAGAGTAACTCTCAGAAAATGATCAGCTTGTCTGGAAGCTGGGAAAAATAGTGTTTACAGGCGTCTACGTAAATCTTAGTATTTTCACCTGGACCCAACAGCAAAACATCTCTGGGAAGCTTCCCTGGAAGGCTCCTTCCTTCAAGTCTCAGCAGCTTTGAACCATCTACCCAAAGAGGGGTGGACTGAATACCAAGGAGTTGCACATGTAGCTAGCCTATTTGCATGTGCATATTTAGGCCCTGATTTCGGCCTTACATACGCACGATCGATCAGATGCGTGTGTGGATCCCCATTATAATGCATGGGACTCAGCCTGGTGCAAAGGTCTACGGTGGAGGAATCTCCTTACAGAAGCAGGGCTGTACTGGGTGGAATTTGGATAGCTATTGAAGTCTCCGAAGTTTTGTCTGGTATGCACACTATCTTCTTACAGCAGAGAGCAAACATTAGATTTAAGGAAATGAGGCCTTCTCCCCAAAATCCTGGTGTGCACTGGATTGTTGGAGCAGCAGGGAGAGGATCTTCACTGCTTTCAAAAACTACTGCACATCTATGCTCTACAAGAGCCTTTCTGGTCTGTAACAAATCTAAGGTCAACTTCTGTATGTTCTCACATACTCCTTCTTGCTTTATCGTTAGATACATTCATAATATTTATCATGTTCACTTAAATAAAGGTAGCCACTAACGTAGACAGTACAAACTACCTAGTACTAATTGTTGTCTTGGGTCCTAGCCTTACAGAGTATGTCTGTACTGCAGTAAAAAACCCATGGCACTGAGTGTCAGAGTCTGGTTCAGTTGACTTGGGCGGGACTCGGATTGCGGGGCTAAAAATCACAATGTAGACTTTTGGGCTCAGGCTGGAGTTCAGGCTCTGAAACCCTGTGGGAGGGGTGGGTCTCAGAACCCAAGCTCCAGCCCCAGCCCAAAAGTCTACCCAGCAATTTTTAGCATACCCAGGCCAGTCGTGGCTGTACCACAAGTCTTTTATTGCAGTGTAGATGTACTCAAAGTGACCAAGTTTATGGTTGCTGAGCTCAGACTGGTAATGCCACAATGCAATAGCCACTCTCTTTCTGATGTATTAACACTAAACTGATTCAGGATTTCTTTCTCTATGTGCACAGACAGCCAGTCTAGAAGTTGTAGTAGGAGACTTGGATAGGTGAGAAAGTGCTGTTTTAATGTTTAAAAAGTCCCCCTATATGTTCCTGTCCAGGGCTCTGGAACCACTGAAAATCCATCTCTGGTTTGACATCAGAATATCTCATGGTGGGAGTGTCAGTCAATATAATACGGATGTCTGTTCAGAGTGGACATGTTCAGCATCCTTGGCTGATGTAAATCAGCATAGTTGCTTTGACTTCAGTGGCACTAGGCTGATTGATACTTGCTGGGGATCTGGCCCAGTTACTTTAATACTGAGTTTCAGTGCATTACTTTGGAACACAGGACACTGCACCCTCTACTCTTTCTTGCCTAGCCTGGTTCTGGAACTGGGAATAAAATGCCAGTTTCATGTGAATTTCTGTCTTTGGTCACTTGTATGTGACACCAGTGAAATTGGTTTTCTTTTTTCTATTAGATACAAGACAAACTCCCCCTCCCTTCATCGAGTTAAAGAGAAAGGAAAAAAAGAATAAGATAAAAATATAACTAGAGTTTTCCCTTGGAAGGACCTCCCACTGACTATATCATTATCTGGCTCATGGTGGGTATTGGATTCATGGTCCACAGCAATGAGGTATGTTAGTTTTGAATCTCATTTGTTTTAATAGTAAATCTCTCTGTGCCTGATTTCCCTCCTCCTTCCCCATCTTTTTTGGAGTGAGTTGTTGCTTTCCCATTTTTCCATGAAGGAATCCAGAAAGCAATCCTTCATTAGCATTTTATTAGGGAACCTCCAACCTCCATTGGAACTTGGATGCACATGTGTGCACACCCACCCATGCATACACAGTGCCCCTCATCTAATATATAATCCACTTGCATGTGGTTATACTGTATAGCTGGACACGCTTGTAGTGAACTCTGTTCTCCTGAATTGTGTCTTGAAGCAGAGTAAAGGTAAGGAATGGATTAAAAAAACCCTTGCGCTCCTGGAGATGTACCTCATGAGTTTCTCCGCTGCGTGAGTGAAGCTTGGCGTGCATGTGCAAATCTGTGTGTGCACATTGGGCCCTATTTTCCTCCAGCAGGGTTTGAGTAACTCCTCTTGAAGCCAATAGGAGCTACACTTGTGTGGGGAGAACTAGGCTCTTTGTCCATATTATACTTGTTAAAAGGTAAAATGAAAACTGGCTCTTCAATTTGTATGTGCCCAGCGGAAGGTGGCTTTGGGGAGGACCAGGGTGTGTGTATGTTAGATTTCATTGTGATAGCTAGAAAAGAGTGAAATTCCTCTACAGAAGGTGGCAAGTTCGATAACTCTTCCTCCCCTCCCCACAAGCTAGAATGTTTTCTGCTGCCATGGGAATGGTGGTAGCCAAACTTCAGCAAAGACAGTCTTTTGAGTTGGTTTATACAGGATGGGGCGCAGAGTTACCTGTTTTGTATAGATAAGACCCATACCTGGGAGGGAAAAACAGAACTCCAGATTCACCCCCACACCTTCTACGGCTTTGGTAGGTTTGGCAAGAGACCCACAGGTGACTTTCCTGGGTCACTTGTACCTCTTACCAGCTGCAGATTGCCTTTATGTAGCTTGGCGGGAGGGGACAAGTCTGACTGGAGTTATTGAGATCCCTTGGATCTTGTTCCTCTTCTCACTTACAATGGTGTAACTCTGTGGTTTACTCCTGATTGTGAGAGGTCAGAATCTGGCCCATTGTCACAGTGAAACATTGACATTTCTCACTACACAGGGACCATGGTCTTGTAGAAAATCCTTTCCTATGTATTGGAAGGTACTGAGGTTACTGCAGGTACCTGAATGTTGACTTTTTAATGACATCGATGATGTAAGAGGAAAGAAGGTTGCTAGTGCACACTCCGTAGTCTCTTGGTGCATCAGTGGGAGTAGGGGGCAAAGATACCAGGCCCTTCTAGGTGCCTTTGCCTTCATATAAGGCATATTTGCTTCAATCTTAAATGACTACACACTCCTTAAAATATAATCCAGTGATGCTGGGTAATGGAAAAGCCGAGAGCTATCACTTTGAATTGCAAAGTTTCTGTATCCATAATGCATAAAGAGACCTCTGCTATAACACAAGAATTCAGTCCTCCTGCAGCTCTGGAAAATTGGACAACTTCATAGTCCTTTATGAAAATGCAATGTATTTTCTTCTCCTTTGCAGTAGTAAATTATGCATTTGAGAGTGACAAACATTAGGAAGCTGCCTTTATTACTAACAAAACTGGGCAGGAGGGGACAGGGAGTCAGCAGAACCCATGACAGAATGTTTAATAACTTTTGTGATTACTATTTCCTAGACGTGATGTGTATAATATGTATTTCTCCCCTTTCATTTTATGATAACACTTATGCTGGAGTTTGTTTCATTTATGCATTTTGAACTTCTTCCTGGGTCAAAGGTTAGCATAGTTTGGAACAACCACAATAAATGCTTCATGTCTAAGTTTTGAAGCCTTCTGTTTCTTTTAAGGGCAAAATACCACTAGTTTTCTCAGCCCAGCAGTATGACAGTTGATGAGAAGTCCCCCAATGAATAAATGATGATACATTTGAAGCTTATAAAACTAATCGACATTTGAAAATATCGCTGTGGGGAGCCATTTTGCTGAAGACTGGTGATGTCTCTGCAGTGGGGTGCCAAAATGAGCAATTTCTTGTGTGAGATTCCGGAGAAAATAATTTGAAATTTTATTTTGGGTAATTTTCTGGCCAGGAAACTTGACTCTTTGGGGAAGTTTCCCTCAAATGGCATAAAAAAATGGACACTTAAAAAACTTTTGTGTATCTTGATACAAAATTTGATCTTTGCTGGATGAAATTTCAGCTCTGATATTTTTAATTTGAAGTCTTTTGTTTAAAAATAGAATAATATTTGAGTGAAATGCAATGTTTTGTACTCAGCATCAGTTTTCATTGATGGAGAGTGGGGGAAAAAATGAGGAGGGTAGAATAATGGGATGCATGGACCTTTGCATGGGAATCGGAACAAGGGAATTCTCACTGTTTAGTCCAAGAGTCGTGTGAGTATGTGTCGGGACAGCAGGCATGCTGGTAAGTAATGCCAAGGAGTATAAGTAGCAGTCTTTCTTCAGAACTGAAAGACCAGGGATGAAGCAATAGCTGGAGTGAGGCTCTCCAACAAGAGCTTGGAAAAGAGCCTATGGCCAAGGCTTCCTGAGTGAGGAAGAAGTCCGTATTCAGTCCTCTGCATCAACAGGAGAATGTGTAGGGCAGAATTTCCCAGAGGAAAGGACTAGTGACACTGCTTAGCCCAGGAAGTGAGAGGGCAAAACTACAAACCGTTGAAGCAGGGGTGAAGGTTGAGGCCTGGGATGCAAAAAGGATATATTCTATGTCTGGACTCTTTCTTGTGCTAGTGGATCAAGGCAATAAACACTGAACCACACCAAAGTATACTTCCCCAAGAGATTGAAGACCACATGCATCTGATGAGAGGTAAGAACTTGCTACGATGACAAACATTAAGTACAGGTTGTGTTCCCTTTATTTTTCCTCAGGCCAGTGGGATGTAAGGTTGTTTTAATCAAGTATTGAAGGATTGGGCCCAATTATTTGAGGTGGTGAGTGCCTGTGCTGAGGTACTGAGCAACTTCAGCCCCTCACTAGATTTAGTTGGATGGCTTCAATGATGTATGGCCAGAAGTAGAACAATGCATCAGAATTCAGGGCTGAATTGTAGCTTAAACTGCACTATGATGACCAAATCTGAACACTCTGAACTTTGGGATGGCTCCAGCTTGGACCCAGGCTTTCAAATGCCCAAGTTTAGGAGAGTCTCACTCTAGGGCTCTACTTCTGCTCATAGATAAGAAGTTCAGATCCAGTGTGTTGAATTGGGCATGCCCAGCCCAGGGGCCTACACAATCTCACCCTTTTTACACGTCTGCTCTCATTCTCCCTACTTTCCTCCCAGTCCTTAGTCTCCTTCCCATCATGACTTTTGCAGTTTCAGTTGTACAGCTGCTTATGCTTTGAACAATTTCCAAATTCCTATTTTCCAAGTGCCTCCCCCTTCAAATCCTATCTTAACGCCTTGTCACAAAAATCCTACCTTCTCCTTCTCACCAATAGTTTCCCCTAAGGCCTCCTTTTACTTGACTGCTGTCCCATGCTTTAACTTTGTTTCTGGTCTCCCTTCAACCCACTCCCCTCATCTCATTTACTGTTTAACTCCTTGTTCTAGGAGGTGCTGCCTACATTTGTGGTATTATTTAAAGGGTTTTTAGTGACTGTGTTAGGTAAGGTGGTGCCATATTTTTCTATGAGAAGTCTTTCTGAGAATTGTCTCTCTTTCAGTATGCTCCGATTAGCTATTGTTTTCACATGTTACCTACACATTGGGTTACTGTGAAATGAGGTGGAAAGCAACTTGCATTTGAGGGGCAACTCAGCGTTGCTGGCTGTAAAGACCAAGAACTGGATGAAGCTCAAGGTGGAAAGTGCATGGTGTAAGCCCCAGAAAGCACAGCCAGGGGGCTGACATTTTCTAACTGGCTAAGTGTATTCAGTCACGTGCAGCCATTGGTTAGCAGACAGAGTAAGTAACTTTAATTTTTGTTGTTACTGTTTGTCTATCCTGGATACTAATATGGACCTCCAGAGCAGCTTGTGACATTGGCAGACTAGGTGCCAGCTCTTGTCAAGGCTTTAGGCCTCAGTTGAGCACTAACAAATTCATTGCAGGAAAGCAGTCAGTTTCACCTATGTGTTAGTATGGTTAAGATGGATGTTGAACTTACAACAATGTGTTTAGTAATTAGATTTTGTGAAATACTTGCTGCATGCATTGATCTCACTTATATCTTTATCACTTGCCGAAGGTATCATTTAAATTTTATGACTATAAAAAAATGTTTGCTCTGAAACTGTGAACCTAGTCAGGAGGGATCATCTTCTAACCATCAAGAAAGCTAATCAATACTAAATGGGCCATTGTGGGCCATCACAATACAAAGTCTTTGTTAATTGTCCCTTTACACCCAGAAGTGGTTACATGCAAGGGGGTTCATCCCATCAGCTTGATATCTGGAAGAAGGAAATAAAAATATCTGAGAAGAAAATTTTTCTTCTCTTTTCTGTTTGGACTCTTTCCGGGTTGGAGCTACAAAACAGAAGCAGAGATCCCTCAAGGTCAACCTGGGTTAGCCACCCTAAAAGACCTTGAGCTGACAGATTACTACAACTGTCATGTTTTAAAACCATAAAGTGTAACTCCAGTTTATATGCTTTATCCTTGTAATAACTCTTTAATTTCCTTTTCCTAGTTAATAAACCTTTAGTTAGTTGATGGAAAGATTGGTTACAAGCATGGTCTTTGGTGGGTCTAAGGTACAAATTGACCTGGGGTAAGTGGCAGGTCTCTTGGGACTGGAAGTAACCTGAATATTGTGTGATCTTCAGTATATAGCAACCAATTATCAGTAGGCCTATCTTGCCTGGGTGGCAAGATAGACTGGAATGCCCAAGGGGCCGGTCTGTGATATAAAGCTACTACAGTGCTTTAGGAGTTCACACTTGTTAATGGGTTGATGAAATGTAATTATAGGATATGTGACCAGTTTGGAGTGTCTGCCCTGCTTCTTGGCAGTCTATGCAGAGGTTGGCACTCAGTTGTGACCCACTCCAGACAGCATGACACACCTCAAACTGTAATGTATTTATTCTTGCAACACCCCTCTAAGGTAGGGAAGTTCTCTTATCTCTGTTTTACAGATGGTGACTTGAGGCACTGAGATGAAAGGTAACATCAGAGTCATAACTAGGCATTTTAGCATCTGGGGCGAATAAGCATATTTTCACCCCATACCATTTTTTGTCATTTTTCCCCTCAGCGGTGATGCAAGGGGGAGCAGATGCAGGGTCACATGCCCCCCATCCCCCAATTTTTTGGTTGTGCTCCTCCCCAGCCCAGACAGGCTGAAGTGATAGGGGGTGGAGGTGGCACTCTTTCCCCGTCTCCTGCCATGATGGCTGGCCTGACTGACCCCTGCTGCATGGAGCTTTGTGTCACTTCAGTTTCCGCCCCATTTTTCTGCCCCTGTGGCTTTGCACCCTGGGCAGCTGCCCTGCTCGCCCCACCTGGTAATGGCCCTGGGTCATGTGCTCAAAAGCCCCTAAGTGACATAAGTGCCTACATCATGTTTTGAAAAGGGCCTAGGTGACACTGAAAGTCAATGGGCTCCTCAGTGCATAAATCTCTTTTGAAAATAGGATGCCGGCACAAAACTTTAGAAAATGGGATCCCAAATGGCTTACCCAATGCATCATGGGAAGCCTGTGGTGGAGCATGGACCTGCACCCAGGTCTTTCAACATCTAGGCAACTACCCTAACTACTGGGCCATCCTTCCTGTCTGGAAACATCTCCTCAAACTTATCTGCAATTGAGGAGTTGCCAATAGCTGCAGGAGTTCCTTGGCAGCACAGTTTGGAGACTGTTATAAAATGTAAATAGCGTTTTTACCATGAAATATTTTGTATTTTAAAAACCGAGACAGAGTTATTTACTCCCTCCCCTTCCCTCCCACTCTCCCCCCACCCCAGCAGATGGGACATGGATCATTTTAATTAGATTTTATTGGACTGTTATATGGCCCATAATTGTAATCATTACTCATTTTCACTGCGGTTCAGACAGATTCTCTATTTAGACATGATGATATTTTGATGAGACAAGTCCCATGTAACTTGTTATGTTAGGGGCCAGTAGCCAAAGCACTGGAATTAGGTGTTTTCATAGCATTACTTTTCATAGCATTAAAAAGAATTGGAATAGATTAATAAAGATGTAATGGGCAATTTGTGTTTCTCTGTGCCCAAACTGTGGGTACTGCAGGCAAAGTGTCTCTTTGGCCTACTTACTCAACAAGAGGTCATGCTGAAAATTCAGGAAACAAACTCTCCAACCACTGAAATCCTGAATAGCAGGTATGGGAAGTATAGCACAGAGGTCTAACGCTCTGCCAGTTCATCATCTGTGTGGCGGATTCAAATACTGGGGCAGAGTCATAGTTTAAGGCCAGAAGGAATCATTAGATCATCTAAATTTCACTCAGTTATGCTGTCAGTGCTTGTACCCCCAGTTGCAAGTATTAAGCCCGATAACTTGTGCTTGACTAAAGCATAACTTTTGTGTTCACTATCCTTAGTTGGTGGAAATCAGTGTAGCCGCACCGAACTCAATGCAGCCGTGCTAATTCATGCCAGCTCAGTGTCTGGCCCATTGCACTTTGGTCTCATTCCAGTCTCTATTAGACACTTATTCGCATATGAACTGACAATGATTCACACCTGCTGCTAAGAGGTTAGGGCTGGAGGCTGAAGAAATCTGAAACTGTCTATGTGAATCTGACAAGTTGTAAATATTCTCTCCTTTTTGTCTCACGGGGACACTTGGGCAGATCACTGAGGCACTCCCTTCTCTTCCGAGACTGAGCCCCTTCTGGAGAGCAGAGGGTATTGTAGGTCATGAGTGGTGCTGAATATGTTGGCAGATACCGCTACAGAATGTCTCCCACATCCATCCCTGCTGTTAAGCTCTGGTCTAGTCCCTTCTTTTGATTTAACTACTGGAGCCTCTTCCTATATATGGCTTCTGTGATTTTCACCATTTAAGTCGAACCAACACGCAAAAGCGTAAATTGTATTTCTCCCTCCATAGCTCCAACCAGATCAGTCCCTCTTAAATCCCAGTGCTCAATTTCCTCCTCCTGCTTCACATACAAATTCTCAATCTTCATTTTCAAAGTGCCATACAGTCCCCTTCTTGCTTAAATCTTGCTCCCTGTCTCTTCCCCCTTGTTTCCGCTCAGGCCCTAGGCTTTGGCAACCTGGCACAGCTTGTTGCTCTCATGATCACATTCTGTCCCTCCATCCCCTGTACCTGGTAGCCCTGTCTAGAGCCTGTGTGCCATGCAACTTCACTCTAATTTCCCCTTCATGTCTTTGGTTGTTCTCCTAACACTCCATGCAGCTTCTCCTACCTTCTAGCCTGATCTTATTCCTTCAAACCCTATTAAAATACTCCAGCATATTTTTTTTTAAAAGCAAAACTTTTCTTACCAGCCACCATGTCGTTGTTTGTGTTATTGAAACTTTGGTACCTAACAAAAATATAAATTAGAACTTGGTCAAATATTCATTGTGAAATATTAGTTACTAAGTTAGCCCTCTTCTCTCTTTGGGAATGAAAATGATCTGACTTATCTGCACGGATTCATTATTTCTGTGTTTTGGTAGTTTTCATCTGGAGGTCATTCATAAATGGTTACCTTCGAAAATCCCATTTGTCACTTGGATTATGTTGTCAGACATCAAATTCACGTGGTACTGTTTCTGCTCCTTGGCTGGATGAGTGAAACATTCTCAGCAGGAGAACAACTAGCCACAAATGTCTGGTATGAATTCTTCATACAAATAATTTACATTAAAATGGGTGAAACCTCAGGCTTCATTTTCTCTCAGTCATGGGAATAATTGCAAGCAGTGATAATCACCACCCCACAAATCTGGCCCTCTTTCTTGTAAACACATTTATGAAGCAGTTTTTAGTACGAGTCAGTCAGCTCTAATACCTCCCTGTAACCCTTATCTTTTGCAGATTCCCGCCCCCACCCCCAGCCCCGGCCATGATTGACAAACCCTTGCACTTTTTCTAGCTTACATTTAGGGTTGCCATCTTTGGTTGGACAAATTCCTAGAGATTTCATCACATGACCTAATCTGTAATTAAAGATTAATCTTTAATTCCCAGAGACTCCAGGACAATCCTGGAGGGTTGGGAGCCCTACTTACTTTGTGTGTAGAATGCCAGGGATGCTGATGGCACCATAGAAATAATATGCAATATTGCCTTTTTGTGTGAGCTGGTCCATTTTTTGCTAAGGTTCCGCTGAGTGCCCCTGTGCCCATATGGAGTCTCATGAAAAGTCTCTGGGATTTTCCTTCGTAGCTCTCATTGCATGATCCAAGACCGATTTTACGTTGCTCTGGGCAAGGGTAAAATTACCATTGTATAATTAAGAGGGCAGGAAGCAAAGGTGGAAGTCCTGTTGAGGAGATCAGCAACAAGAAAAGTCCTACTCTGAAAAGACAAGAGAATAGGATATGGAAATGGCTGGCAGGGTTTAGTCTACCACAGACGTGGTCCCAGATCTTAATTACTGGCATAGGCAACCATGGCGATAGTAGGAGGAGGGGTAGATCTTGTCTGTGCTTTCCATCTGCTGTCTGCTGAGACAGGAAAGTTCCAAGCCAGGTGTAGCTGCTAACAACAGAGCAATGCTCAGCAAGTTAAGTTTAATTAAAGGGCTAATTATTCCCACTCTGGAATGGACCTATCACTGTAGCTGTATTCGTATTCTGAATCTCTTCCTCTGCTGTATATGCTGTATACACTTAGCTTCTATTGTTGCTGTAATGTTGTATTTTTCTTAAGCAATGGATGAGTTTTTGATGCTCGTGAAAAGCGAGGGCTAAGAGAATTAGCTAGAGCCAAGTCTAGGAGAAGGATTTTCACTATTATGGCATTTCCCAACAGAGATTCTCATAACACTTTACTTGAGCCTTCCAACCCCCAGCTGACTAGACGTTTCCACTTCAGTGGCATGGCAGTAACTGAGCATTAGACAGAGACTTGCGCAGGTTCACGTAGTGACTCAGTAGCAGAACTGGGACTAGAACTCAGGCATCATGACTCCCAGACCCCTGGCCTAATCGTTAGATCACTAAGCTAAACTCTTCTTTCTTAGCTACACCATTGTAAATCCAGAGGAACCCATTGACTTCTATGGAGCTGCTGGATTTGCTCCAGCATAAACTAGAATGTGGCTCACTGCCTCCTTGGCACTGGCATTTCTCATACACAGCTCTGTCAATGCAACTTCATGCTGCATTTGTTACTTTCCTAAAGACTGGTGTAACCTTTCATAGAATCATAAGGGTTGGAAGGGACCTCAAGAGATCATCTAAGTCCAACCCCCTGCTCGAAGCAAGATCAGTCCCCGAATGACCCCCCTAAGGATTGAACTCACAACCCTGGGTTTAGCAGGCCAATGCTCAAACCACTGAGCTATCCCTCTCCTTTTTGCTTACTCCATGTGGCTTGAAATCTTCTAAGTGGCCTGATGTGTTTGTGATGTGTATATATGTAATAACGACAGACCCCAGTGTGTGGGATCAAATCTAGGGCTTCTGGCCCTTAGTGCATGAGCCTCTACTGCATGAGCTGAAAGCTCTATGCTTGTTAGGTAAGGCTGTACATGCTATATTTCCTATTAGAATTTTTCTGTCCCCTAATCTGCTCCTTTTTCCCAGTCTCTTCTAACTGGGACATGAACCCATAAAGTTGAACTTCTGAACTTTGAACTGTTGAAGTCACAATGCTAGAAAGTGTTTGAACTAGACAAAGTGAGTAAACCCACCAGTGGTTGTGACAATGGTATCTATTGTGAATAGACTGAGAGCCAAACGCTTTGAGATCCATGGGTGAAAGATGCTGTAGAAAGGCTGAGTGGTGCTGTCGTAGTCCACAAATTAAGAAAAATGACTCTTGTGAGATGCTATAGCCTTAATGTTTTTGTTTTAAAACAGGGAGTACACTATCTTATGGGTGCAGTTTGTCCTCTGGAATTCAAGGTACTAGTTTGTGACTGCATGCCAGGTACATGGATAGCTAAAGGGCATCAAATAAGAGTGCTCCTGGTATACAAGTTTTAGGCAAAAACACTTTTTATAGCTATGTTATGAACCCAAAGAAACCATATAACCTAGGTTTGTTATCAAAACAACCTGCCACAACTCAGATTACTCAATACTCATTGAGTTACAGGTCAAGAATGGCTTGCTGAAATTATTTGGTGAATAATTTCTAATAGCTAATCCACTCAATAAAAATATAAGCTGCTCATGAAGTGAAAGAGGTGAATTTGGTGAATAAATGGTTCACACTAACAATTGTTCACGCAATTCTGGCTGTGGCTATGACAACCCGAGCTCTTGTTTACTTAATCTGAATATTTGACCTTTAAACATTTTGGAAATTATATTTTCCCTCTTAATTACGTTGAAGGGACACTTCCGTTTTAGTGCTCTGATGGACATGTCTATAAATAGCTATTACGTGTACCAGAACTTAATGCTGAAGCCTTCAGCGAAGTCAGCATTGCTAGGATTTTCTAAGCCTGAGTTAGAAACCACGTGGAGTTTAATCATTAATCACTAGTCCTTTAATTAACAGCTCTGAGCTTTGAACAAAAGGTGCTTGCTGCAGGGCTGCCAAGGGGCCCTGAACTCTTCAGTGTGTCTTCATGCTGAGGACCCAGTGGCCTTCAGAAAAGAGGCTGATGGAGCAAGCTACTCCTCCTGTCGAGGGTCACCTTTGGAAGGAAGAGCAGATGTTTATGGCTTCATCTTCCTTCTCTTGCCTGCCCTGTTGGCTAACTGCAGTTTTGAGCTGACTCAACCCAGATAGGCTGCCAGCTCTCTGAAGCAGGCAACCCGCAGTAGCAGTGCCATGCTCAGAAGAGGCCTGGTTTGCTGCCAGATGGAACCCAGGTTGTCTGAAATCTTATTGGCTCCATCAGGGCAGGTGAGTTTGAATGGAAGAAGAGGGAAAGCTGCTGCAGGCTTGGCAAATTGTACACAGGGATGCTTAAAAATGGAGCACAAGGGAGGGGAAGAAAATACTGTTATATGGCTTGGCCAATATTTTTCTGCATTCCCTTTGCTGTGGCTGAAGATATTTATGTTTTAATATGGGCTTCTCCCCTTCATAGTCTGGCTTTCCTCTGAGCCTGCAGTAAAATCTGAAGGCCTGATCCTCAACTGATGTAAACTGGCATAGCTGTATTGGAGTTAATGGAACCACACTGCTTTACACCAGCTGAAGCTCTAGCCGTAGCCTGGCGTTTTGGATATCCTATTCTGTTACTCTGATTATGATGTTAATTTAGGATAATGACTTCACAGTGTGTTAAAATAAGCCTAGGGGATGGGTGATGAAGGAACACAACTTCGTTCAAATAAACAATTTTGGTAATTAGTAAGCAGGATGAAAAAAGTGAATTTTAAAAAAGTGAGGAGACTAAATGGATTATTTAGATATGATACACTGGGAATTTTTTCATTATCATCAGAAGCCCTCCTGAGGAGCAAAACACTTGAGACGAAAGCTTGAGTAGTAGCTGCTTTGGCAACATGTTCATGGTGCAACAGAGAGCTTGCAAGCCTATGTCATGCACTGGGCTGATGCCAGTGCACTGCTGCCCTCTCTCGGAGAGATTGACATTTGCTATAGGTGTGTGTGAACTGGCTGTTGCACTATACCAAAGAAGATATAATCTGTCTTTTCTTACTACCTGTCAATGCAACAGAGAATGTGCACTTGGTGATAGAGGTCTGGGGAACAGACACCTTCCCAAGCCTTGTTTATCTCTACAGAAGAAATCTAGGGCTGAGGATTGTTCCAAGTGGTGTCTCGCTATGCAAAGTTAAGTTAGGATGAGATTATAAAATCCCCACAGTGATGTGCAAACTGGCTTCTCTTTCTTAACTTCCTCCACTCATTGAAGACTGGGGGAGCACAAGTGTTCTGCACACCTTGGGACTGGAGCAATGTACTCAGCATGTTTGCAGGGTATTTTGTTCAAGCAACAGAGAACAAACAATGGTAAAATGCTGAGGGGCCTGAAGCAAAACCCTAGATCCACATCTTCATAATCTTAAATTTAGCAGAGTTTGTGTGTCCTGGGCAGGGGTGAAAGTAACTTACAGGACTTACTGCTGGAGTCCTGAGGGGGGCGTGGCCTCAACCAGAAGAGATGTGGCCTCAACCAGAAGAGGCATGGCCTCAAGATTTAAAGGCCTTGGAGCACCAGCTGTGGCTGGGAGCCCGAGGGCCTTTAAATCAACCCAGGGCTCCCAGCTGCAGAGGTGGCTGGGAGTCCCTGGGGCTCAGGGGCAAATTAAAGGGCAGGATATAAAGGGCCCAGAGCTCCTGCGGATGTGGGGAACCTTGAGACTTGCTGGGCTGGGGCTGGGATTTAAAGGGCCCGGAGCTCCTGCCGCTGCGGCAGGGAGCCCAGACCCCTTTAAATCCCCGTCGCAGAAACCAGTGCGCTCCGGCACGATGTACTCACTCTTACTGGTACACCGTACCAGACTGTACTGGCTTACTTTCACCTCTGGTCGTGGGGCAGGTGTTTCAGAATCCAGACTCAAATCCTAATTTCACATGATGCTGCTCTTGCTCTAATGGAATGAACCAAAACTCTGGACCTGGAGATTTTGGGGACTGGAAGGCTTTCAAGATCTGGTTCCAAAGTTTGTGGCTCAGGACTATATCTAATAAAATATGCTGCCTTTCTCTATAGAAGATAACTAGCTGGGTGGGAGGGGTCAGATGAGACTTTTGCGAGAAAATGAATGAGATCTTTAAAGGGAAGGGCTGATACCACACAGCTGTTGAACCCTTCAGTAGCCTTGACTTCTGAACAATAGGAGTTGTCATGCTCTGGTAGAACATTGATCATTTACTAGTTCAGTATCCGGTCTCCCGCAATAGGCTTGTTCCTGATGCATCAAAGATAGGAGAAACACCCAATACAGTATAAAGCTGTATCCTTCTCTCACCCAGCACGATGTTAGTTTTTCCCTTTGCAATGCATTCTTCATCATTAGCTGGAAATTGCCAGAAGGGCTGAGTTCTAGAATGTGGGGTATTGTAGCCCATACAGCCTCACTGGCTGGTGCTACTAGGCACTGAAATGGGTAAGAAGGCACAGAGTCCTGAATAAAGCCAGGTAGATACACAGATAGAGCTCAAGGATGAAATACTTGTTGTTTGTTATAGCATCTCTGCATGGCGCACACAGGTTTTTCTGCGCCAAGAGGGATTTTATGGGGACACTGTTAAATGGAGGCAGTAAATTTAACTTTTAAAGAGCTATGAATTGAAACTTTTGGCTAAAAATGGAAATCCTGTTACTCATTACTGAGCCCTTTTAACTTCACTTGGAACAGGACAGTATTTTTTACCTCTAAGGCCATTGGAAACTGGAGAATTAGATGTGTCACTTGTTGCTTGGCTACATGCGGTGGTGATGTACTAAGGTAGCGGGGACTTAGCAGGGCGGTAGCTGAACCCTGCAGTACATCTTTCAAGGTGAGTGAGGGCAGTCAGGGTTATTTATCCCAGGGTGGAATGCTAGTCTGCAGCGTGGCCACAAATCCAGTGGGAACTGGGGCTTGTTGAAGTCAATTTCCACCTAAAGAATGTACCCAAGCTGCAAGATCCAGATCTAGAGTAACACTTTTGAAGCACCAAAGTGACTTAGGCTGCTGAGTCCCCTTTTCACGTAGGAGACAGAAGCCTATGTTGTGCTGTCTTCACTGCAATTGTTACCTGTGCTAGCTGGACTCAAGCTAAATCGGGTGGGCTAACCTATGCACAGCTTTTGCTATGTAGACATACCTCTGTTCTTAATTCACCTCTGCTCTGGATGCCAACATTTCAACCCAGCTTTTTCACAAATGGAAAGGATTTACTGTCTCTCTAGGCCCTTGAGAAGGATGTTTATCCTCCTCACAGAACCACGTGATTTGGCAATGTTAACAGTCTCTGTCCAGCAGAACTAAATGGCTGGAATAACAGAACAGGGGGTTCTGCGTGTCAGGAGTTGGGGGTGAAGAACTATGACTGGAATATCAGTGGTCATTGCAGGTCAGAGTTGGGGACACTGGCTGAGCTGTCTGTGAGGTTGTCAGGGCTGGAACTGTAGAGGATGCTGAAGATCAGGGATGAGGTGCATTGGATTGGTAACACTGTGGCAGAAAAGTAGAAAATACTCAATGCTGGCGAAAACCCAGGCATATTGCAGGTTATTAACCCTTCACATTCACAAACACCTAATTCACCAACACCAAAATTAAAATTGTAATGAGGGGAAGCCCTTTGTTCACAATCATCCAGCAGAAGGAGCTGAACATTTCCCATGCATGAGTGAATAGGAGGCTAACAGAAGTTGATATTCCCATGTAAGTTTAAAGGGAGAGAAGAACAAAAAATCCCCCAGATATTTCTTCCTTGCTTGCTTTTTCCATCTTATTTCTTTTCCCTCCATGTCAACACCAAACAAGACAGGACTAAAATTAATGGGGAAAGCAGCAATTAGCAAATTAGGTTAGCGGCATGTTGCAGTGTGCCATGGCTGCCAGGTGTGAGGGGCTCTGGCAGTATATTTATTAGCGGCTGTCAGAAAAGTGACACTTTGATGAATGAAGCTGGGTAATCAGCACCCTCCGACAGTGAGCACTGCGAGGCCTCAACATGCTAAACTGCAAAATCAAACCTTTTTTTAACCCCCTGTACAAAAATAAAATAACAAAAAAAAAACCGACAAGAAAAAGATGTTTTTTCCATCAGGAATTAGTGATAACTGGGGGGAGGGCGGGGAAGGATGGAGGAAAGGCAATTTGCTATGGAAATGTGGGCAGGTTCTGGAGTTCTTCTGTCCTTGGGAGATGGGACTCAGGTTAACATTGTAGACAGTTTAAAAATATGTTGGCCAGGTCTTAGGTATAAATTGCCATTGCTCCATTAAAGCTAATGGAAATATTTATTTTGATGGTGGGCTGCACCCATGTGATATACCAAGCCACCAATGCATGACATCTGGGAGCTGACATTAAATGCTTGATCCAAAAGAAGAGGTAATTAAATGAAAAATAAATAAATAAATAAATAAATATGTGAAATGTCTGACTCTTAAGTTTTTGCCAATGTTGGTATCACATTGTGATTTTATTCTTCTCTGTAATATTGACGTTGAACGATTCCTTCCTGTTAAATGTTTGATTTATTTCCAACTGGAATTAATTAGTGGTCATTTAGGAACATCACTGTGCCACACACCACAGACCTTCAGATCTTTGAACTGAATGCAGGGGTGGAAATCTAATTCTCTAGTGTAAGTTAATATGTAAATATACAGTAGTCTAAACTGTCATTTAATGTTGGTTAAAGGAAGCTTTTTTTAAAAAAAATGTTGTTGATAATTAAGTTCATAGGGAGACAAATCCAACTTAGCTGTACTAAATGTTCTTGGAGGGTAATGTATGAATGACACTTGTAGCATCCAGGTAACAGACCTTTTTTTTTTTGGGCAAAGTGAAGAAAGTGTGAGAACGTGTCATTTCTCCAAGTTCTCTGACCTTGAGTCCTATACTGGAGATTAGCATCCTGCCCAAAGCTAGTTGATAATTGTTAACGGTTCCGAACAGAGCGGGTTGAAAATTCCAATTTCAGTGGAAAAACTGGGTCCATTTTTCAAGCAGACCTGGTTAATATTTTTCAAGTGCAAACAGGATCTAGTTTTTATTTACTTTCACAAATTTTCACCCATTTTCCTAGTTTGAAGTGAAGCTTCCTAATCTAGCTGGAGTCTCTGGTCAAAGTCTGCAGCAGCTCCATTGTTAAGGCACTAGAGGCAAAACTGAAATTGCTCTTTCACACTTTAATGACTTAAATTACTGAGCCAGAATAAGAAATTAATCAAAAGATGACTGAATTCTTAATGTAATTTTAAAAGACAAATATTAACTGACTTTATCAGAGGAAATGTCTTATAATACACTCCCTCTCTGAAATGTTATTCTATTTTGTTTAAGCTAAATAATCCATCACCACAAACTCCAAACTTCATAAGCATACCTTCTTAAATATAAACCACATCTCCATTTTAATAATTAAACATATAGTTTTTCACTTTACTCAGTATAACTCAGGGAACATCTACACTTCAAGCTGGAGTTGTAATTTCCAGGTGGAGCTAGGCATACCAGCACTCTCTCTGATAAAGCTAGTGTGCTAAAAATAGAAGCGTAGCTTCCTCAGTGCAAGGGCTAATAGCAATGGGAAGCCAACTGCCCAAGTACTCATGCTGCTGTGGCTACACTTCTGCTTCTTGTGCATGTGCTCAGTCAGAACTAGCATGGCTATATTTGTGTGAGCTGGAAATCACACCTCAGCACGAGGCATAGACATATCCTATGTTGATCTATACCAAGAAAAGCCAGTGGGCCCACCATGTTCACTTGGCTACCTCTATTTGCTCAGTGCTGCCAGTCTGTTCCCCTGGCTCTCCACATGCCTTTTTTGTACATATTTCTACTGCTTCTTACTTGGTTTAGGTCTCCCCCGTTACCTCCTTGGCCCAAAGGGTCCTCAGTCTTGCTACTGAGTTGAGGGAGAGTGGGGTCAGGGTATGTGTTTAGCTGGTTGGCTCTATCAACCAGCCAGCTAATCTATGAATTTACTGTTTGTTCCCTCTGTCTCTGGGGCTGCTGGCTAGCATCCAGTTCCTGTTCTGCCTGTCTCCCTAAGGATGCACGCATCCAATTCCTCTGAAAAAGGGGAAACTTTCTCTTTTCAGAGCTTCAGGAAAGGGTTCTTTTTAATCCACTGTAGGTACTTACCTGGCTCCCTTTAGAGTAGTGTCTGGGCATCTTGCAGACCTTCCTGTATTTATCCTCCCCACACCCCTGTGAGGCAGGAAAGTGCTGTTTTGTGTCACTTCACAGACAGACTAACGCAAAGGCAAACACAGTACTCTAAGGATGTTCCCAAAGTAGCAATTATTACCCCTTTAACAAAGAGAGGGCATGCCACACGCCACGAACTAGGAGTGCTGGGTAAAAGGCCACACCGTTAGCACAGTCACACCCTCTTGAGGGTATGCAGTGCTAGCCACTCCCTTTTGCACTCAGTGTTAGTTGCAGCATTGTGCTTCCTGTGTGTGTGCATGGGGGAAAGGGTGAAGGAGGTGGGGAGGGAGCTTTATGCACTCTGGTCTGATTCTTTGTTACATGTATGCTTCTTTAAGCCACTCTGCATTGTGAAGTGGCCTTAAAGGGGGGTGAAAACAGCTCCTGATCCTGCCCGAGTCTTTCTTAGCTGTTCCCAGCCCTGGTGTAGGAGCATGTGGGATGGGGAGGGGCTGTGTCTGGAGTGTACCAGGCTGTGGTAGTTCTCTGCTTTAATTTGTCCTGGGGTTGTCCCCTGAATGACTCAGCGTACGGGGAGCATTTGCTACCCCATACATTCCTGTTCCAAGTGCAGGAACAGATTAACTGAGAATCAGGGTCTGATGTTCTCCAACCTAAAGAATGGTGCAGCAGGTTGCTCCCCCTGTGTGCTTGGGAGCTCTGGGAGGCTGCTCTCCCTAACGTTCAATCCCTCTTGGGGCTTCTCTTGGAGCTGGTTGCCTTGGCATTGTCCCTCACTGAGCAGATGGCTCCATTAACCCTCATATTGTTAAAATTTTGGACATCTGTAAAATAAAGAACACAATAAAATGTCAAGATCCCAATGCTTCTGTGCTTCACTTGTTTAGATTGCTGCCTCCATTGTCTACATTTTTGGGGGGCTTGATTCTCTGCTCCACCGCCCCAGCTTTACACCAACATATGTCCAGTGATTTCAGTGCAGCTTCTTTGGGGTCAAACTGCTTTCACAGAGTGGAGATGTAGGCGTTTCTTTTGAAAGAGCAACTTGGCTTCCCTGCAGAAATGGCACCAGGAGATTTTGCTTCTAGACAGTTATCAACAGTACTGACAAGGTGATCTTTGGTGTAATTCTTTGTCAGGGATGAGTTTGCACCTGGTCTTATCATTTGCCCTCAATTAAATCAAAGGCTAATGATAAACAATTTTAAGACTGTTTTGAAAATCCAGTTGCTACAGTGACATTTCAGTGTAAATGTTTGATGCTAAGTCTTTGGGAAGTGCTCATTGGCTGGGTAGAGAATATTGAAAGGGTGTGTGTGTTACCTGCTTGGTCTACAAAGCTTTAGCTGTGCAACTGCTTTTAGTATTAATGAGCTAAAGCTCCACAAATCAAGCAAAAAATCTACTCTTGGTAACTGTGTACCTGCTGTCCCTTGGGATCTGTATGGGAATGGTACATCTCAAGAGATTCTTTCAATGATGCAACATGTCAGGATAAAGAAATAAGGGGATAAATTTAGACACAGATCCAGAGAAGTTGAGTCGGTGCAAGCATTACTACATGAAGAAATCAGCTTATAGTGATACCAACCTTTATCCTCCTGGTCATGGGCTGCTCCACTCCTGAAAGGTACCATCTTTTGAGCAGTACATCACCACTGTCTCAGCTTGATGATGTATGATGCCCATACATCCATACAGCGGGAGTGCACTGTGATGATGTATTGGCATAATACATCATGGACAGAGTTCACCCAGGTGATGTATTAGTGCCCTGAGAATGTATTACTCAAATGGTGGTATTGTTCAGGGATAAACCCAAGCCAAGGACTGGAGTCAATTTAATTACAGTGCACATGATAGTCCAGCGCCAGGAGGCACTTTGGCACCAAAATGCTGGCATCCTGCAGAAATATGAGTCGTGATTCTCTGTGCCATTGAGTTACATCACAGTGTACTGTGAGAAGTGCCATAATTAGGAAAAAAAAGTCATTTTTTCAGAGAGGAAAACATAGGAGGACAACTTAGAGCTGTGGATAAAGCAGAAGCCCAGTGTGCTTCTGTGGACAGTCCAGAGGGCTAAGGTATAAACAGGTAGTTTCTAGCTATCCACAAAATCTGTTTATATGTGGGCACTAGCTCAGCATCTTGGGGAGAGGAATGTTTCTGTGTGTGGGGGTGGGTGGGGTTGTGTTCTCTTTCTCTGTCAGTAAAGCTTAGAATTGCTTTGCTTAATGATGGAACACTTAAAAGAATGAAACATCCCATTTGACATAACTACTCTTCTTGCCCGCCAGTACTAGAGATGGGCCTGGAGCCTAACCTGACATACATATACACTCCTCTCAGCTCCTGAAATATTCACATCAGGATTTGATCCCATCACTTGGATATAATGTCTTTTCCCATTGCCCCTTTCAGTGTCTGCACAAAGAGTGAAATTTTGGTCTTACCAGAATCAATGGCAAAACGTCCATTAACATTGATAGGGCCAGTATTTCACCCAAGTGCTTTAATAACACATTAGACTTGTGATCAAGCAATCTCTTGGGCATCCTCCCATAGAAAGTTGATCAACAAAGAGGAGACATTTTGACTATTAAAAAAAATCCTCTTCATCAATATGAAATTTCAAAATTATCAAAGTCCCACTTCATAGCTGATCCAAAAACAGGAAAAAAGGACTTCACAAACATGTTGGTGTAAATCTTTCCCTGTTAGAAATTATTTCTGAAATTAACAAAAAGTGTCAATGACATTTCAACCAGCTCTACTTGAATGTAAGGTTTTGGTAAGATTGTCCCTATGCCCAGTAATTTTTTGATGTCTGTCCTTCAGATAAATAAGGAAAACAATTTGGATCTATACGCTCTTTCTGGGCAGCCAGATCATACATCAAGCCAAGTGAGGTCTTTATTTTTCCATGGCATTCTTTGGCTGCAATGGGAAGATTCTCTAGGAAAGTCTATGTCTGGATTTTACTTTGCCTTGGAAAGTAAACACCAATCATGATAGTGCCTCCAATTTAGCATGCTCATCTGAAGAGTTGTACCTTATGTTGTTCTGACTTTCACTCAAGAGCTGCCTTTTGGATCTGCTAGAAAATCTTGATCCCACTGCAGTCCAATGGGAGTTTTGTTACTGACTTCAGCGCGGCTAGATTTCACCTAATATCCCTACCCCAGGGGCTTTTGATCAGTGGTTAGTTGGGATAGTTTTTTTTAAAAAGTGAAATGTTTATATTGATTCAGAGCAAACTAGGTGGCAATAATAATGTTACAGTGTGTTCGGTTTATAGAGCGTTTTACAAAAAAAAGAAATAAATTGTCTTACAGATGGGATGATTGGGGTGCAAAGACATCAAGTGACTTGGCCAAGGTCACACACAGACAGCAGGTTGGCACCACGGCAAGAAAAAGAATCTGAATCTTCTGAATCCCACATAACTATCCAACGTATCTGCATGGTCTTATTACTCGGTCCCCACTTCTCTCCTATTTTTTTCCCTTAGGGCATGCCTATGAGTCCGTTTACTGCACAGCAACTGGGGTGGAACTATAGAGCAATGCAATGTGCCGTGCAGTGTCTGTGTGGAGCCTACTACTGCACGCTATACATTCCATAGAATGTGTGGACGTACTGCTGATTCAAACTGCAGTGCCTCAGAGTGCACTAGGACAATCTCAGTGGGCATCACCTAGTATGTGACATGTTGGGATGCTGTAGATAATCCCCCCACCCCCAGTTTGCTGCTCAGTAAGTGTATATGTAGACATGCCCTTACTCATTTGTTGTATTGTTTCATTGCATGTACTTACCTAGAAATAACTGCTATGGTGCATATGTCGGAGGGATAGGCTGCTGTAGATGAGTACAGGGTAAATCCCAAGGCACTTGGACTGTTTGCACATCGAGATTCTGCTTTTATGACCCTGAGCATTCCACCTCCCACTTCCCCCAGCACTGGCAGCACACAGATTGGCACACATGCTGTGCTGTCTTTGGCCGCTGCATTTGTTTAAATCGACGCTGTGGCTTAAAACATGCAGGAGGGGAAGTAGCACTGCACAGAGCAGCAGTGACTTAGGCTGCCTTTTGCAACTCATCAGTGTGATGTCTTTTGGAGGGGAATGTGCACATTTCCCTAAGGACACACCCCTGCACACACACCACCAAATATATTGAGGGCTGTGCAATGGTGGAAGTGGCTTTTCCCTGATGCCATCTTCTGTGACTTAGTCCTTCTCCACACTGCTCATCAGAGGAGCATATGGCTCAAAGCGATCAGTATGCTTTCATGATAGCTGTTGTAATTGATTCTGTAAATAGGGTTTCCTTTTGCCCAAGTCTTTGCCAGCTCAGCTGTTTTTATTTTTAACAGGAAGCCAGGTTGATGCTTAGCAGAAATATATTTTTTTTAATATTTTTATTAAACATAAAAAGATGCTGCATCTGACTAAAAGGGAAGGTGCCCTTTGGATATTTTTAAAGCTTCCAAAAATAGTCTAAAGTCACAGACAAAGCTCATGTAGCCAGCAGAGCTGTAGGATGCATGGTCGTATGGAAAAGATTATGCCAGCTAGCACCATCGGCTGGCTTCTTTTGGGAGGGAGACCAGGAGAACGTGTGGCACAAAGACAAGGAAGGGGAACAAATTGGGTATTGTTCTGTCTAATGCCATTGGGTGAAGCAGTAATGAGCAAAATCAATACTTAACTTGAGAACACTAGAGGGACGTCAGTGATGGAATCAGGAGTAGGAGAGCAAGAATCACAAGATAGTGAGAGATTTGCCACTGCTTGTATTAAACATTCAGTAGCATTAAACAGATTTTTTTTTTATCTTGCTTCAATCAATGAAAATACAGTTGTGGACATCTCACTCAACTTTACATGTAAACATTTGCTATTTCATTTCAGGGGACTTTTCCCCCCTCAGGTTTAATTTTTCAGGGAGATTTGACAAAATGGCTCGTCACTTCATCGTTAATTCCACTTTTTGCTTGGAATGAGTCCCCTTTACTCAAAATTTGCACTTTTACCAAAACACAGATCCATTTGCAAACAAAATATACTGAGAAATGGTGAATTTTTCAGGAAAATGGGGCCAGTGTTCAAGCTCATGCTCAAATCTGTTTTTTTTTAAAAACCTACCCTTGCCTTTCAGCAGTTCCGTTAGCCTGCATCTTTCTCGCACTTCTGACTGGGATTCCCTTTGTGTGAGAGGGTGCTAGCAAGTGGCTAAGAAATCCAGGAGGAAGAATGGTTTTGTGGGTAAGATGGTGGACTGGGATTCAAGATCAAGGTTCAATTCCTGACTCTGCCATAAACTTCCTGGGTGGCCTTCGGCAAATCGATTTACCTCTCTGTGTCTCAGTTCCCCATCAGTAAAATGGGGATACTTCCTTTCTCTCCTTTTTTTGCCTCCTATCTATTTAGATAGATAGCTCTTCAAGGCAGGGACTGTTTTCTTTGTACAGTGCTGAGCACAATGGCGTCTGGAGTACACCACTACATAACCATTTTATATTACAACAATCCCTGCAGGCGTTTCTGTAATCCAGATAATAAAAACACTGGAGATGGACTTAAACTACTTCAAATGTTGGTGCTTCAGATAAAATTTAATGTGAATCTTACCAGTTTTTTGGTGGTCCCTCTCTGCTTATTCAGTAAACATGCTCTAATGAATGCCAGGACAAGTGATGAATTAACACAGGTGTAACCATGAAGTCCTTTATGGGGTTAAGTAATGCTCCCTGAGTATATTATACGTCACCCTCCTTCCAGTTGGGTGCATTGTTGTCATGCACAGTGGCCTTTGTTCTTGACCACTAGAGAAGGTGGTGCAGAATCTCTTGGTTCCTCTGCAGTCATTAGGCTGTGTATACATGAACCTGGAAAAAAACCTCACGAGAGTAAGATTGATAGTCCATGTTTTCTGGCTTGATTGCATTTTTTTTACTAACATGGAAAGGAGCTTACAGTTTGGCAGATGCATATGAAATGCCAAAAGCCTTGAAGGTCCTGGGTTTGTTTTTTCAGCTGACGTTAGGAAGGGACTGGCCAGGCTCAATGGACACCACAAGGTACTTGGGTTTATGGATGAAGCCATGCAGATGGAGATCAAAGGTTGTGAACAGCTGCTGTGGCACGCAGTGGGGGCTGAGAGAGGTTGGGCACTGGAAATTAATTTCTTGGATGGTTAGAGCCAAGGTTTAATAGCAGACTTGGAAAGCATAGTGATTGAGTTGACTGCTAGCAGAACCTACAGTTCAGATCAAATAAAAGGAAGGAGCTAAGGGTTTTTGTGTATCAGTTGCAAGAGAAAGTCTAATGGCTTAACAATATGCAGCCTCAATAAGACACATTATAGCTGCAGCTTCTAGTGAGCTACTTGCTGCTGTGCTGGGGTAGGGGGTAGAGACTCAGAGAGGCACACCTCATGTACTGCTGCATTACTTTTAACAAATGATAAATTTCCAGGGCTGGACTAATGCACAAAGTGAAGAAAAGAAGTAAACATGCAATGGAAGTCTTGTTAATTTTAAAGTGGACTAGAAGAAACTGAAAAATTAGTCCTTGCTGAATGGAAAATGATACATTTGGGGTGCGGGGGGAGGGTGTCTGTTCGGGGGCCGAGGACAGACATATATATATATATATATATATATATATATATATATATATATTACTAAACAACCCTATAAAATATTTATTGTCCTGGAAGCAGGGCTGGGGGATCCAGTGTGTCTAGAACAGTGTTTCTCAAACTGGGGCTGCTCCTTGCGTAGGGAAAGCCCCTGGCGGGCCGGGCCAGTTTGTTTACCTGCCCCGTCTGCAGGTCTGGCCGATCGTGGCTCCCACTGGCTGTGGTTCGCTGCTCCAGGCCATTGGGAGCTGCTGGAAGCAGCGTGGGCCGAGGGACATACTGGCCGCTGCTTCCAGCAGCTCCCATTGGCCTGCAGTGGCGAACCACGGCCAGTGGGAGCCGTGATTGGCCAGACCTGCGGACAGGGCAGGTAAACAAACTGGCCCGGCTCGCTAGGGGCTTTCCCTACACAAGCGGTGCCCCAGTTTGAGAAACACTGGTCTAGAACAAGAACTGACAAAGTTTTGAAAGATTAAACTGGGTCTTTTTAACCCTGTTTTTCATTTCCACACCCTTCTGTGCTTCAAAGTTCCAGGCATTCAAGCTGCCTTTGGGATTAGAACTGCAATGCCCTAATGATGCAGATTTAAGTGTGATCTTGTTATGAACTTAACTGAAGCTTGATAATTTATCTAGAACTTTCCTTAGGTTTTCTAAAATATGATTTAAACCTAGTTATAAGAACTTACTGTAGTTACACTTTCTTCGAATTGAGAATACATCTTGTTACAAGTAATACTTGGCACTTAAAATATTTTGAATGCAAGCTACTCTATAAGCAATATCGAATGCTCCCAACTGCACACTGGAGTAGGCAGGCAAATAAGTATTCTTACTTTACCAATTGGGACCTGAAGAAGAGAGGCTGTGACTTGCTGAAGACCAGAGGGAGGCAGTGGAACAGTCAGGATTGGATCTGATTGCTAGTCAAACCACTACATATGCCTCTTTAATAAGCATTGTGGAAACATGCTATCTGAGGTTCTGTTTTCACAGAAGTCAGAGCAGATACTCCCCCAGTGGAATCTTCAACCTTCTTGAAGTGGAACTGTTCATCTGACATTCAAGCGGTTCTGGTGGAGTTTGTAACCAGAGCCATCACTCTGCTTTTGGAGAAGTCTCTCTGGAGCTCAGAAAGCTTATTGGAACTCTCCCACCCTGCAAAAGAGTAATCTTAAGGTTTAGTTCAGGGGTCAGACCACTGAAGTGGGACTTGGTTGGTCTGAGCGTAATTCGTGGTTGCACTTTAGACTTCCTGTGTGGCATTGGGCAAGTCATTCAGTCTCTCTGTGCTGAGTTCTTTGTAAAATGGGAATGATACTTCATGTCTCTTCCCTTTGCTTGTGTTGCCTATTTAGGTGGCTAGCAAGTCCATGCCCTGAAAAGCTATGAGTGTGGTTACAGCACCTAGGGCAGCAGGTCTGTAGGTGTTACCTTAATATGAATACTAAAAATCAAAAGCTGGTCATTTCTCAAGAGCAGGCTCTTTCTATATTTGTTTTTCTGTTCCTAGTCCGAGTAAGGGTTCATAATGCTGAGACCTAGTAAAAGTATGTGTGAGTGATAATACCGTAATATATCTCAGCCATGCAAAAAGTATTAGGCTGAACTCAAATGTCAAAATGTCCCATGTGTGGGCTTTGGGTAAGAGATCTTGTCTGGATTTGCTTTAAAAGCACCTTCCCCTTATCCTTCTCCTCTTGAGAATTCCCTTTCTTGTCCATTTCTTGGAATGATCTGAAGCTTTGGTTTCCTTCTCTGTCATATAGTTCTTTCTCAGCAAGATGTGACACCTCAACCAAAGTTAATTGAGTGACACTGATTGTCTGACTAGACAGAGGTGCTTCTCTCTCCCCATCTGCTGTTGCTTGCTTTGTCCACTAAATAAACATTTTATTTGTGCCCTCTGGGGGGCAGAAGCAAGGGTGAAAGCTCCATGGCAGTCTTCTGTTTGGGGTACCCCTCGTTCAGTCAGCTTTGGACTCTGTCTGGTGAAGAGCAATGAGTGTGTCATTTGTCCCATAACTGGTGAAAAGGGCCTACAATATAAGAACATGCAGGTACTGAATGGGGACCCATGAGTGCTAAAGTTTGTGGTGTTTTGGTTTAGTGTTCTCCTTGTAAAATTCTCTGTGCCTGTGGGAGTCTTGAAGCTGAAGCACCAATAGTTCTGGCTGGGAACTGTTCAGCTCCCCTCTCCTCACCTCTTAATCATTACTTGTAACACACCATGCGGTTTCAACCCCAGGCGTGTTATGAGTTGAGACACTGATTGTGGTGCTAAATTGGGCCAGCTTGCATGTTGGGCTCTGTTAGGTGGACAAAAAAAATCATGATTGTTTACTTTAGAAAGGAGACCAAGAAGGGAGATATAAATGTATATGAAAAAATGAATGGTGCAAAGAAAGTAGACCATGAACTTCTGTTCTCCCTGTCTCATAACACAAGAACAAGGGGACAGTCAATGAAATTAAAAGGTAAGAAATTCAAATCAGGTAAAAGGAAATAATTTTTCACATAGAACCTTATTGGACCATGGAACTCATTGCCTCATGAAATCACTGAAGCCAAGACTTCTCAAGATTCAAGAAAGAGCTAGACACTTTTATGGATATAATTATGATAACTCTGGCTATTCTTTAATATATTTTGGATATATATTTGGGATATTAGTTGTGCTTCAGGGTTTTATCCAATGTCTATTTGATTTCAGGATGAGACCTAATGTAGAGGCCAGATTACCACAAATCTACCTACTGTGGAATGATTCCCCCTCCCAAAGCATCTGGGATTGGCCACTGTCAGACAGGATTCTGGACTGAATGGACCATGGTTCTGAACCATTTGGGCAATTCTTGTGTTCCAAAGAAGGACAACTGAAAGGATTTAAACATGGTGTCTTCTCCTCAACCCAACCATATTTTCCATTCCTTCTTTCTCCCTCTAGAAACTTTGATCTTGCAGTTGGCATGTATATCAAAGTCAAGATGTTCCTTCTCCAAAACTGTGCAAAATGAATGATTTCATAACAGTGGTGAGCTGTAACAGTTTTAGTAAGGCATGCAACAACTCACTGGCACACCTTAGTTGGTCCAAAATGGCATCCTCCATGGGGCATGGTGTGGTGCCTGTGAGGTCACGGTGTGTGGTGGGTACCATTTTGCTCTACAAAATGATATTTTCAGTTGAGTCTGGATGGAATCATCCCATGATTTGGATCTGGCTCATGGGCCACAACTAGTTGGCCAATATGCAGCCAGTTAGGCATGCAATGCATGTCTTGCATCCATAGATAGTATACCATTGGTTCACAGGAAGAAAAGGAAAAGTGTCCCAAAGGCAAACAGGTGAATTACTTCATTCTAGTATACAGCCCTGCAGACTATTTATCATAACTGGTAGCTTTGCATGGTCACTAATTTTTCTCTACTGCTGCTGTAGTGTTCCAGTTGGACTTGAAGGTTTGCTCTCATCCTTCTTGTCCCATTTTCTGTTTACCCTGCTGAATATTTTTACTCTGCCTTCATTACTCTTTCCATCAAAAGATCATAATGGAGGTGGAAGATTCTGAGCAAGTTCCACAAGTTTCCAACTACCTATGATGCTTGATTGTGCCTATGCTGATATACTGAAAGTGGTACAGCCCCCACTGCCTGTGAGGATGCAGGTATATTAGTATAAAGGTGCCATATACCATATGGGAAGGGGAATAGTTTATGCTCATATAAGGTACCTTTTTATACCAATATAATTGTGTCGACACTAGGGGATTGTGGGATTGTACTTCTTTAACTATTTTGATAAAAATTTGTACCCCTAACTGAAATAATTATACCAGTACAAACTCTGTGTGCAGGCCAGGCCTTAGCGGTCACAAAGGAAATTAAGGGTGCTCTACATCTTCCAGGATCCAAGTCCTAAATAATCACTTCTCAAAACTGACAAAATTGGGATTATTTAGTCTTTGTTCCTTTCATCTATTCCTCCACCACAGCTAGTCTATACTTGAATCTCGAGCTTAACTAAAATATTTTTTTGCAAACAGGATGACCAAAATGAGACCGCGTAGTCCAAATATGGATTAATCATCCATGGTGTATAAAAACAGAACTCAGTTGCATTGCTCTGCAGATTGAGCATGTTCCTTCTCTCTCTGCTTGTCTCCCATTTCATGAGCAGGTTCCTAAACTTGGGATCCAGCCTTCTTGTTGAAGTTCTTGGCCGTAGGAACAGAATAATTAAGGCAGTCTCCCTGCACATTCTCCTTTAACTACAGCAAGTGTTGCAGCCATGAAAAAGAAATTCAGTCAGTAAACTCTGCAGCTTGCGGACAACTTTTCTTGCCAAGCATGCACTACGAAGGGCTAATTGTAAGAGTGCCGCACCTGCCGGCTCCCCTGGTGGCTGGAGCCAATGAGGAAAAAATTGTAATTTATTAATGATCAAGTCACAAATAGTAATGAAAACAATAGGAACATCTGAAGGAAGTGCTGCCAGGGGCAGAGGTGCAGGTGCTCTGTGCCCTGAACAGGCTCGTCGGCACTTTTATAAAGCTACTTTACAGTCCTTATCAATTTCTTACTGCTTCCCACATACCTCCCTCCCCCTTTGCAAATGTTTTGCCTGCACAACAGGCTCAGCATTCTTGTTATAGGTGATAAAATAGCTGTCACCCCGAGGAGGGAGAAAAGAACAGAGGCAAAAATGTTAGGCCGAAGAAATACAACAAAGAAAAGTGAGTTTCAGTTGAAACAAATGAGTGCTAATGGGGCCGCTGAGTCTGCAAAGGGAGAGAGATGATGTGATTTTTAGCTGAGGAATATTTAAAGGTTTTGGGTAGCAGATACTGGAGGCCAAGAGGAATCATTCTTCAGTGTGTGCATGAGAGAAAATAAATATACATATATAAAATATAGTGTGTATGCTGAGATTTTTAAAGATGTCTGTCTCAATTAGGCATCTAATTCCCATTAAATCTGAGTGGGATTTGGACACTTAACTCTCTTAAGATGTCTTAAAAAATCCCATCCATCGTAATATAAATAACTGTATTATATATACAACCTTTGAGTTCTTCTAGGTAGTCAAAAGAGAGGACCTTCAAAAAAAAAAGAGTCATGCATAATCTAACTCTGCCCTCTTATGTGTGTACATTACAAGAGCCTTATAAGTGATTACAGTATCTCTTGGATAGTAAAACATAAGCACGAAGATAATATAGCTTCTCACATATGCATAGATGAGTCTTTAAGTGCATTTGAGAGATGGCTAGAGAATTAATTTACTTGTAGATTGAGGTGCCTGCTTTTACTATTGCTCTGCATATAGTATTGTATATGTGAAGTACAGGAGTTTGCTTTGTCCTTTTCATAGTTTGTGATCATGTAATTAAGGGTGTCATTATGCCTATACACTAGGGCAGAGTTAAGGTTATGCATGTAAGTGTACTCCTTTCCTTGTCTTTTGGCTGATTTTCAGTGCAATCATCTTAAAGTTCTTTTAAGGATTCTAAAACTTAAAGGTATCTGGAACAAAAGGCATCATAACTTTATAAATATGGACAAAACCACAGGTTACATCTATTGCTGTTTAGTCACTGCACCTTATTACTCAGTATTGCCACCCCAAGCTTTCAAAACTAGGCAGGCCCCTGATGAGTGGGTCTCTATCTGGGAAAGGGGATTTATATCTTAAATTTATGTAATTCATAAAGAATTTTTTTTATAAATTACTATGTAGATGGCATATCACCGCAGTTAAAATCCATCATATTTTTTTGCTTCTAGGGAGACGCTCTGTTGTAAGGATTGCAGGGAAAGGGCAATGTATTTGCAATATATGGTAGTGGTGTGCAAGAATTAGAAGGTTTTAGGAGAAAATTATTAGAGAGTCATCTTGTGACAAAATGCCAGTTTCCTAGCAATCTCCTGATCTGCTTACTGAATGCTCCAGTAAAGGATCTACATTTTAAACAGAACAAATTAATTTCTTTTTTACTGTTTGCAACTACGCTCTGTATTGCACATTATTGGAAAAACGTGACCCCTCCTCTTATTGAATCTTTATCCAGGTGCTTTGAACAGTAACCTGCTTCTGAATAAGTAATGTGCAATGTAGTATGTTAACACTTTATTATAATTTTGTCTTAATGTTTTTAAAAAATCATGAGCTTGGATTCTTTTTATTTGCCTTCTGGTTTTTAAGACTTTTAAGGTACATGTTTTCAAGCTTTTTCCATTACCATGGAGGCTAGAGACTTATCTTTGAAATGAAATTGAAATGGTCTTTTCATAACATGACTCCAGAAGTTGGAGGTTTGAAAATTTAATAAAAAAAACCTAACTCCCTCAAACCCAATATTGTGAGATGAGTGATTAAAATTGCAAATGTTGGCAACACTGGTTACTGCACAGGGTTTGAGGAAGGGCTTCTATCCATCAGTACAAGTGCTAATATGAATATTAGATTATACTGGCTAATATGTCCCAAGCAAACTGAATTCAAATTCCTGTGGCTACCTTTTGTTGGCTGTAAAATTGATCTAGTAGTCACATGGGTGAAATCTACCTAGAGTCTCTAGTTTACTGACCAAGTACATGGATGTGGAATTTTTTAGCTTCTCTATATAGGACTGTGTATTTGCAGAGTTGCCCATCAGGGCCCCTGCTGGCTTCCTTAGAAGGCTATTAATAAGTTCACTGGAACAGAAACAGGACCCTTCTAGAGCTCAGATTATTTTTTCCCTGTGAGCCAGCTGGTCTGCTTGGTGTGTGGATAAACTCAGTGATGAATGATGGGTCAAGGAGGGAGCAGGGTGATTTTGCTCCAGGCTTGACCTTGTCTCTAGTCTGACATTTGAAATGACAGGTGCATTAAAAAGTTATTTGTTTAGAGGGTCTGCAGTGCATTGTACTCTTTGCGACATAGCACCTGGCCTTGTAGGAAAGTTGGAATAAAGGCTTCCTGATCCATCACCTTTCTGCCTGTTGGTGTCCATGTTCACATACTGTTAACTTTACACAGGCAGCTGCTGTGTAAACACACCAAAAAGTGCTGTACACTTAGTCTGTGACACCTCCAGGAAGGCAAAAATGAACAGGACTCAAAGCAGGTAGACGTCTTTCTGCCACAATCCTATGCAAATAACCTGGGTCTTTGCAGATCACCCACCTCTTCAAAGGCATTAATTAACTATAAACGTGCACTGGAAGGAACCTGTGCTGCATAAGGTGCCATTTTGGGGGTACAATGAACACCCAGATGCCTGACAGTTTCTATCCTTAGAAACTACATGGCTCTTCTACCAAGAGTGTTAGCTCTCAATCTTCTATCCTGCCTAGATTCCTAGTTGGATCAGGTCCTAAATAGCTGGACTAAAACTCTGTGCTGGACTTCTGTGTTCTCTGGAAGACTGTTGCCCCAGATCCTCTCTGACCCGTTGGAGTGTAACACTGATGCACTGCATGAGCCAGGGCTGTGCTGAGCACGAATGGTTTCTGTATTTGCCTTGACTCATCCAGAGCAGCTTGCAGTGGCCAGAATTCACTCGCAAAGCAGAAATGTGATATCTTCATCTCCGTTTCAGTTCTGTTCAGATGCTTTGCCTTTAAACTCCTGGAGAGCCAGGAAGGGTTGGTATGAAGGATAGACCTGGAGAACATTGTCGCTCCGGAACAGCAAACGAAGGGGGTGGATTGTCTGTTTTCACACTGGGCTGTTTAACATTACAGCTTCCTCTCTTCTATCATGAGCCTCAGCCTAAATCTACTGCCCTGGGACATAAGAATTGGCTCTTAACAACTTCCTGATGGGCTACCATTCCGTCAGTGCTGCCATCAAATATTGTCTCCATGATTAACATTCACCCTCTTCTTTAATCATCAGTTTTCAATCATTTTATATAATTTCTTGCTGACAGGTGGGTGTTTGGGGAGCAGTTGGTAGGGAAGACTGGAAGACCTGAACTGCTGTAGGCTGGTTGCAAATGTGCAAACAAAACTACCCTAATGCATCATGCAGCTCACAATGATTCTTAAGAACTGATTGTGCCAGTCTGAGAACCAGTGGAGATACTATTTGTCTAGTTTTGTGGTGGTAGAAAGCCTCAGAGGGTCATCTTGTTACACCGTCACAGAGAGTTAGGCTTTGGGCCATATTTTCAACAAACTTCATGTGAAACAGTAGTGGTGCATCCATTTAGGATCACCCTGCTGCCTTAACTTGAGAACCTTAGCACTACTGTAGGTCATTTGGAGCAGGATCTGGGATTGTAAGGGGCAGACTGCTGCAGCTTTGCTAATTGTATTAAACCTGTAGGTGCTCATGAAGGGATGGCTGTGTGGTCAAAGCATTGAATGAGGACTTGGGAGATGAGTTCCATTCTCAGGTTGGCCACAGACTTCCTGTGTGGCCTGGACAAGTCACTTAAGCTGTGTTGATATTTACAGAAGCATGTAGATTACTGGTACTACATGCATAGCTACACACTACGGTGAAAGACTGGCAGTGGGACATTACGCTGCTAAAAAGTAGCAGTAGAGATGTGGGAGGTAGTGCTTTGGTGTGTAGAAAGCCCATGGAGGTATGTACCCTAGGTTCAGGTGTGAAGACCACTTACTCTCAGGGCTGGCGCTACCATTTAGGCAGCCTAGGCAATCGCCTAGGGTGCCAGGATTATTGAGGGGGCGGCGTTTTGCCAGGGGGCAGTAGGCAGCTCCGGTTGACCTGCCGCAGGCATGCCTGTGGAGGGTCCGTTGGTCCGTGGCTCCGGTGGACCTCCTGCAGGCATGCCTGCGGCAGCTCCACCACCGGAGCCACGGACCAACGGACCCTCCGCAGGAATGCCTGTGGCAGCTCCACTGGAGCCGTGGGATCAGCGTGGGGGGCGGCAAAATGGCTGTGCGCCTAGGGCGCGAGAAACCCTGGTGCCGGTCCTGCTTACCCTACGGAATTTACCTAAGCAGTATCTCACCATCTACTCTACTACTTAAACCCAGGCTAGCTGGGAATGCAGTGTCTGTACTCTACCCTCTGCTGTAAGTGTAGACATACCTATAATCTCTGTACCTCAGTTCCCCATCTTCTTTCTCTCCCCTTTTGTCTGTCTAGTCAATTTTAAATAGTAAGCTCTTTCAAGCAGGGATTCTTACTATGTATTTGTACTGTGCTTAGCACAACAGGACCCCAATCTTAGTTTGGGCCCCGGAACACTACTGCAATAACTGGCATGCCTGGATCTACTTTCTACAAGACCGCATAGCAATACCATGATTGCACATAGAAATCAGGTAACCTTGCATGCAGATGTGGAGATCACACACCTAAAGTACATGCACAAATGCCTGCCTTAAACTTTAGCAAATCTGACCCTTCCTGTCTGAAGGTAAGTACGAAAGGAGCTGCTCTTTGGGATATTTTGAATTGTCAGAATAAATGTAACTCTCCCATAATTTCCAGGTCAGGATATTTTCCTTTCACTTCCTGATTTTACCATTGAGACATGGGAATTGACAGCTGACAACTAGAGATAGTGGGGAACCTCCAAAACACATGGGTCTGAGCTACAGATCTGGCTGGATTTGAGTTTCTCCAGAATTTGGGTATTTGGAGTCAGGAGTTTGGTCCTAGTTTCTCTGTTCAGGGTTTGAATTTTATATGGATAAACACTCATGAGTATAGATGCTGCTTAACACTGTCTGAAACTCTTGAGCTCACAAAGTTTGGCCAGAAATCACATGGAGGACATCTTTATGTGAGTTCTGTTAATCCAGTTTCCAGGCTGAAAACTGTAGGAACAGCTTTCTCACACCACTTTTCAAGATTCATAACCAGTAACCTTATGCCAGTAATAGCAAACCTGAGATGGTGGCAGCATTTACCAGGGAATTCCAGTCCTCCTCATTTTCAGTTAGAGTGAACTTACCACGGGCAAAAGAAGGACCTTTCTCGGCTGCTGTGACCAAAGGTGTTCTTCATTGGTTACCTCCACTGCTACAGGAAAGTACATATGTCTCAACGGTTTTCTCCCTGTCTACCTAGGCATTGCTTATCACAGGAGGAATGCAACTCTTAGAGTCGTATAAAACAGGGATGTAGTCTGGTGGGTCTGGTCACCAGCTTGAGGACAAAAGTCAGCCATGCTCAACTTCGCTTTTGCTTTCTACTCAGGCTCTTTTAGTCTCCCTTTTTTGGAAATTCGATTCTCTCCACCCCTCCCATTTTCCTTTTTTTTTCAACCAGCTCTAGCTTATATGTCAGGTCCTGTGCTGGTTCCACTCCCCCTGTCAATTTTATACCTTGATGGTTCCTGATTCTCAAGTCCAAGATTAATTACTGATCTGACACCAAGCAATCACTGTTCTGGTTATTTCTTTATTTGTCTGTCAGGACATGGAGTACCACGTTATGTGGTTGCTGCAACAGCATGTGTAAACTAGTGAATGCTCTGGCTAGGCAGCCAATTAGGAATTTGTATCCTATTTACTAAATTGGTGTGAACAACTGCATCAACCTTGTGAAGAACAGGATGAACTTGCAATTGCATACAAGTATTTCTATTTTTCTACATGTACCTGCACTTCTTGAAAATGTGGCCCAGAATTTAAGCTCCTAGGGGGATCGGGGTGTTGATGATAATACTTAATAATAATAAATACTTAGCTGTTACATAGCACTGTTAATCAATAGTGTTCTCAAAGCACTGCATAAAAGAGTTAAGTATCATTTCCCCCACTTTACAGGTGGAGAAACTGAGTCACCCAGCAAGTCAGTGTCAGAGCTAAAACTAGAACCTAAGCCTCCTGAGACCCAGTATATTATTCTTTGCACTAGGCTCTTCAAAATGTGGGTAGATTGGTTTGATTGGCATCTGGAAATGTGAATGCTTATCAGTGTATCCAGATGTCTCTAGTCTCGGAGTTGGGCTGGAAACATCTTGATGTTTTAAATCACATGAGATTTCTAGGGATGTGCTTGTTTCTACAGGTGTGAAGCCCCAGTAGTACAAAGCCTCTTTGTACTACTTCATTTACCTTTGCTTGCAGTATGCCTGGAGTAGGAGCAGATTAAGCTCCCTTGTAGGTCACACCACTGCATGTCGAGCAGTGTTGCACAGTCCCAGCACAGTCACACAAAGGTGTAGGCAGGGATGCCAGTTGCAGGTTCCAGTACTAGGTAATGTGCTATGAAAGCCGAAAGTACCAGAACTAGCACATCTATCGCTGGTAGGGAGCCCCTGGCCATCTGTGTTCTGGCTTGCTTAGCAGGATGGAGTGCATCTTTTTCCATGTTAGTAACAAATGGAAAGAGCAGCTACAGTCCGTATCTTTTTCTATAAATCCTCCAGCAGTAGAGATGCCTGTACCCAACAGCCCATCAGAATTAAGGCTGTCAGAAAGGCCGTGGTGTTCCCATGGCCATGTTATCTGCTCACCTCAAGAAGAGTGGAATACTCAGTGGTCCCATAACCTGAGGACATAATTAGTGCTGTTCGTCCTTTTACTGCTCTGTTGCAAAACAGTCCAATCAGCAGTAACGCTCTGAACATGGGATGGGGAGTGGAGAAGGCTCTGATATGTGGCTAAACACTGACTAATTAGGAAACCTGGACAATCTAGCATCAGAGACCTCATTACTCACTGAGTTTTGGTTTTTATTATTGTTTTTTTTAAAAAAAAGAAACAAGGTTTTGGCTCAAAGCTATCTTGTGTCTTTTCTTCTTTCTCTCCCTCTCACTTACCACCCTGCATTGCTGCAAATGAAATCTGCTTTATCATCCTGCATTAGTTTGTCTAGTGGTTAGATCACGGAATTCGGTTCTATTCTGTGACCTTGCCTGAGCTGCATTCCTTTTTTCCTCCTTCCCCATGCTCAGTTTTCCCAACTAAAAACAGGGGTGCTATTTTTCCACCATGAAGGGGGATGTGTTGAGGCTTCAGTTATGAATGTCGGCAAGTGCTGTCAGCTCCTTACCCGAATGACCATATAAAGATTGCAGTGTGTAGGAAAAAGGCAGTATCCCTTTAAATAGTTTGAATCCTTAGTGGTGCTCACTGTGTTTTAGGAAGTCTGAAACCAGCCAGAGCAGCAGTATGTAGCTAGTCAGGCCTTGCATATTTGAGGGCTTGTATACTCCTTAAAGGGATGCTACCTGTGATGGGTGTATACTCCACACTGACACTAAAAAGGGTTAACTGGAACTAGAGAAGCTAATTGTGCTACCTGAATACACCTGGAGGGTGGCCAGGCCTACTGCAAGGTGAAGCCCAGATGAGGAAGGAGCTGGGTGACGACTACAAAGAAAGAAAAATCTGGAGCAAGAGGGGACTGCAGGGAGAGTGGAAAACTCTGCAGTTGCTATCTGGGACTAGAGTGGAGAGACTGTGAGGGTCAAGGAGGTAACTCGGAGCCCTAGGATTCTATCCTAAATAGAGGGACTGGCTAGAGGGCAGGAGAGAGACAGAGCAGGCCCTGGGAGGGGAGCAGGCTGTGTGGTGAGGAAGCCTGACAGAAAGGCTGGACTTCCAGGGAGAGAACCCCTGGGAGGAGTTCAGTGGAGGAACAGAGCAAGGAGAATGTAAGAGGCACGAAAGGTCAATCCTGAGAAGGTCAGAAGTTGGTTAAGCTGTTACTTTTGGTGTGAGATTTATTGGGGGTTTCCAGGGGAGAGCTCTGCGAGTGCTGGCCCTGAAAGAAGTGTGACTGGGGAGAGGCCAGCTGACAGACTACAGTAGGAAGAAATCCTAGGAGGCAGCAGCAGGGAATCTGAAGGAGCAGACCTTGGCTGCTGGTTATAGAGTCCATGGACTGGAACCTAGCGTAGTGGGAGGGCCTGGATTCTACTACCAGCCACTGGGAAAGGTGGTGTGAGGCCCCTGAAAACAAGAGAAGGACAACTGAGGACCCTGAGAAAAGGTTGTGAGGACTGCAGGGCCTAGAGTCAGGACTGAAAACGTTTTGTAAGGATCTTGGACTGTTACTTGTTGGACTTTCTTATCATGAGAGAGACACAATGTAGGTGAGGTAATGTTACCATGGAAGGGGTGGGACTAAACATGACCTGGCTGGAGGACCAAGTTGTGAGAAAAGGCAGACAGAAGCAGAGTGACTGTCGGTAGGGGGCGTGAGGGAGAAGGGTTGCTATGCCACACCCAGCCAGAAGGGAATGCACCAGTGGTGAGTCAACCCTTCCACATTACCCTGTACCTATAAACTATAATAGTAGATTTCCACCTCTTCACCCCCCCACTCTGGTGAAAAATTGGGGAACAGGTACTAACAGTGTGAACCTAGGTGCATGTTTCTTGCCCTCTTCTGTTACCCCAAGGATTGCTTGCTGTAGCATTAAACAGTGTGAGGGCCAAGGATCCCCGAAGTGCAGTTTACAGGCTGGTTCAATACAAGGCTATAGCAGCAGCTGGTGAAATGAAACACATCTACCATTATTAAATGCAGGATGGAAAGAGCTGCCAATAGCTGAAATGGCCAGTTGAGCTCAGTGTTGCACAGAAGTGTCCAGACACCAGAGACTACCTGGAGCAGTTGAGACCCTTTGCTGAGGCTATTTGTTGCCTCTTTCTGCCAACCCTTCTCTTGCCAGGGCTGGAAGAAAATAGCAGGAATAAAACTCCTGTTTTATGGAAAGCACAGGATGGAACTATTCATTGCTCCCTTTCCTTATGATGTGGTGGTAGGATGTGATACTTAAGCCATTCTATCTAGATCTGATTTGACAGGCAGTTGGGATGGAAATTGATGATCTTTTCAATTCATAAGCTTAAAATCCCAGCTAAGAGAAACATTTTTTTTAACCCTCTTCGTGCGAGTACTCCCAGCATACATAACTGGGCCCCGAAATAGACAGCAAAGTGGTAAACATATTTTGAATCATAGTCAGGAACTGAATTGCTTTCACTGCTTATGTAGAATCCAGTGAAGCAGAATATTATAGCTCAGGGGCAGGTAAACTTTTTGGCCTGAGGGGCTGCATCGGGTTTCATAAATTGTATGGAGGACTAATTAGGGGAGGGGGTCGTGGCCCAGCCTCCACCTCCTATCTACCCCCCCAGGACTCTTGCCCCATCCAACCCCCCCATTCCCCGACTGTCCCTGGACCCCCGGCGCCCAATCCAACCTCTCCTCTCATTCCTGACAGCATTCCCGGGACCCCTACCCCATCCAACCCCCCACCTTCCTGACTGCCCCCCAGGACTCCTATTTCCCCCCCAATCACCATCCACACCCCCACCCCTGACCACCACCCCGAACTCTCCTGCCCTCTATCCAATGCTCCCTGCCCTGTTACTGCGCTGCCTGGAGGACTGGTGGCTGGTGACGTTACAGCCACGCTGCGTGGCTGGAGCCGGGCTCTGCCGCTGCCACTGCCACCATGCAGCACAGAGACTGCGTCAGGCCGGGCTCTGCAGCTGCGCTGCCCCAAGAGCTCACAGCCCCGCTGTCCAGAGCTTTGCACTTGCAGCGGAGCAAGCTGAGACTGTGGGGGAGGCGGGACAGCAGAGGAGGGGCCAGGGACTAGCCTCCTGGGCCAGGAGCTCGGGGGCTGGGCAGGATGGTCCCATGGGCCGGATGTGGCCCATGGGCCATAGTTTGCCCACCCTTGCTATAGATGCTGATCTGAAAGACCCAAAAATGTGAGAAATAGCAGGGGTATCATAAAATGGGTGAGAAGTCTTTTAGATTTTGCTAAATTTTACTATACATATAGGTGGCCAAATGTTTGAAATTTTGATATTTTTGATCAAATTGGATTATTTCATTAAACATTAAAATGTTTGGGTTTTTTACCAGTTCTAACAGGGGCCTGATCTGGTAACACATGTAAGTAATCTTAATCCTCCCCACTCCCCACCCCCATGGATTTATAAGGATTACTCAGGTGAATACAGTTGTGGTATCAGCACCCCGCACTTTTATAGGTTTTAAAAGAAAGCTCTTAAACAATAAATGGTGGCTCACAACAGCCGTGGAAGGTAGGTTGGTGGTAGAATTTATACATGAGGAATAGTGACTCACTCATCACTCAACGGTAGGTCTGTGTGAGCTTCCAGCCTCATGCATATTCTACTAGGCATCAAGATCTCTCGTGAACAATGTAGATATTAACATAATCTGGATCAGCTGAGGCTCTTTGAACCAGAGCTGCACTGCTGGAGTGGCTGGGAGGGATTCTACTTCTAAGTGATGTGGCTGAAGGGTTTATGGTTGTGTGGATAGACAGGAGCAGATGTATATTTTTAAAGCTGGTTGAAATTTTTCATTGAAAGGTTTTGCAAAGTAACTGACTTTTTTTGCCTTCATTTTTTAAAAAAGTTCAGTAAACAAAAACAGCTCTGTTTTTAGCAACAGTCAGAAAAATGGGTCCATTTCAAACGGCAAAATAGAAAACTTGGACATTTCAAAAATTTTTGCAATGTTTTGGATCAGTGTAAATTTATTTTATACATTTATTGACTCAGATCTTTCCCTTTGGCCAAGCAGTGCACAACTGTTCAGGAACCACACCCTGTTTGAATTCTCTACAATACCTCTTCAGTTCATCTCGTAGATGAATAATATACTGAAAGGAAACATAGCATTAAGTTAATAGTAAGGAAGAGTTCAGGCAGCAGCTCCTCTGTGGCTTGCGTATATTCTACGCTCCCATTAGAAATGGCACAGCCATAGATCATGCCACCACATTGCTGAAATATGCATTTCTATCAGTGGCAGTTCCTCCTGTGTTAGTGCCCGTGCCAAGGATGAAAAGCACTTGAAGAAAAATGCCATAATACATGTTCTGTAAACCACTGTATCTCTGCTGGTACACCAGAAATGTAGGTTATATCTGGGGAATAGGATCTCTAGAAATCTTGCCTGCATAGGGGGGAGGAGTGGGTTGGCTCTGTTTTCACCAACCTAGCTTTCCCATTAAAACTGGCCAGAGTCATAGGGCAACAGCTCTTCCTGCGTTAGTACAATTGGGATATTTACAACTCCGTGGAGGATACCACAGAGCATTTGTTCTGTAAATGAACATTGACATAAAGGTCTTGCCCTCACTGATGAGCATTGATGTGGTGTTTTCCATAGTCAGAGTTCCCAGTTATAGGGCAAGATTCATAGAGGTTGTTTGTTTTTCAAAGAACTTGGCTGCAAGGAAGAGCCCAGAGCAGAGAGCTGCACTAACAAATACTCCTTTCTGGCGTCCTTGCTTCAAACACATGGCCTCCTTAGTAACCCTTTCACCAGGTGCCTCACCTGCGTGGGAAAGCTCAGTGCACAAAGGGGGAAGCAGAAAGGACTGAACCCAAAGCTGTGCAGCAGCATCAGCCAAGCAGCAATGCCTGCTCTTGCAGTGTCTCCTCTGAATATAGCAGAGCTAAGGGGCATAATTTCTATGTATGCATGTGTCATTTATGCTAGCACTAAGCATGCCCCAGCCCTTCAGGCCCCAACGAGCATCAGGAGGTTAGTGCAGCAGAAGCTGCACCTCCTAGTGCTGCATCCTCCTGGGCCGCCAAGCTCCCCTGGAAGTATTACCTCTCAACTCCTGTCTCTCTGGTTCCCTCATTTGCCCTCCATTCTCATCTGCATGCCTTGTGCTACACTCCTCTGTGCACCAGGAATCCTTTCTGATAGGGCTACTGTGCATCCTCCCTTTCTTAGAGTCCACTCAGAGAAATATTTCAAGGAGGTCTTACTACTCAAGACCCTGCTGCTTGCTACCAGCGTAGGGGAAATGGCCAGGTGTCTCTGTCCCCTAGCAATCGGTAGCTCCTGAATAATCCCATTGGGAGCACTGGCAACCAAGTTAATAGAGTATGGACCTCCCCCAGCTTGCGAGTGGGGAGGGGAGTGGTGTCTGTAGGACCTGCTTGCCTTCCTGTAGCCTTCTACTGCAGCCAAAGGAAAATATATGCTTAGCTCTCTCCTGGTCAAGAGTCCCCCATAGAACTCTGACCCTCATTTGTATCCCTTGGCAGGGAACAAAACCCATCACTAAAGGCTCTCCAGCTGGGTCAGCTGATTCCCAGCACCTGCCTGCTGGGCTTCTCTCAGAGCAGAACTGGCTGCTCCCTTACCCTTTAGTGGAGTGGGGTGGGGGGCATCTCTTTGATTGATGATTGTTCCTAGACACCTTTGAAAACCTCTTCCCAGTGCTCCATCTGGAGATGTTTTGGTAGGGCTGCTCTATTTACAGCCATGTCCCTTTGCTGCTATGCACTGCTTCTATCTGGTATCTAAGGGCAGATGATCAGGTAGTGTTGTTAGTTTCTTTGGTGTACTACTTGGATCCCAGTTTGAGGCTGTGCAATGGGACAAGCAAGCTTTCAGGTTTAGGGATGGAGCTCAGCAGGACTAGACAAGAAGCTATAAGGGAAACATTTTTGAACAGAAGCAACTCTTGGCTGCACCATGGAGATCTCTGAGGTTCAGTCTTCCTGAATAGTAAATTTGCAGTAACTTTCTCTAACAGGTTTACTGAGGATTACCAAGTGCTCATTCAGAAGGTGTTTCCTTGTATTCAGCATTATAACTGGACAGTAGGCAGCAATCTGCTCCCTGAAGAAATGTATCTGTCTGTGTCTGAGGAAGTCTGCTGAGTTACTCAATGGTTTTCCTGTATTGCTCATTTACTGGGGGAGTGAAATCAATGTTAGGGGTCCCCTGAGGGAAATGGGACCATGTAATGTATATAGTGACTTTCATCCAGAGCACATGGAAAATTTCCTCTTTAGGGCATAAAGACACAAAAAGAGAGTTGGGTATCCAACTCCCCAAAGTGAAATTGTCCTTTAAACACCTCCTAGATTTCGCCAGTGTAATTATGCTGGCTCTGTCCCCAAGTCCCCTCCTCCCATGGGCCCGTGCAAAGAGGTAAATTTCAGTCCTGGGCTGTGCACTCCCAGCATATGAGGACTAGAGGAATCCATTGCCCAGATGTTTAGCTCTTGCTATTTGCTAGTCTCCTGTCGGTGCTGAGTGGGCTTCACAGCTGGGATGTGGTAGCGGAAGGTGTGATTATTCTGTTCTAATGTTCTCTATTGACTGGGTGCTGTGGAGTCACTATTGTTCACTGGACAGCCCTCATTTGGTGCTTGCCCACTGGAGTGAGCTGCCTTACTTGATATGATCAAGGACTTAGGAGTGGGAGAAAGGCAAAGCTCCATTTTGGCGTGGGGGAAGTGTCTTTATGAAGGCATAGAAATTAGTTTGGTTTTTGGAGAGGGGACACTGATTTGGTGGATTTGGTCTCCATTTGTTGCTAATCCCTGTAGGGTGATAGAGACATCAGGAAGAGAAGCGATGAAAGAGGGCAGGGAGGAATCATGCCACTTCCAGTCTGAACCTAGGTATTCATGATGGCTTGGGGGCCACAGGGACCCAGCCAATTAATGAGAAAATGGAACTCATAGCAGGTCTGTCTCTGCTGGGATAACTTGTCTCTCAGCAGTTTGCCTTCCCCAGCACAGCAGTGCTAGGATGTGTTCCTGTTTCTCCCTCAGAGGCAGAGATTGGGAGGGGAAGGGGGCTGTTCAATCATGCTAATCCAGAGCGTGTACCTGGACAGCTGGTACTTCTTGCACTGCCTTCATTTTAAAGCTATCCATCATGCTCAGGGGAGAGCAGCCAGGCCCTGAATTGCAGAACTGGCACCTTGAGAAGTGTTCATCTGTGAAACCTGACTTGGCAGCACAGCTTTGCCATATGAGAAAATGCTTCAACTCTTTTTTTTGTAAGAAAAGGTAAAGGGAGAGGCTGAATCTGCTCCCAGGCATTCAGCTGTGTCCCTCCTACGTCTTCTGCTTCTGCAGGAGTGGAGCAGGTACATCTAGTCAGGGCAAAGATGCTTCGTTCCAGGGACAATAGGCAGTTGTCTACAAACTTTTGTCTATACAGTTGTCCTTTAGTGTCATTTTGACCTTTCAGGATCCTAACTCTGTGTGTGTGCGTGTCTGCTACAGAAGGGATCAGTGAAAGGAAACTGAGCCTGAGCTGCAAAACTGGGAACTGAGATTAGGAACACTTTGAGTTTTAGGGTTTAGGATAGGTCCATTATAGGGAAGTTGTAGAATATAATCCCAATGCTCAGGGTCTGGATACAGGGGTTTGGCAACTGCACTGCCATGGGAACAACTTTTTCTCATACACAGTCTGGTCTGAAATCAGGACTGATGACCTGGAGATGAAAAGTAGTTAGATCAAGGAATTTGCAAAGAGGACTCCTTGGTTCCACTTCCAGATTTATCACTGCTTGAATGGGACTTGCTGTATGATACCGTACAAGGGGCATAATACTTATCACATGGCAATGTTGTGAAGCTTAATTAGTGTGTAAAGTGCTTTGAAATCCTTGGGTGAAGGGTGATATTGATGTAAAGTATTTTCTTTCTTCCTTGGAGGTGGCTATAATTCCGTGACGTATGAAATGACCGCTTATATATATACACACCGAAAAGCACTTGGGATACTTTTAACTCAAAGGTACTATGCAAATCCAATTCATTGTCACTTTCCATTACCAATCCCTTTGAGCCATCCAGTCAACCATAAATGGCGCTTCTCATTTAATCAGAATTCAGTCTTTAAAATTTCCATAAATCCATAGATAAATAAAGAAACAGCCACAGATGATCATTTATTTATAAATCTATTTATAATCTATGTTTTGCATATTAATCAGAACCTCTCTATGTGGCAGTTCCTTAAGAATCATTTTTCTGAGTGGCTTCTTTTGCCCCTAGATAATGTGCAAAGAATTAGATTAGAAATAGTTTTATAAATAAATGATAAACTCCTGCTTTATTTATATATTTAAGGTGGAGGTGCCACTCTTTAGAACACTGGATTCCCTCCTTTCTGCCTGCCATGTGCTAAACTTTACTGGAGCTAGCTTCCCAAGTGTCCCTTTAAAATATGTGCTTCTCACTTTAGATGGAAAAGCTCCAATACTACCTAAGGTGAGACACCCTGAGGCCTGACCCAAGGCTGCCACTGTCAGAAGAAGGAGCAGAGAAGTTCAAGGTACTTGCAGTACACACTAAAAATAAAGGAACAGAAGTTTATAAATCCAGGAAACCGTTTGCAAAGTTCTGTTCTGTGCAACAGGGAGTTGAGTTACTGTCAGGAGGGACAAAGGAATGTGTTAGCCATAAGGGTAGGGGAAAGTAGCTCAGAAAACTCAAGAACCACTCGATTCTTCACCTGAACAAAGAACTGCATTCCAACAACTTTTATAAGTACAGGTGAGCTCAGTCCAAGAGGTCTGGATTCCAGGTCAGAGAGGGATCTAATGTCTGATCTGTATGCTAATCTAGAGAGAGGTCTGAGCAAGGAAGCTTGGATGTAGGTGTGAATATCTCCAGAGTTTGGATCTGATGTGCTGGTCTAGACCCATTTGTATTTTGAAAGCTCTCCTGTTCAATAAGGTCCCAGTCCAGCAGAACTCTTAGGCTCTTGTTTAACTTTGTCCTCTTGATTAAGTTAAGATGATGGGGTATTTTAACTTGACTTTGGTGGGACTACTCATATGCTTAGATGTTTTTCTCAGTCTGAGTCTTACTGGTTAATGTGCATGTTACCTTTCATAAGCCTTCAATCACTGCTGAATTACAAACACTGAGTTGTCAACTCTTGCAGTTTATCAGTCTCATAATATCTGCTTTCTCTGATAGCCTGAGCTCCCACAGCTGTGTGTATTCATGAGAATCTCAGCTTTCATTTAAAAATGTGACTTTGTAGCCCTGGTGGTTGCATAGTACTTTGAATATGTGACCTGAGTGTACTCCAAAGACTACTGAAAAACCAGAAGGCAAAGAAAAACATCCCCAAACTTTTGTTATTTTCACAGTCATGATTTTTGGGGGTGGACTCATAAGTTCCAGGAAGGATGATCCAGTGGTTAGGGAATTAGCCTAGGACTTGGGAGATCTGGGCTTGATTCTCTGCTCTGCCACAGACTTCCTGTGTGCAAGTCACTTAATTTCTCTCTGCCTCAGTTCCCTATCTGTACAATGAGGGTAATAGCACTGCCATGCCTCACAGAGGTGTTGTGAGGTAAAGAGTGCTCAGATACTAGTGGTTTGGACGATAGAAGTACACAACATGGATATAGTTTGTAATACTTGGAGTCGGTGATACTGCGAACTATGTACTGCACACACAGAGAACATCACCTAGAAATGAAATGCAACCATTCCTGGGTTGGGATGCAGCATCCACTATTAGAGGTGACAAATATTATAATAAATGCTTCCTTGAATTATCACTTGCGTGAATTTGCATCCTCTGGGTCTGTGCTCCTTTTGTGTTCACTTTCAGTGGATATTTCTCTTGACTGAGTTTGGTCTTCAGAAGACAAAAGCCAAATTTCCATGTTCACGCGTTTGTGGAAAATGAATTGTAAATCTGCATATTAACCAAATCAGAAAATAGAAACACTACCATGTGGCTGATTTGGCCAGTCCCAGCTAAGGGATCTCAGATATGGAGTGGCAAATACTTGCAGAGAAACCCTTTCTCTCCATCCAGATTTACTGTTGAAAAATAATAGAAGAATTCTGAACAACAGTTACAGGCTAATAAGTTTAATTATTTGTTCAGCCTGATTATAACAGCACCAGCAATACTGAATATTAAAACAAAGGCCATTTTAGAACAGCACAAGATACTGTAGGCTTGGCTTCCTTGTCATTTAGTATGTTATTCCTCTGGGACATGGCACTTGGCTTGCTGCCTCATATCATAGAACATGCACATGACAATATTAGCCCAAGAATGTCCGATATTGTGTAGGGCTGTAGAGGGGTTTCACTGGGGCTTGTCCCTCTCTGGGGCAGTGGGGAACCACAGTGCCTCGCTACTTCCTTTCAGTTGTGACGAGGGATTAGCCTGGCCGTGGGAGTCTCTCGCCGCAGCAACAGTAGAGGCAAAACATAACAGTTATTCACACCCGGTCGGTGGGCAATGGTGAGTCACTGGCTGAGGTCCTTAGACAGGAGCTGAGCAAATGTTATATAACAAGTAGGCCCTGGGTCTGGGTTGGGGTGCGACAGCAAAGAGTCAATGGCTCAGGCCCTTAGGCAGGGGCTGAGCAAACAGGTAAACGGCAGGCCCAGGCTCCTGGCTCCGAAGGGCCTGTGAGAGGGGGAGACTGCTACTCCAAGTTTGGTGGCAGGGGCAACACAGGCCCACACACTCCACTGCATCCCAGCTGGGGGCCCAAGCAGCAGCAGAAGGCCTGCTGCTGTGTCAGTGGGGATCCTGGCTGCAACAGACTGACATTGGCTCTGGGTGTGCTGCAGCCAGACTAGGGTCAGCTGCCCCTGGGCTACTTCCTAACCCCCATCTAGAGGTGCCTGGGTCCAGATGGTGTCCTCCAAGGAAGGGGTCAAGCACCATGGGCTCATCAGGGTAACTGGTGATGGGTAGGCTTGGTAGCTCCTCTGGGTAACTGGCGAGGGGTAGGCTTGGTAGCTCCTCTGCGTAACTGGTGAAGGGTAGGCTTGACAGCTCTTCCAGGCTCTGGTCGGCATCAGGCATTGGCCATCGAGCTAGGCCACTGGCATCTGGCCTCTCTGCGGCTGTTCTTCTAGTGAGCTCTGGGGTTGGGTTTTTATACTTTCTGTCCTGCGCCTTGACCTCTGGGGAGTGGGTGCAGGATTCACTGGCTCCATCCACTTTGGTGTCCGGAGAGGGACGGCGGGGAACCACACCGCCTTGCTACACGGGCATACAGAGTCGGCCCAGGAATACATGCCTTGCTGTGTTTTATCGTGCCTAATGAATACAGTTCTCTTCAATAACTTCATTGCCCACTGCATGTTCCAGGATCCTTCCTTATTTTCTGCTAGGCAACCAGACTTTTATTTGTTAAACATAATCTGATTCACAAACTACTGCTGTCTATGTACAGAATGTGTTGTTAATTAGACCACAAAGATGTGTGAAAATGAAGACAAATGGGCTGACTTTAACCCACTCATTTCCTGCTCTCTCCCGCCCCCCCAACAAATTCCCAAATTGGAGACTGCTCCACTTCTGTGTTACCTTAGAAATGCAATGAGCTAGATCCGCAGGTGTACCGAAGCTGTGCATAAGGCACCTGGAGATGGTGAAGGGACTTGGATGGATTTCCACTCTCTTGATTTTTTTGGGCGCTGTGTGTGTGTGTGTGTGTGTGTGTGTGAGAGAGAGAGAGAGAGAGAGAGAATCTGTCCCTGAGGTAACTTTAGAGCAGCCCCATGGCTACCTCAAAAAGCATCTGAGTTTAGATATGGCACAGTAAGTGAGAGCAGCAGACAACAGTGGGGATAGGATGAAGGAGGACAGGTCATTCAGTAATAAGATTATGTAGTTACTTGGGCTTGGTATGTGTAAGTTGTGATTGTTCACTTAAAGTTAACCCTACAAAAGAAAAGAAGCTAACTCATCTCTTAAGCGAATAACCATGGTTTACTGCAACCCTGGTTTACTGTATCATCAGAAAACCAGTAAATATACTATAAGTGATCGTAAACAATGAAATCCTGACTCCAGGGAGATAGAAAATATCCATTGGGTCATCGTCCATCTCTGACTTCTATGATAAAAACATAAAGGGCCTAATTCCGTGCTAGATATCTTGAGACCTGGATTCTGGGCTGCTTCCGGAGCTGACATAAGTTAGAGCAGCCTCAGGAAGGGTCTGTCTTCAGTAGTGTTACATGGCTACCTACAGGCTGCTCTGCTCTCCCACGTTATTGGAGGTCAGGTTTCTCTGGCTTCATCCCCTCTTGTGCTCAACACATCACTACGTTGAGAACTCTCCACTTCAGTCCTACATCGGTCATCACTGACAGCATTCCACCCGCTGCAGCTGTGGTCTTTTTGTGCCACTGGAGTAGCATACTGGGGCCAAAATATGGTTCTACCTAACACTGCTTTGATATTGACTAGTGGAAACTCATGACAAAACTTGGTCAGGGCACAAGGATTAGACCATGGGCAACTTTTGGTTTAAACAAATGTTAGCTGTTAAATGTTGACCCTAATTTCAGGGGCTTTTATTGGTCACTATTAATCATCATTTGGCAGTAGTTACCATGCTATCTGAAAAACTGCAATTTTCTCCCATAAGTAGGAGCAATTCTGAACTGGCATATATTCCATTCAGTCCCATTGATCTCCCCTACAACTGACCTTAAATGATTACTTCAAGAAATGGGATTGTAAGTCAATGCAGTATTTGGTTCTGAGAATAGGAAGTAGGGGCTTGATCATGTATGAACTGAAGTTAATAGCAAAACTCCTGTTCAGGTCATCCTTTAATCAGAGACCACACATAAAAATCGTCAATGCGCAAACTCAGGCTACAGTGAGAAGACTGAATTAACCAGGGTTTAAAGAGCAAAGAGCTTTAGTATCTGGACTGGCATTTACATGAAACTCAAGCAGGATTTCTATATCTGTTGAGTTCGATTTCAGAATCTGGAATGAAGAGTTAAAAAGAATTAATGAATGTTTGAACATCAGTGTACTGAGTTTTTTTTAAAGGGGAGGGGCTTAGTCCATTGGGCTCCTGATCCTTCTGACATTTGGGTACTTATGTATTAGTGTTGTTGGTTTATTCTCTTTGTAATCACAATAAATATCATCTCAAGTTTCAATATTTCAAAATCAGTCATACATTCTACTGAAGAGTTATGTGATACAGACTCTACGTGGGATCATGAATTTTTCCTTACATTCTATTTTAGTGCCTATTATTTTTAGAGATCCATTTTTAAAGAGAAGGGAAAAAATTATGAGAAATCATTCTAAAGGTACTCAAGGAGATGGAGTATCACACAGCGCTCAGAGTAGTGGTTTGAAAGTCAGGATTCCTGGGTTCTAATCCCAACTTTTCCACTACTTATTACTTTAGGCAAGTCATTTAACTTCTCTCTGCCTCAGTTCCCCACCTCTAAAGAGGATAATGAAAATTTTCCTCCCAAAGTTTGACTAAATAATCTTTGGGACCTCAGAGGAAATGTAGTGTATGTACACAGTAGTGTTGTAATTTATCAGATGTGTCCTGTACCCTTAGATTGGCTGATTTCTGGTTTCTCTGTCAATTGCACCTAATTGTGCTTATTTTGGGCAGAGAATTTGAACATTGATTAAATCTTTTTATTTATATTTTAATCTTTGTCTCTCATTCCACAACATCTCACCACTTGGTAAAATAAATCATTGCACATGCATGCAACACACACAGCTTCTTTCTTGTCACTTTATGGCAGACTAAAATGTACAGGTACATAAACTATGCATGATACATAATGATAGATGGAACACTTTGCAAAATGTTGTCTAGGGTGGGAAGTGATAACTGCTGTCGTGGTACCAGTAATGCTATATAAGATGGGAAGTGAATGAGACTACTGTATCCAATTAAAGCATTGAGGGTATTTGGGTAAGAGATTTAAGTATTTATACAGTATTGTAACTAGAGATGAGTACAAGCCTTGAAGTTCAGATGCGACCTGGATTAAAACCTGTGCAAATTCAGATGGTGGCTAAGGTCAGAGAGGGTCCATGAGGCTAATGCTCTGATGCTCTTAAATAATGCTATGGATACCACTCAACCTTCCAGGACTCAAATATAGGTCACAGAGTGTGATATAGTCACAGGATGAGGGACATGAGAAAAACTTTAATGTGAGAAAAGTTTAAATGCTGTGGGTGGGATTCATCCTGTTAGAGAATACATTTACAATAATTTCATTTTCATGATTCTGCATTTCTGACGTAAATAATTGTAAACGATAAAACTGAGGACACTAAATCTGCACAAGAATGTAGGTAACCGGAAGTAAACTGATCACACCTCAAACAGAGGTGTGGGTACTGTGAGATGAACAGAAGGATTAAGGACATTAGTTTTGCATCACATTTGGAAGACTGCACCTTGGGTAGAGAAAGGAATTGACAGCATCTACAGCTGTGGGTTTTCGGCACTAAAGATTCTTCCACCACTCATAAGAGGAGAAACAAAACAAAACCGCCATCCAACAATCTGTCAGCTATTTACTGCCAATAACTCCTGATTACTTCAGCTAAGTTCCAGGCCTGGAAACATTGTTGACAATGTGAATTTGGAAACATGGAAAGTGTTATCTGGTTGTGAAAGCTGTTCTGTGTCAGGAGTTTCAGTGCTGTCACTCTGCTTGCCTTGCAGCAATGTTTAGTGCTCCATCATCATCTCTGAAGTAAGACACTTTCAAGATACTTGCAGTGCTTTCTAGGTTGCTTGTGCCTGTTGGCCACGCTGCCTAGCTGTCATTAGGACAAGTGGAAAAAGTGGACTAGGATGCAGATGGGCTGGACTCTATTCCTGGTTGAGCCACTGGTATGCTGGGTGACCTGAGGCAACTCACTTTACCTCCCTGTGCTTCACTTTCCCCATCTGTAAAATGGGGACAATGATGCTCATCTCCTTCGTAGACTGCTTTGAAATTGACTGATGAAAAATGCTGTATAAGAGCTGGGTGGTATTTTGGGCTTCCTTTGAGCTATATGGCTTAACTCTTTCAGTGCTGGAAGTGTTGCAAAAACATTGTGCCAGTATGGCCTGTGTCTCACAGCCAAATGGAATCAGGCTGTAGTTTGGTTTTTGAGGAATGCCGTACAAAATTAAAGCCTTGCTCCTGCATGAGGATCTGTTAGCACATAGTTTCATTGACGTCAGTGGGAGCTCATGTGAATGTAGAGGTCTCTGCTAGCAGATCCCAGTGTAGGATTGGGGCCCAAAGGCTTTTGGATTTTAATATGGACTGAACCAAAACCCTGGATCTACGTACCACTGAAATTTGTGTAAATCCCTGGCACATGCCTCTTGCTGGAGAAGTCAGGTGCAGGAGTTGGATTATGATGATTCACTGATCCCCAGAGTGATGCTGATACAGTTTCTGCAGAATTCAAATTTTCATTTGAAAAGAGAATGCATTGCCTTGTCTCCTTATCCTTGTGGAGAAAAGCATCTGACTATAAGTTCATACTGTGCTGTCTTTGAGTCTGCAACCAGACTAAAGCAATAACTCTGATTGTGACCTACCCACAATTTATGTTAACTCTGAAGTCTACTGATGGCAAATCAAGTGGCCCTATGGTGAACTTTCTTTGCTGATTAGGTCAGTAAAAACAATCCACTTTGGGACTAAGTGGAACCTGGAATCATAAGTATTACTATAATAAAGTATCACTGCTCATGTGAGTACAAGTGTTACATCTGGGCAGCTGTTGCACTAACTCAGTGGGTTATTTTAATGCTGGTGAAAAAAATTCTGCCAAGTCTCATGGCTGCACTTCCTATAGCATGAGAGAATTTGTGGCTGCTGTGGATCCAGCATACTCACTCCTTTGGTCTTCACAATAAGGGTGTTCCCAAGGAAGAGTGGGCATGACCAGAATACTCTGTGGGCAACAGATCTGATTGTTGGGAAAAACTTGTGGTAGCCAAGCATAGCAGAGAGCAGTCCTGAGACTGAGATAGTTCCTGGCAAGCCTCAGACTAAGGGGGTAGAAAGGGTGATGTAAAGCTACCATTGTTTGCTCCCACCCCCTCAAGTGAGACAGGAGATTGCAGCGGTGGGTCAAACCCTTTAATTTAGTTTCTTTAAATGCTCACTGTGTTCGTACTTTCTTTTCTTGCCAAGGTGGGTCGCCTGGTGTTCCTAACCTGGCGTCCTGCTAAAGCTCACTCAAGGTGGGAGCCAAGGGAACTCCTCTCAATATAAGATGGTAGCTGAGGGTAGCAGATCAGTTCTTTGGACTTCTTTAATCTTCCCTGGGTCCTGCACTTCTTCCCCATTGTGTTCTTGGTCATTCCCCCTACCCGCAGCAGGTTTGTGCTTTGCTTTTGCCCATCTTCCCTTTGGTGACCAAGTTACTTGATCTCTGCATGTCTGTTCCCAGTCTGTAAAACAGAGATGATAATACTTCCCACTCCTAGTTGGCTTTGTCTATACCAGAGGTGGCCAACCTGTGGCTCTGGAGCCACATGTGGCTCTTCAGAAGTTAATATGCAGCTTCTTGTATAGGCATCAACTCGGGGGCTGGAACTATAGGGGCCAACTTTCCAATGTGCTGGGGGGGCGCTCACTGCTCAACCCCTGGCTCTGACACAGGCCCTGCCCCAACTCCACCCCTTCCTGCCCCCACCCTTGAGCCGGCCATGCCCTCGCTCCTCCTCCCCAGAGCTTCCTTCATGCTACGAAACAGCTGATTGTGAGGGAGGGGAAGGCCAGGGCTGGCTCCAGGCACCAGCATCCCAAGCAGGTGCTTGGGGCGGCAGTCTGCAAGGGGCAGCAGTCCGTGTGTTTTTGCCCCCACGCAGCACGCCAAATTGCCACCACGGACAGCGGGGGCAGTCCATGTGCCGTTAGGGCGGCATGTGCGTTTCCGCAGCGGCAGCAATTCGGCGGCAGCTTCTATGTTCAGCTGTCCGTGACGGCACGGCTTCTGTCTTCCGGCTGCAGACAGAAGCTGCCGCCGAACTGCCGCCGTGGCAGAAACACGCATGCCTTCTATGTTCAGCTGTCTGCGGCGGCAGAGCTACTGTCTTCCAGCTGAAGACAGAAGCTTGTGCTGAATTGCTGCCGCCGCGGAAACATGTATGCTGCCCTAACAGTGCACAGACTGCCCCCACCGTCTGTGGCGGCAACTCGGTGCGCTGCTTGAGGCAGCGAAAACAGTAGAGCTGGCCCTGGGGGAGGTGCTGATCGGTGTGGGTGCTGGTGGGTGGGAAGCACTGGGAGTGGGGCAAGGAGGAGCTGATGAGTGGCTGCTGACTTATTACTGTGGCTCTTCGGCAATGTACATTGGTAAATTCTGGCTCCGTCTCAAGCTCAGGTTGGCGACCCTTGATCTATACAAACTGTAAACTCTTCAGGGCCAGGACTGTCTCTTACTGTGTGTGTGTACAATGCCCAGCACAATAGCATCCTCGTCTTGGTTGGGGCCCGTGGGTGCTATCTTAATGCAAATAAATGGCTTTTTCTAATATTGGCTCTGCAGCACTTGTTCTCTGATGCACAAAAGGGATGCTACCCTCACCCTTCTTTCCTAGAAGTGCTAATGTCATCTGCTCCAGAGTGTACCCCCTGCTCTCTGTGGAGGATCCCAAAATCCACCTTATTAGGAAAAAAAGTATCAACGGAGTAAGCAACTTCACGGAGCCCTGAGCGGGAACCTTTCAACAGAAGGAACACTCATCTGAAGCCAGAGCAGCTGTGTACAGCAGATACCTATTTGCCCAGCTACATTTTTTTTAAACTTTAGTATTGGAGGCAAATCCCTTCTTAGTCACTCTCACTCTTTTTATCTCCTAGCCTCCGTGCTGACCAGCAGATTAATTATCCTTATTGAAGAAAGAGAGATGGCCTTTGTCTCCTCTCTTGCAGAAGGTTCTGTGTCTGACTAAACACACTGAAGAGACTTAGTCGCCCTGTGGAGTCTTCCACTTTGTGATTTGGGTTGGCAGGCTGTCAGCTGCCTCCCAAGGGGGGCTTCACAGAACTGCAGACCGCTTAGTGAGCATCAGCTGGGTCGAAGTTTGGTGCTTCTGTTAATCTTTAAGGGGCAACCCGGCAACATTGGCAACTGTTTCTTGGCACTCCCACGTTCTCATCATGCCCTCATCAACCTCAGTTGCATTTCTGTCCCAGTATAGCCAATCCAGGGAGTACTACTGTTGGGTCAAGTAACCCTATTAAATTCTTGCATCTAGATATCTCCATAATCATTATTAATGATCCATTATGCTCTCAAATTACAACAGAGTTTTGAGGCTAGGTCATTACTAAAGGATAATGTATTAGTTGAATGAGGGAAGTGCCAAACAATAGCATTTCTTACTGATGTTCAGGAGGGGGTAGGTGACCTCTGTTCAGCCCCATCTGCATTAAGAAGCAGGGCTGGTCCTATTCATTGCTACCCTTCAGTCAAACTAGATCCTCCCCCTCCCACTCCCTGTGTTCCCTAGGTACCTTCCATCTCTCACCTTCTTTGACTCATTGCTTTCCTTCAGGCACCTAATTTCTCTTCTCCCCCTCCCCTTTTCTCTCTTCCTTCAAAGGTACTGGTGTTTATTTTCTTCCCAGATGTCTTCCTTCTTTGGGGCTACTTGCCCAATGTCTTCTGCCTTCAGCGAAATGTCTCCCTTGCATCACACAGTCTCCCTGTAATACCCACCTACCCTGTCACTTCTTAAAAGCCACCCATGGTCTCCAGTGAATTTTACATGCGAAGAACACATCCTCACATTATCTTATGAAAAAAATCTGCTGGCAGGCTTTTGCCTTCCTTTTTTTTAATGGACCACTTAGAAAATAAGTGGCACTTTTAGTGTCCATTAACTCTCGCTTAACTAATGCTAAATTGCATCTGAGCACCTATGGACACACTTGTGAAAGCCATGTTAATATCAGATGAATTCATTAGGAGCGGGGCTATTGCCTTCCATGCTAAATGAATTCATAATGATGGGAAATCTGAAATAAAGTGTTACCAAAAAATAATCGGTTAAGTGTCCATTAAGTGCAGTGAAATGACACTCAAAAGTCTGTGCAAATACAAATGAACCCCCCATGAAGGAGGATGACATGAGGGAGTGTCTGGGCTAACTGGGGCTAGTTAAGGACATAAGCCACAGAAGTTTTCCCCTACCTCTGACCTTCAATGAGTGGCTCAAGAAATAGGGGGAAATAGAAAGATTGACACACCTCTTCCCTGGTTAAAGACCTTTACTGAGCCTGGAGTCTGATATTTTATACTGGACTAAAGGTTTCCTTTGTTGAATTTGAGCCTCCCCCCCTTTAATTATTAGTAAAGGGCATGCTTTGTTTTTCCCTTTTATTTGTTGCTGCTATTGCAAAGGGTCATGATCTGTGGTGGATGGAATTCTATAAGCTGTTCACTAGCCTCAGTCGCCCCTGCCCTCTGGTATCATTAGCCAGAGGTGGCCCTGCCCTCTGGAATCATTGACAATTGCTTTCTGGGGTTAATGACCAGCATAGACTCTTGCCTGTGGAAATCCTAGGTCAGTGTCAACAGAGTTCATCTCCAGCTTTTGACTTGTCACTGATATGTTTACTGCTGCTCTTTATCACCAGCAACTCCGTTTCCCTGCTCCATTCCTTGTGACACATTCCACTAGCTATTGCTTTGCCACCTGCTGCCACTTGCATAAGAAATTTGTCCTGATTAGCCCAAACCACCAGTTACCCAAATACAAACATCCACATGGCAAACTGGTCTGTGTGGCAGACTGTTGTGAATGGGGAGTTCAAAAAAGTTTGTGCTTATGACTGGCAAAAGGACATTTGAATGGTTCCCTGTCCTGGATGCAAGTAGCAGATTAGTCTTATTTATGTGTGCTTAGAGGCCCCAGCTGAGATCAAGGCCCCATTGTGCTAGGTCCTGCATAAACACATAGTAAAGGAAGCCCTGCCCTGAGGAGCTTGCAACCTAGAGAGGCACAATAGGAAAACAGAAGGCCGGAGAGATGAATTGACTTCCCCAATGATACATAGCAGAGTCAGAACCCACATCTCCCATGCCAGTGCCCTATTCATTGAACCACACTCATTTGCAGAGTTTCTGAGCTTGTGTCATGACTCTGTTGGCTTGTCCCATCTCAGATCAACTTGATTTAGTTTTGTGTTTGCCTTTCCTATGAATTTTCTGGATAACAATGTACAATAGGGGATTGGTTGGGGTTAGTTTTAATAGGCAAGAGGGCATGAAAGGAGTCCTTTCCCCTCCACCTCCTTTGTGCACCTATGTAGGGCCTAGACTGTGTTTCTTTAGGGGTGGGAATGGGTAGAGGATGATTCGCTTATGCACAGTCATTCCCTACCCCAAAGCTAACTGGGCTGGAGTCATGGCCAGGGCCTTGCTCAACCACTGGCTCCTTGCTGGAGCCCAGAGAGGCAGGCACAGTTGGGAGCATGGACTGCACCTTTTTACAACAGATGTAAGGGGCATTAGTGAGCAAGCCATGCTGTGTGGGCAGTATACCACTGCTTCTCTTGCAACCACTGTGCCCTCAGTGCATCTCTGGAGGCAAAAGTCAGAACTTAACCTTGCGCTGCAGAGATTTTTTTTCACCATGAGGCCTTCTGTTAAGCTGCTGCTATTTTTTGAGGGAGGGGAGTCATTTTGTTGTTGTTCTTATCTTCCCCTCACATTAATTAGACAGATGTACTGGGAGCCACATGCTCTGTCACACTGCAAAGGAAACCACAGGGCTACAGATCAAAAGAGCTGCCAGATTTATTGGTCATTACCTGTTAGGTTCACTCCCTCTGGGGCAGCTGGCATTGGCCACTGTCAGTAGACAGGATGCTGGGCTGGACGGACCTTTGGTCTGACCCAGTATGGCCGTTCCTATGTTCTTATTCCCCTGGCAGAATGCTGCACAAGGGGCAAAGCTAAGAGTGCCAAATCAGGTTGCCAGGCTTTAGAAATGAGATAGGGTCTTCCCTTGTCCTCTGCAAAGAGAAACAACCTTCAAACAAACCTAGTACAGATATGGTCTGTGTCCTGCAAATTCCCTTGGTTAGGTTTTTACTTTGGTAGATGGGCTAGGCCTTCTGTCTCTTTCATCTCTAGCCTCTACGGTTATTCAGGGTCAGCGCCTGCTGTCTTTAATGAGGTTGAGGTTTATTTTATTCCTTGACTGGTGCTAGGGACCACTTAGCTTGAGCCAGGGCTGCAGTGTCTGTGCCCTCCATGATTTCATGTAACTAGGTCCATGGCATGTGGGGACTGCGTATACTTGAAAAATCAAGGGTTTGTTTAGATATGTTGTATGCTACTTTTATTTGTTTCCTTTTGTGGAGGACTCCACGTCAGCCTCAGATTGCAGCTCCAGAACAATCAGTAAAGGCAGGGTGTTTTTGTTTTTTAAAGCGATTATTCTCTGCTAGTACTCACCTGGTATGAGGTTGTACTTTGTCTCTGTATCAAGTGCTTCTCCACGTCTTGGTAGATACCCTCCAGGGAAGTGCTTTTTCTTTTTTTTTGGAAGTAGCCTCATGCAGGAATTCTTGAAAGGGAAGTTTCCCGTTTACAACTCTGCTGATTTGTCTGTTTCTTTTTGAAAAGGTGATTTAAGATTTATTTTTACTCCCTTGCAAACAACTCCCAGTCCCCTCTATTTCTTTCTATCATGTTTATTTATATTTCCCAGAGTAGGCCTCTATCTCTTTCCTGGCCACACCAAAAGAGTGAAAAAGATACCACACCATTTCCATCTGTAAGCAGAGTCAGAATGAGCTCTACCCTCACATCTGGTGGTGAGTTGTGGAAAAGGACTTCAGGGGCTGATCTCGTTTGCATGGGCACACCCACCCCGCCTAGCATGAAGAGACTGGTTGCCCAAATGGTCACTTTGGCTGCTGTGAGACCCCCTGTCTCTTTGTTATTGGGGCAGGAGTAATAAAGTGTTGTTGTCGTGGTTATGGAATCAAGGACAGTAGAACTGTACTTGGAATTTTATAATGGAGAGACTTGCCCTCAACTAAGTAGCACTTGCTAGACAGGGGACATGGGTTCCAAAGCCCAGTGAACTGAGAGAGGCTGAGGACAGGTATGGGTAGCTGATAGTGTGGGCCCCTTCTGAGGGCCCTAAACACCACTTTGACCCCTTTTCTCTCCATGGTGTAGTAACAGAGCTAATTTTGACTTCATTAGGAGTCCTGTTACATGCTGCAGAGCTGAAATCCCTGATTCTTAGGTCTAAGCATTAGACCGACTTTGGGTAAGTGGTTCAGAGTGTGCCAGCACTGGGGTCCCCCTACTAACAGCTGAACCACTGAGAGCTGTGTTAAGTAGGGAGGGGGCTGAAGACACATTGGTGAGCAGCTAGTAGGATGGCTGGCGGAAAGGAGTGACTAGCAGCGTGGCTGGTGGAGAGAAGTGGCTGGCGGGTAGGAGCAGCCAGAGGATGCCTGGTGGAGAGGAGCAGCTGGTGGTGAAGACTGTAGCAGAACCCCGCGGAGAGGCATGGCAATTGACCTGAGCAGTGGAGCACGTAAGCTGCCCCTCATACCTCCCCCCACTTCTACCCAGGCTGGGAGGTAAACTCTGCAGATGAACTTCTGAACTCTGGGGGCTGCACTGACTAAGGACAGAAACTCTGGGTGGGGGTGACTGTTGCTGGACTTAAGACCCAGAGGGGAAAAGGACACTGCCAAACTTACTTGAGGGTGGGTCTTTTGCTCATGGTTTCTATTATGAATACTGTTTGTGATGTTTCCCCAACATAATGCTGCAATGTTTCCTTCCTTTATTAAAAGGCTTTTGCTACACTCAGACTCTGTGCTTGCGAGAGGGGAAGTATTGCCTCTTAGAGACACCCAGGAGGGTGGTATGTAATTGTCCCAGGTCACTGGATGGGGGCTCAAGCCGGTTTTGCATAGTATTATTGAAACAGAACCCCTAGATACTGAACCCGGCCCTTGTTGCTGCCAACTCTGATGGGCAGAAGGGTTACACTTCTTTTAAGAGAAATACAAATGCATGGCACTGAGAAACCACCTTTACCTCACATTGATCCAGCCCATGGTCTCCAAATCCTTCCCACATTCTATTTAATCAATTTCTTTGTGTGAGATGGATGCTTCTGATAATGAGGAGTACTAGCTGAATGCAGGAGTAATAATTCCTTTGTCAGCGCTATACTACTACCTAGGCAGATATCCTGCAAAAAGTTAAGGTAACATTTACAAAAGGACCTACTGGACATAGGACCTTATGTCCAATTTTCAAAGTGATTTAGACATTTAGGAGCATAAGTCCCAAAGAATTTGAATGAGACTTCAGTACTTAAGGCCCAGGTCCTCAAAGGTATTTAGGCTTCTTACCTCCATTGAAATAATTGGTGGGTCTGGGTGTTAAGCGCCTAAATAATTTTTGAAAAATGGGACCGTAGGAAAAGGTCCAAACTCACATAGACATTCTGGAAAATTGTAGCCCCAGTTCTTGCATAGGTAGGGACCTTGTCTTATAACTCCCTCTGTTCTACGTGTCCAAGGCTCTCCGCTAAGCAGACTGTGGCCCACATCGTCTAAACTGAGAATAGTGGGAGCTGCCGATCCATTTTGAAAATGTCTACTCCATATAGGTACATCCACTGGCTTTGAATTCCTATGGAAATCTGGTCATGAATCCTTTTGCTTACATTCTTCTGTAAAATAAGGATAACACCATTTTCCTACTTCACAGGAGTGTTCTGAAGATACGTTTATTCATGTCTATAAGGGGTGTGTGTGTCAAATATTACAGTTGTTATGCTGGAGGTTGGGTAGTCCCCAGTAAGTTTATCTTTGATCTATGGGTGATCATAAACCTCACTGAAGCTGTTAAATGAGAAACGATTAAATGTCCCTTTGTTTAGTGATTAACTGAAACAATGGAAGCCATCTCCCAAAGATTAGACTGAATACAAACACAGGGATTGGGGATTGATTTGATTGCAGGGGTGCACGTGTGTGTGTGAGAAAAGCAGAAAGCCAAGGAGACAGCAAGAGAAGCACTTGTAGAGTGACCATGAGAGAAAGCTAAGAGAATACTTTCTTGGGCAGAGTGTTGGCTGGAAAGAGGCTTGGAGTTATGAACGAGAAGATTGTTTTCTGCTGTGTTTGGGGAAGCAGGACTTAATGAACATTCTCTGTGAATAAACAGAATGGCACCAAAGAAATACCAAACTCCATCAACTGCTCCCAGTGGAAACAACCACCAAGGCCCTGACTAGTGGCTGACTGCTCAGGCTAAAAAGGGGTAACATGGGAATGGGGACCTTGGTGAATGCATAGACAGATTAAAAATCAATCTGGAAATGTTATTCTCTTGTTCAAAGTGTTCATCATCCATCCAGGGAGCAAAATCAATAGCCTGTGACTTAGTGCTGAATCACACAATATGAATAGAATCAAAAGTCAAAATGAACAGTTAGGCTAGGAGCGGTGCACTAACATGCTGCAGGTACTAAAGAATTATTTCATTTGAAATAAATTAAAATCAGTTTAATATTTCACTCACCAAAAAAGAGTAGAGGGTGCTGAATACATATGAGTATAATTCCTAAATAGTTCACCTGACTTTAATTCTTTTGCTGAGGTAACTTAAATTGGATTGATGTCCAGGTTGTTTGAGTAATTCCACACAGGTCTTTAGCTACCGGACAATGGATAACATGCAGATCAATTCCCTATCATCCACACAGTCATATAATCCTTGATCTGCAGATAACGAATAGGAATACTCCTCAAAATATAGAGAAAATGATTTCTCTTTCTTGCTGTACATGGTGCCTGTGGGAAATCCATGTCTTGCACTTCACGGCACCACCAATCTTTGTGCTATTAAGTCTGAGCCCTTTGTATTTAAGAATCAATGCTCAGAATTTTTCTCTTTAATTCAGAACCTGCACCTTTGTGTATTATTAAAAAAATAGCCCCCCCCCCACTTTTACCTTTTTACATAGCCCTTAAGGAATCCTGCAGTCTCACTACAGAACTTTCTTCTTGGCTCTTAAATACAATATCTATAAAAAGAAAACTGATAACCTTGGGAGTATAACAGAGCAGGACTGTGACATGGTGTGGTATACTGACTGAAGGAGCAGCCTTTGGGCTGTTCTTTGCATTAAAGCAACAGGAGCATTTATTTGAAAATTTTATATTTTTAGTAAAATATTAAACAACACAGCAGTGAGAGTCTGCTGTAAAGTTGCAGCTAGTGCTGCAGACTAGCTACCAAAAGTGAGAATGAGCTTTGGTCTGTACAACCACAGCTCATATTCTTACATAACAATAGTTACCACTCTAAACAACCTCTTCCCTACATAGCACTTTCTCGGATAGAACTATCCTATCCCTACTAAACCTCCTTACTGTAGAGATGCTCTTTTATAGGAACTTTTCCCCCATGTGCCTTTCTGTAGCTGGCCCTTTAAATTTGGCAGAGGCAAACAGCTGAAGCCCTCAAAATTGCCATTTTGCAATTGGCTGCTGTTTGTTGCTGGTCCCTTTTCCAGCTGATGAGTATCTTTATCTTCTGTTAACCTCTTTGTTAATTTTTGTGTTAAGTAAATGCCCCCCCCCCCTTCAATAATACAGGAAAGAACAATTGTTTATAGACAATTTTGGCCAAATGTTGTTGCAAACTTTCCTTCAGCAGCCCTCTCTTTTGGGACATTTTTAGCAATTAATGGAGAGGCAGATGTCTCTTTATCTGGCAGAGGCTCACTGCACTGGGAACATTCCCTTATGGTGGCTTCTCAGTCCTTTTGTGCTGATGTAGCTGGTGCAAAAGGACCATAAGACCATGACGAATTTATTTCTTGGTCTCCAGAGCTGTCTAGGTGGCATAATTTCACCAACACTAAATTACTTTAAAAAAAAATCACAAATATTGACCCTATTGTAGTTGGTTTTGTGTTTCAATAAGGGGATGTTAACTGTGGAGGCTGCTGATGCAATAGTCCATCTTGATCTGAATGGTACATGGACTTTCCTTCTGTACTGAAGCGGTTACATGCTGTATGTGGCTCACACTTCAGCTATCTCTGCTTTAGGTGATCATGGCCGAGTTTTGGTTATCTGTCAAACTGGCACATTAGGCAGATAACGCAAGGGTAATGTCTCAAAGGCTAAAGTGTTTAATGCCTGTTTTGCTTCAGTCTTCACTAAAATGGTTAAATGTGACCAGATACTTAACAAAACTAGTAACAGGAGGGGAGCAACTGGTTAAAGAATATTTAGATGTATTCAAGTTGACAGGCCCTGATGAAATTCACTCTAGGGTACTTACGGATCTAGCTGAAGTAAACTTGGAGCCATTCATGATTATCTTCAGGAACTCATGGAGGACTGGAGAAGGGCAAACATATTCCCTGTCTTAGAAAAGGGGAACAAAAAGGACCCAGGAAATTACAGACCAGGCAGCCTAACTTCAGTACTTGGAAAGATATTGGAACAAATTTTTAAACCATCAGTTTGTAAACATCTAAAGAATAATAGGGTGAGAAGTTATAGCCAATGTTGGTTTGGCATGATTTGTTCTTGACAAATCTATCTAATTTGCTCATTTGACAGGATTACTGACCTAATGGATAACAGGGAAGCTGTAGACTTTATTTATCTTGATGTTAGTAAAGCTTTTGACACAGTCCCATGTGATAGTCTCATAAGCATACTAGGGAAATATGGTCTAGATGAAATAACTAACAGTGGGTGCACAACTGATTGAAAAATCAGACTCAGAATAGTTATCAATGGTTCACTCTTAAACTGGGAAGACGTATCTAGTACACTCCTTCAGGTGTCTATCCTGGGTCTGGTACTAGTCAACATTTTAATTGATGACTTGGATAATGAAGTGGAGAGATGATACCAAGCAGGAAGGGGTTGCAAGCACTTTGGAGGACAGAATTGGAATTCAAAATAGCCTTGATAAAAATAGGAGAATTAATCTGCAATCAATAAGATGGAATTTAATAAAGACAAGGGCAAAATACTACACTTAGGAAGGAAAAGTCAAATGTACAACAATAAAATGGGGAATAACTGGCTTGGCAGTAGTATTACTGAAAAGGATCTGGGGGTTATAGTGGCTCGTAAATTGAATATGCATGAAAAATATGATACAGTTGTGAAAAAGGCAAATATGATTCTGGGGTTTATCAGCAGGAGTGTAGTATCTAAGAGGTGGGAGGTAATTATTCTGCTCTACTCAGGCATCTGCTGGAGTTGTGTCCAGTTTTCAGCACTGCACTTGAAGAGAGAGATGGATAAACTGGAGACAGTCCAAGCAACAGCAGCAAAAATTTTAAATTGTTTAGAAAACCTTAACCTGTGAGGAAAAGTAAAAAAAAAAAAAAAAAAAAGTGGAGATATTTAATCTTGAGGAAGAAAAAAACTGAGGAGGAAACCTGATAAGTGTCTTCAAATACGTTATGGGCTGTTATAAAGAAGGTGGTGATCAGATGTTCTCAGTGTCCGCACAAAGTTGGACCAGAAGTAATCGGCTTAATCTGCAGCAAGGGAAATTTAGATTAGATATTAAGAAAAACTTGCCAAGCATAACCATAGTTAAGAAATGGAATAAGTTACCAAGGGAGTCTGTGGAATTCCTGTCACAGGAGATTTTTAATAACAGGTTGGAAAAACACTTGTCAGGGATGGCGTAAGTATGGTCCTTCCTCAGTGCGGAGTGGGGTGGACTAGAAGACCTATTAAGGTGTCTTCCAGCCCTACATTTTCATAATTATATCTGTGAATAAGGCATTCATTTGGAACTTATGTAACTGTTCATGTGGTAGGAGAAAAGTTTGGGGTTGCTGTGTCCATCATTCTTTAGGGATTCCCCTGGGGAGTTTTAGCATGTAATAGTGCAAATTACTTAGTAAAAGGAATTTCTCTGGCTCACTAATACATAATAATAGAGAACATGAGATGAGGATGTGTGTGAGAGAGAATAAAAGAGGAAGAAATTATAATCTCTCCCAGATATTAAAGAATTTCATGTGCAACTGAACAAAGGTGCAGTCTGTCCAATATCATTTTTATTCCAATCCTTTAATATTGCAGCTAACGGCAGAAAAGGTGCAGTAAAACATGGGAAGGCCACTGGGTAATATCCACTGTAAAGTGTTAATTGCCTATTGAGGCTGTAGACTTTGTCAATATGCCTGGATCTGAGTTATTGACAGGCTCCTATTTATTCCAGCCCCACAAAGCCGGGCTCTTTAGAATGGGGCTCTAATCAGTCATGCTTTACTGATCCCACCAAGAAGCCTCAGTCAATAAGTGTGCTTGCTGTCTTAACCCTTTGAAGTTTGTAAAATTACAAGTAGGATTGATAACATTGATTCAGGGAGAACTCTTGATAGTAGAAACCCCTTGAAAATAAAGGATGCCTGAGGTGAGTGACATGTACTCCAGCCTAATGTACATGCTGGGTACCTGGGGATGAGCTTGGGTACTCCCTTGCTGGCCTAACCTGCATAGTTCTGTAGTCGTTTTGAACTCTGTGCTGAAGGAAGCAGTTGCTTGAGGATGCATGGTGTGAATTTGTGACAATAATGATTGGATTACAGTGACTATCATAATATTTATTTCCCATTTCTGATTCTTACAGTTGTGTGACACTTGTAGTCTGTTACCTTGGGTTATGTAATACCAGAGACCATTCTAAGGCCTTTAAAGAGCCGTGAGAAGAGTGTCATCCCATATCCATGACTGAATAAACATTCTGTGTAAGCAGTTCTGACTGGATTTTGTACTGTAATTCACTTTTTGTCTTAAACTGTTGTCTACTGTTAATGTAGAATAGCTGCTGCATTCAGCCCCAAAGCTCCATTTCAGTTGTGAGTGAAGTGTACAAGTCTAGGCCCAGATTCCATTCTCACGTGTGCACGTGGCTGCTGTTCACCGCAAAGGGAGTGGTTTGTAAGCCACTCAGGGCAGAGTTCAGCTGTCAGTCTGGAAAGTGTTTTGAGATGAAGGATGCTGACAAGGAGATGTATGAGATCTTCTTAGTAGACCCTGCGATAGGCACCCTTGTCTAGTGTCCCCGACAAGTACATGCATTAATGTATTTGTATTAATTTACCATGGTTCTAAAAAACCCTGAGTGCTTTTTATGAGTAGAAAACAAAATTCAGCTAAATTATTGCCCAGCCAGGTAGGAGGGTGGGGTATGCTGCCATTTACCATAGCCTGTAACCAATGCAAGAGATCAGAACTGTGGGAAAGAACTAGAACTGGGCCTTTGTACAAGAAGCCTCCCATGTCTACTCATTTGAATTTGTAAATGAAATCCCTGCAGCCATGTTCACACTCCTCCTCTTGTACTCCTTCTCCTTCTATGTCTGAGAAGTCATGTTTCACTGGGGACAATATTTGGAGAGTTGAAGAATGTTCCCTTCCAGAGGACTGAGAAGAAGCAGCTTTGTTTGTGGATCAAATTCTGGTAGGCCCTGGCTATGCCAGGAAAATAAGGAGGGTTATTAAACTCTACACACCACTTAGCACCTAATATAGGCAAAGACTTTGGTATCTGAAAATCCCTTTCTGTCTGAGGTTGTAGCCTCACCACTACTGTTCATTAATGGGAGCTATACAACTAAACCTCCTTATAGTGCTTCAAAATTTAGGGGGCACTGAGTAAAATGCTGGGATTTATCCTGTAGGCTATGCTGACTTGGGTGTAGTACATCCAACATGATGTGATGTGCTACAGTCCTACCTCCCTTCTTGTAGGTAGACAGAGTTGCAGGTGTTCCTATTATGCAGTACACCTAAAAAATGTGTGATCAGAGCAACCAACAGCATCAGATGTAATTTGAGGTTCACTCCCTGTGGAGGTGAAATAAATGGCTGTGTGAAATGTGTATATTGCTTTGAATCAGCCTTTTGCCGTAGACTGAGTAACATTTAAAAATAGTTCCCATCCATTCTGCAAAAGGAATGATGAATTCACTTGATTTCACTCTTCGTTCCTAGACACAGAGACTTTAAGGCCAGAAGGGACCATTGTGATCATCTAGTCTGACCTTTTGCACATTGCAAGCCATCGAACCTCACCCATCCACTCCTGTAATAGACTCCTAACCTCTGGCTGAGTTACTGAAATCCTCAAATCATGATGTAAAGACTTAGTTACAGAGAATCTGCCATTTACATTAGTTTAAACCTGCAAGTGACCCAATGAATATACAGAGATTAAATATGTTTCAAATCTGAACCAGACTAAGGGGTTCAGACACACAATTCTTCATTTTAATTGCAGTTGTGTGGTTAAATAGCCTTGTCTACTTCGAAAATCTCATACTCTGTGTGTGTGGATGAGCAGGGGGTGTTACAATCTATGGCTAATGTAAAACAGGCGACTTCATCTTCTTGCAGCATTGCCTTTGATAATTGCAGAGAATTGCTGTCTTTACATGGGAAAATTTCTGTGTGATCCATTGCCACGGCTGGTGCAAGGAAGTTTCACACCCTAGGTGAAACTTCCACCTTGCACCACCCCCTCACCCAGTTAACCCCTCCCGCCCGTGGCAGCTAAACCAGCCCCCTACCCAGGGAGCCCCCCTCCACAGCAGCTACCCCCCCTCCATGGCAGCTAACCCTGCCTGGGGACACTCCCCCCCATCCCGTCGCGGCAGTTAACCCCGCCTGGGGAGACCCCCCACCACGGCAGCTAACCCTGCCTCGGGAGCTTCGCCTCCTCTGCTGAGCACACTGGCGCTGCTCTAATTCTCCTCCCCTCCCACGTGTGCGGTGCTGATTGGAGGAGACTTAGCATGGGGGCTGTGTGCTCAATTCACCTCCACTCCACCTCCTTGCCTGAGCAGGCTTTTAGATGTCCCCAACCCCTAGGCGGCCCACTTGTTTGCCTAAATGTTTGCACCGGCCCTGTCCATTGCTCTATCTCTCACTCATCGCTCGGTAATATGAGTGCTTGATTATGTGCAGGCTCCTTTTCAGGGAGTTCAATTATCATAGGTGCAGTGACTTGTCTTAATTCAAAGCCCACTGAAGTCTCAGTCTTTCAAATGGGTTTTGGGGAAGTACTTAATGAAGAATATATATGCACTGGTGCAGTTTTACATACCTTGCTCACATCAAGGGGTAGAGTAATAGAGCTACCGATCCTGAACACTAGCATGTTTATCCTGTTGGTCTTACCCATAAAAATAGAGTAGAAAAATGGCAGTCTGTCTTCATTTTTGCAAAGGGCAATGCATGTTAGTTATAAAGTCAGCTAGATGAAAATCTTATCTATAATGGGAAAGGAGATATTTAGAGAACTAAGACTCACCAGTAAACAGCTGTGGGTCAAAATACTTGTTCATGGGCAATGCATGAGGATAAAAAATATATACATGGAGATATACCTATCTCATAGAACTGGAAGGGACCTTGAATGGTTATTGAGGCCAGTCCCCTGCCTTTGCTAGTACTGTTCCTGACAGTTTTTTTTTCCTCCCCAGATCCCTGAATGGCCCCCTCAAGGGCTGAACTCAGAATGGTGGATTTAGCAGGCCAATGCTCAAACCACTGAGCTATCCCTCCTCCCATTTGTGACCCCTCCACTCCCAATTTGTCATGAATAAAGTGTACACTTACATTTTGCAGCATATTTCACTACCATTCAAGCTGATCTGAGCTGAATGCATTTGAATTGTGGAAAGCCCTCTGATCACTATTAATTTTCTCTGTTGTGCCAAAACCAGGAGTGCCACTAAAAGCAGCATGCAAATACTAGGGGGGAAAAAAAGGCAAGACAAGTCTCTGAAAGAGACTGCATTTAAACTGCAGCCACAGGGACAATCCTGCATGGAATTTACACATTTGTCTTGTGTTTGGATGGGGAAGTTTGATTAATTTTTTTTTAAACTTCATTTTCCATAGGCTCTTTGCATACTGTAGTCTCTTTGTGATGTGACCACTAGAGAGCAGAGTGAACCTAGTAACAAGAGCTAATTAGTGCTTGGCCTCTTCACTCCTCCCTGCCCCCACTTCTCTTTTAATATATAGGTGGAGGGGATTTAGATGGTTCTTAGCTTTGCCACCAATACTGTGCAATCTTAGGCCTAATTAAAATGCCACAGACGGCCTGAACCCCACATTAAAATTTGATGAGAAATTGATCAGCCAAGCAAACAGGAAATTTAGCTGTGTGAGTGAAGGTAATGTTTGCTCAAATGTGTAATGAGGTCCATAGAGAATATTTATGGGGACCTTAGTGACGGCTTCAGCAGTTCCTTCTCCTTGATTTCATCTGACCTACCTGCCCTTTCCCTGTTAAGACTATGTGCATAAGGAAATCCAAGGCTGCCTCAGGTAAAGGTAGGCAAACCAGGAATGATGGGTTGTGTTTGACTGAGATTTTGCCATTCAAAGCTCTACAAGATGTGATGTTTAGAAATCCAAATAGGGCTTTTTGGCCTTGTTTTTACATTTTTAAAAACCAATAAAAGGAACTAGTTATGTAACATAATTATCAGTGACCTATGGAACTCACTGCAGCATGTTATTGAAGTATATCACTTACTCAAAAAGAACCAGTTATTTATATGGATGCATCTGCATTGAATTTAACTAGGATAAAACTTTAAAGGCTATCACTCCGCATGCTTTTGTATACAAGCTGATACACCGTCAGAGGGTGATCATGAAGATCATCCCCCCACCCCCACAATGAATACATTGTCAAGAGTTAGAAAGACCAGGGCCGGCTCCAGGCACCAGCGAAGAGAGCAGGTGCTTGAGGTGTCCAATACAAAGGGGCGGCACATCTGGGTCTTCAGCGGGAATTTGGTGGCGGGTCCCTCAGTCCCTCTCTTCCTCTTTGAGCTGCCACCGAAGTGCCACCAAAGAGGAAGAGAGAGAGTGAAGGACTCGCTGCTGAACTGCTGCCGAAGAATGGAGCGGCGCGATTGAGCTGCCGCCAAAGTGCTGCCGATCGGCTTTTTTTTTTTTTTTCGACGCTTGGGGCAGCAGAAAACCTGGAGCCAACCCTGAGAAAGACATTTGTTGTATATTCTGCAAGAGAGAAGAGTGAGATTAAGTGGATTTAAAGTATGCACTTATATAGGGCTTTACATCTTAAAGTGCTATACAAACATTAGTGAATGAGACCTGTGAAGAGGTAGGGAATCACTTATTTTCATCTTACAGAAGAGGAAATTGAAGCAAAATGATTAAGATTGAAGGTTTGAAAGATTTAGCCATGACATTGCTAATTGGCCTTGATGCCTCAACCTTAAAATGCGTTGCTTAATGTCTCATAACAACCAAGGGAAGAGCCAGAATAAGAATTCAAGGGTGCCTGGCTCCTAACCCTATGCTCAGCCCACTAGACTGAAGAATTTCTGATATACATCTGGGATAAAATTTTCAAGAGCACCTAAATCCAATTTTCAAAAGTGATTTAAGAACCTATATTTCACTGAAGGCCAACGAGAGTTGGCTTGTTCTATACTAAAACTCAGATAGACCAAGCTACGTGGCTTAGGACTGTGAAAAATATCATACCCTGTGTGACATAGTTAGGTTGACTGAACTCCCTTTGTAAATGCAGCTAGGTCAACAGATGAATTTTTTGTCAACCTAGCTCCTGCTTCTTGGGAGGGCGGATTTACTACAGTTGTGAAAATGCCCCTTCTTTTCCTGTAGTGTCTATGCTACAGCAATGTAGCTGCAGATATAGTGTTTCTAGTGCAGACATACCCTTAGGCTCCTAAGTAACTTAAGTGCTTTTTAAAGGTATACCCATAGTCAGCTCTTAAGTGGTAAGATCCAGAGTGATGGGCAGAATGACGTGACCCATCTCTAAAACACACAGTTTGGAACTGTTCAAAGATAACTGGTTGGTTTCTGAAAGGGTATAATAAATACAATTAGCCACACTATAGACATAAGCTTATTGATTACATCAGATCAATGGCTATTGCTTAGCAGGCCAAATTCAACCCTGGTGTCACTTCATTAAACATTAGACCAGGGATGAGTTTGGCTCAGTGTGTTAAAATTTCAAGGAACGTCAGAAGATCATATCACTTGAATTATTTCCAGCATATTAATGATGACAAATATTATTACGAGACACTGGGTCCAGATAATACAAGAATGTACTAAATAAAGGAGTGAACTTTTAAGCATCTTAATTATGATTGGCAGCAGTGGAAGCAAGTGACTTTTGAGTCTGTATAGGAGGCAGGGATATTCAGAGATAAGAATACGCTGATGAGAGGGAATCACTTTTCCTGAGTTCTACTCCTGTATCTGCCACTGTTTCACAGAGTGACTTTGGCTGAATCACTTAGTATATCTGAGCAAAATGCAGCTTAGCTGAGTTCCACTAGAGTTAAAGCTGGCTCATTGCATTTCGGCTTGTCAGCAAAATAGATACAAGTATCCACGTCAGTCAGAGAGATCTAAGATCTTCATCGCAAAGGTGCTTAATTCTCCTTCTTCCCACCACAAAATACAGTTGTCATATACAGCATGCCTCACAACTCCCTTCTGGCATGAGTCTTGCAGTGCAGCATGAATTCAAGAGTTCTAGCAACGTTTATAATTTCCTACACTTTGTAAAGCTCCCATTGCCTAAGAAACTTCATGTTTGGGCAAGGACGTCTGAAAGATCTGCTTGTAACAAAGAGCCTGTGTTGAAGGAAGGGTTTAATGTCAAAGTAATGTGATCAAGCACTAAGTTGCCTTCACCAACAATTAAGTGCAACAGCAACTAATGGCAGGCTAGGAAGGATCAGCCCAAGGGTAATTTCTAGCACTGCTTCTCTGCAGCATCACTGTCTAACTTGATACCCCTTTCATGTACAAAGTTTCAATTAAAGGAAACACATTTTGTGTTTAAAATCAAATCAGGCATGAGTTCGATATTGAAATGGGAACTATGATGCCATGCTAAGAGGGCACTGTCTCCTTGATGAGGCCAGTTGGAAAGGTCTTATGACCTGAAGCTCTCTGCAGTAGATACAGCCACTGCTGTTAGATCCTTGTTCATAACTCTGCCTCATGCAGCACAGGGGCCGGATTGGATTCTGATCAGACGGCATAAGTTTGATTAACATCCACCTCAAATTTTATTCTTCTTGGTGCCTTAGATTAAATGTTTTTGTCTTAAACCCTAATGTTTCTTTCAGAGCTCATCTGGAGTAATGGTTTCTTGAACATTCTGGAAAATTAGGAAAATGAGAGCTGTCAGAATTATTAGGTATTTAAAATAAGCAGCAATGGCATTTCTGGGGCCGATACCAAGACACCAGCTATTACAATAAGGCAGAGTATGTGTATGGGGGGTGGAGAGTGCAGCCCCTCTGATAAAAAGCAAAGTGACAACTGCATCCCCTCTTCCTCACAAACAACACTCCCTCACTACTGCCCCTATTCCCCTTTGCTTGTGTGCTGAGAGCTCCCCATTCCATTTCAAACTACTTTGACCGCAGACCAATACAGCACGACTAGTATCCACCCAAGGAATGACTGTCCCTTTAATTGTGAATATAATGAAGTTCTCTGGGGTCTGTCAGTCAAGGATCTCAAAGCACTTTGCAAACACCAAGGAATTTACTCAGACTCCTCCCCCTTCCCTGTGAAGGAAGCAAATGTAACACTCCCTTCACAGATGGGGAAGGGGAGGTATAAAGTTTGTGACTCACCCAGGACCACGGTGAAGTTGGTGATAGAACAAGGAATGAGATTATCCTTCACTCATTTTCACACCAAGACGTATCGCAAGGAAGCAGATGAGCAAGTGGCTTCCTGCATGTGAGTTAAATGATGGGCCCAATTGTGGAGGAGTTTGAAAGAGGAAAAAGTGACATTACTGTTTTGCTTGTCTGTGTAAAAGCAAGTGGTGGCTGGCCCAATCTAGGTGCACAAAGGAGGTAAGGAAGGGCCCAAGGAATCTTCTACCTTGTCATGAATCCTGAGTGCAAGGACTGGAAGAACAATATCTTTAGTGGTATTAGACTAGCTAACAGGAGCAAGGAGAGGTGGGACTAGGGCAGATCATAGCTGATTGATCTGAGCTGATGTGGGGAGAAAGAAAAACATATGCTATAACTTCTGCAGTGCAGCTCATTCCCATGCAGGGGTGCACTCTCTGCCCTCTGCACCAAAACCCCAAATCTGAACATTTCCTCAAGGGAGAATCTAGATCCACATGCTGCCCCTTGGTAACATTGCTAGTTGGAGCAAGACTTCCCATAAATTAGAGTATAAGCTCTTTGAGAGAGTCCAGTCCTTTCCTATATGTTTATACAGGATCATGGTCCCATTTTGCCAGATATTAATTTGGGCCACTAGGTACCACCATAATAGAAGTAATAATATATTGCCACTCAGTAAATGACATGGGCCTCTTATATAACCATTTTAAAAAGTTACCAAAAAACCTTCAGCTTTCTTGGAAGGACTCTTTACTGAAGGCCCCTGGTGTCCAATCTTTGAGGTGATTCCTTATGAAAGTCCTTCAGTGTCCCAGGAAAGACTATTTGCAAATGTCCTGTCATCACTTCAGATTCAGTTCTGACAAGAAGCCACAAGGGTCCCATTCATAAGACATGCACATCATATTATCTGCCTACAGTTCCTGTAGACATTTCTGGACTGCAGTAAACTTATGCTGCAAAAGCCCTTCTTTTCTCCTTACTTGTGACAACCTTCAGTTGTTGGGCCTTATTCTCCAGACTTAGTTTGAGTAAAGTGGGCATAAAGGGCTACTGAGGCAGAGTGCTGGCATTTCACACACACATTGTACTCACCTCCCGGGAATGTAAATGTGTGCCCAGGGTGAGAGGCAGTAAAGAACTGAGCCAGCAAGCTTCACGCTTCTCCCAAAGGGAGTATTTCAAAGTCATGCAGATCAGAAAACAACGGAAGGTGCAGGATTTGGAGGTGGGCCAAATGAACTTATAAGTGTTTGCATGGCCCCTAAGAATGAAGGGATAAACTTGGTGCTGCATCAACATGTTGCAAGCTGCAAAACAAATAATTAACAGGGGAAGGGTCAATTTGTTTGTCAAAACTAGCAAATGAGATTAGAGAAGGCATTTTTGGCCATAGGGCCTTCCTTAGGCTATAGAAGAACAGGATGTCATTTAGTTTTGCTGTGTCCTAGATTCATCATGCCCTGAGGAAGACCTCCAAGGCTGAAACGTTGCTTCTAATTGTTTTATAAATGACCTTTTCTTCCCCTTTGTCACTCAAGATGACACTGATATTGGACCGGACAGTTTCCGTTGGACAGACACTCCCTGGTAACGGCACGTGCAGCATCTCAGTTAATATTCAAATGGTCATTGATCTGTCAAAAGATTCTTATGTCTCCTCTGCTCTCACATAATAGTCAGTTTACGGTGAGGCTGAGCACATGGCTTAGTATATAGCACTGTCTTGGAACCTGCCAGATAAGGACAAAAAGATTAAAAGATCAAAATAACAATTAATAAATACTTTTCATGTACCATTTTAAAGCATTTCAGTCAATGCTCTCAAAGCTATTTCAGCCATTAATTAAGCTTAACCCAATCTGACATGGAGGGTAAGTATTATTATCCACATTTTAGAAATCGGTAGATGGGGCAGGAGCTAATGGCAGAATTATCAGACTTGGGTGGCATATTTAAGCACTATAATGTGGTTTTATTTCATTTTTGTCCCCCACAGGAGTTGAGCATCCACCAGACTCATTGAAGTCAGTAGGGTCAATTGATTCTTCTGAAAAACAGGCCTCTGATTTGTTGCCTAAATATGGATTTTGGTGCCTACGCTTTTGGAACATTCTGGCCAGTAGGACTAGACGTGTTAATATTAATGTATTACACACAACAGTTTTGGTGTCAGTTGTTCAGATTATGCTGCATGATGGCCTCTTAGCCTTAAGAAGGGAAGCAGAATACCTTTAGTTGTCAGAGAACAGTTCATTCGTTAGGCTCAGCCAAACTTTTCAAAACTGTGCTGCAACTTAGTTTTGTGTGTTTTGGTCAGTCTGAACTGAGTCAAAATTTCAGCATTGCAGTTAGGGCTGGATGATTACTTCACAGTGGTTTATTCACATATTCAGGGTTTTTTTTTCTGTTCGCAAATTGCCTATGAGCATTTTGCAGTTTTGTATTTCTTTAAAAATGACTTGACAAATAACTTCACAAGAGCTACTCCCAAATTATTGACATATTGGGAATTTCTGCTGTTTAGGACAGCCCTGCTGTTCAGAAAATTTAAAGGAAAATAAAATTTCCAAGAAAGTTTTTTATTGCTAACTTCCTTTCATTTCCCAACTGGGTCTGTTGGACACGCAGGGCACATGATGTACTTCTGTCATCTGAACTCTTAGAATCGGACTTCTGCTGTGAGTTGTCGTGCAAATGAACACAACACTTACTTTTGAAAAATATCCTCCGATATTTCACATCAGCCTAAATTTTTAAAAGTAGCTAATGATTTGGGGTGACTCTATCCTTGGGTGCCCAGCTTGAGCCTCCATAAAGGGGTCTGATTTTCAGATGGTGGGCATTCAGCACTCTTTGGAAATCAGGCCATTATGAGGTGACTTAAGTTAGGCACTCCAAGTCAGTAGTCACGCCTGAAAATTAATGCCTTCAGTCATTGCTTAGGCATAACTCCCAGTTACTTTAGTGGGACTTTGGCCTGAATAAGGATGGCAGGAGCAGGCCCTGTGATAGTATCTACTACTGCACACAAATACTGCTGCCACCATTGTGATCTGAGATGTATAGTAAAGCAAAACAAAGAAAGGCCAAGTAAAAGCCAACATGAACCAGTGATGGAGCAAATAAAAACCCAGGTTCTGGCTGCCTTCCAGGGAGAGCAATTTCCAAAGGGGTGAAGGCCACTGGGTGAGAGCCAAATTGCGAGTCCTGTCTGTACACAGACTGTACAGTGTTGTGTTGCTCCCAGGATATTAGAGAGACAAAGTGGGTGAGGTAATATCTTTTATTGGATCAACTTCAGAGAGAAGCTTTTGAGCTTACACAGAGCTCTTCAGATCTGGCAAACTTACTCAGAGTATCGCTGTTAAATACAAGGTAGAACAGATTGTTTAGCATAAGTAGTTAATACATATTTCAAGGGACAATTCAAGGTGAAGTGGCTTGTTAAGACTCTTCCAGTCATAAGAGGAAAGAAAGAGGTGGGAGGGAACAGTGGGCGGCAGGGTTGGGGAGGAGGTTTATTGGTTCATTACATGTTGTAATAAACCGTAAATCCAGTGACCGTGATTTTTAGTGTCTAGCAAAGTTATTAATTTAAGCCTAAAGTTAGGGGATCATGACCACCCAGCCCTTCCCCATATTGCTCATGGGTATGGCTCTGGGTTTGGCCCAAATATGGAAAAAGTTGAGAACCATTCTGATAAACTATGGTTATTACATATTGTTTCTTTGGCTGTTCTTGGCTTCCGTTGAGCATGGCAAGAATTTATTTTTTTTTAGGTCGATACCAGGGGTGTGGTAACTCAGAATAACTGAATTAAATTAAGAAAGGGAAAATTTAGTCTGAACATCAAGAAAAAGCTGCTGGCAATGAGACTCACTAGCCTGTGGAATAGTCTCCATAGGGAAGCAATGAAGGCCCCAATGCCTGAGACATTTAAAACCAGATTGGACAAAAAGTGTACTTCAGGAAATAACCTTGTATTTCAGGGAGGTGGACTAGATCAACATATCTGAGACAGAAAAGAACTAGTTTTCTTTGATCCTAAAATATCCTAGGAAGACCACACAGAGAGTTTTTCCTTGTTCTTAACACTTTTCTTGTAGTCACCTTAGTGTGAAGACCATGTCGATAGTTGATCTATTGGCATGGAAGTCACAATGACTCTCTGGATATATATGTTCAGCAAGAACTTGGTGTCTTAAGAATGACCCATGCAAATGGCTTCGTAGCAACATTAATGAGAGAGATTCCTCTGTAGATGTTGCAATCTCTCCAATCTTTTTTTTATGCAACATTATGATGTTTGCATCCTTACCTGACCTTCCCTCCACCAGGCAAATGAGACATTGTGCAGATGTTTAAACACATCCATCCTCTTTGTTTCAACACTTCAGCTGGAATTCCATCTTTTCCTGTAGCCATTCCTCGTACTAAGGAAATGATTTACTTTTTCAAGCTTAATTAAAGATGTTTCTATATTTAGCTCTATGATAGACTGGAATTTAGGGATTATACTTTGCGCTGCTTCAGAAACAGTGGTTTCATGCCAATAGAGTTTGTGATCCACCTAATGTTGTATCTGTTTGCTTCTGTCAATGATGATGTCTCCGCTAAGAGATTTGAGTGGGGCAGTCTTCTTGGCTGGAGGACCTACTGCTTTCTTGATTCCATCATCCATACCTCTCAGATCTCCATTCTCAGAGATTGAGCACATTGTTTTGCAGTTGATTGCAGTGTATTCTTGGACACTCTGAGGTTAGCTGGCACTTCAGTCAGGAGAGGGGTTCATGTTGTGATGGATAGATGCTGTGCATTTTGCTTCAATAACTGAAAGTATTTTTTCAGTGTGTGCTGCAACCAGTTGTTATCGTAGATGGCCTTTATACCAAAAGCTAAGATTATAGCTATATGGATATTCATTTTTGAATGAATGCATCAGCATTCAGGGGAGGTGTAGTTGACACCAAAGTGTCCTGAGATTCCTAGTGAATTGGAGACACTTTGCTTGGCCTTCTGTATGGTTGATGTTAATGCATGGGCAACAGCTTTTTTTCGTATGATGGAATATCTATCGAGAAAGCCTTATTTTTCAGCAAAGAAGTGCAAGATCTGTGTTACTCTGCACTGTGAAAACTGTTAGTATGGAGAACATCCTGTAGGTGTTTTCTGTGAGTGACTGTTAAATCCAGTTGGTGCCATTGTCTGGATGAGAGGTGTCTCCACAAGACTTTCTGGTGGTGACCACCTTAGAAGTACGTCTTGACAATGCACAGTTCTCGGTGAGTGAAAAGCTCCAGTAGTAGTCTTTGCCCATTGTTCATTTGTCCCACTCCATGGTGGCCAATGCATAGCAACCACATCTCATGATCTGAGCAGACTGTAGCATTGAAGTCTCCTAGCAGATAGTTGCTCACCCAATGGTAGCTTACTGATGACACTGTCAAGTTGCTAATAAAATGATGGAGGAAAGTGTTGGGGCACATGTACTGATAATGCTGGTAAAGTCACCTGTGGTAGATATTGTCATTGATGTTACATAGAATCATAGGATCATAGAATATCAGGGTTGGAAGGGACCTCAGGAGGTCATCTAGTCCAATCCCCTGCTCAAAGCAGCACCAATCCCCAACTAAATCATCCCAGCCAGGGCTTTGTTAAGCCTGACCTTAAAAACCTTTAAGGAAGGAGATTCCACTACCTCCCTAGGTAACCCATTCCAGTGTTTCACCACCCTTCTAGTGAAATTTTTTCCCCTAATATCCAACCTAAACCTCCCCCACTCAACTTGAGACCATTACTGCTTGTTCTGTCATTTGGTACCACTGAGAACAGTCTAGATCCTTCCTTTTTGGATCCTCCTTTCAGGTAGTTGAAAGCAGCTATCAAATCCTCCCTCATTCTTCTCTTCTGCAGACTAAACAATCCCAGTTCCCACAGTCTCACCTCATAAGTCATGTGCTCCAGCCCCTAATCATTTTTGTTGCCCTCCACTGGACTCTTTCCAATTGTTCCACATCCTCCTTGTTGTGTGGGGCCCAGAACTGGACGCGGTACTCCAGATGAGGCCTCACCAATGCCGAATAGAGGGAAATGATCATGTCCCTCGATCTGCTGGCAATGCCCCTACTTATACAGCCCAAAATGCTGTTAGCCTTCTTGGCAACAAGGGCACACTGTTGACACATATCCAGATTCTCATCCACTGTAACCACTAGGTCCTTTTCTGCAGAACTGCTTCCTAGCCATTCAGTGGCTAGTCTGTAGCAGTGCATGGGATTCTTCTGTCCTAAGTGCAGGACATACAACAGGACATTTGACTGTGTGTACTAAAGAGTTTGACTGAAAAACCCTCTCAGTTCTCGTGGTGGTCTTATTTGCTTTTTCTATTCTGGAAGAAGGTGTAATGCATCTCACACAAAGAGCCTATGGCTGCTAGTCTGGTTTCTGAGTCAGTGGCTATGTAGATGTCAATCTTCTCCAGCTCTGTCAATTATGGCAGTCTTTCTAAGGCCAGTGGCTTCCTCTGGATTGTTTGACATATCAGTGTACATCTTCCTCGCATTCCAACAAGCGTGTTTGAAGAGGGCTACTACGGTACCTGAACTTCCAGTGTTATGCATAGACAGAAAAAATAAGGCAGCAGAGACTTGTCTTAGGCTCAAAGACCCCCTCTTGGGCCCAAAGCCTTGGAGATCAAGCTGCTTGGAAGCCAGAATATTTACAGAGATGCCAGAGGTCAGACCTGAATTCCAATGCCAACCGCCTGACGTTTTCTCCACAGCAGATTTGGTTCAGGGTTTTCTCCCTTAATTTTTGCTCAGCCAAGAACTAGTTGCAAGATATCAGCCACTAGGTGGAATTACTCTCTTGTGGATATTAATTGCAAATCTAATGGTCATCTGGCATACCCCTCACTATTGTGAGTGGTTCTCTGTTTAGCCTTCGAGCACCTGACCCACAACAGGCTGTACTGGGCTATGTGATAGTTGTAGCAGGCCTTATGTGCTTGGCCTGGCTTCAGTTGGACTACTAGTGTGTGTAAAGTTAGGTACAAAGATAACAGTTTGTGGATCAGGGCTATGGAAAGAAAAGATGGTCTTGTGTTGAAGACACTGGACTGGCTAAAATACCTTAGGTTCATCTATCTCTGCTTCAGACTTTCTTAATGATTTTGGGCAAGTCATTTACTTGTTGTGCCTTAGTTCCCGCCTTGTATCTTGTGGATACTACTACTTTTTTTTCCTTCCCTTTATCTGAGATTGTAACGTCTTTGGGGTAGGAATTGTTTTACTAATATATACAGTGCTTAGAACAATGGGGCCTTGATCTCAGCTGGCACTACTGTATCACAGATAATAGCATTCACAAAGTGAAAATTGGAAATTTCACACAGTTTGGGATTTTTAAAAAAATCCAGAGTTTAGAAAATTAGAGATTAATAAAATTATATATCCAGGTCAAACCAATGACCTAGAATACTTAATGTCTCTATAACCTATTCACCCACATGATCTTTCTTTTCCATTAATCCAACAAGCGTTTTCTTTCAGTAAGCAATTCTCTGTTTGCTGTTTTTCACCCTCATTCACAATAAGCTTCTGCATTTGTTTCTTCTTCCATCCTAAAGATAATTCATTAAAGTAACTCCCCTCCTGCTTTTTGATCCACCTCTCTACCTTCTAGCACCCCCTAAAAAACACCATCAATATTTCATAAACTTACAGTGACAAATGTATTTTAATGTGGTCTACAGAGAACCTGAGATTGATTGGCCTCTCAGAAACATGACACATTTCAAAGCAGGATATTCATGGAGTGTTTTAGTGCCTACATTAGTCAGAGAGAAGCAGCGCCTAAATTTATCATAGTTATGGCTTTCTCGGTATCCATTTTCTTTTAGCCGCTGACAGCAAGTATCTGAATGGTCCCTATTGATTGGCTTTGTGGTTGTGTCTTTAAAATGCATTGGCTGTGGGGGTTTTCAGATCAAATTAAGGCCTGGCTTCCTGGGTTTTGTGCATATCTATGGGGCAAGTGCAGGGAAAGCTGGCTTCATTCATGCTGATTTTCATTCACAGGGGCATACGTGTAAAGGAAAGGAAAGCTGAAATCTCTAAATAATACTAATGTAGGTGAATTGACTTCTTCTGTTTGAAGGTGAACATTTATGATTCTACAAGGAAGTTGTAAGGGGAAAAGTCTTATTGTAGCAGTTGATGCACAAACTGGCCAGTATGCCCGTGAAAGCAGAACATGGCATGGGAGGAATGTGTGGATCAAGGGGCTGGGAATGGGCAATTCAACCTTCACTTCTATGTCACTGCTGTGAATCCAGTCCAAGTCCATAATGAGAGGGAGTTGCCAACTGATGACTGTGTGAAATGAACTGGTGGCCTCTCTATCTAGTTCTTCATGAGAGAGTGTTGTATATATTATAAAACTCTCCCCATGCTGTTACAATTTCCCACCTTGTAGACAGTTTGTCAAGAGGCCAACGAGAGAAAGGATATGATGGAGGAACTCCATTCTTGCCTATGGAGATGACCCACCAGGCATATTGTCAAGATGAGGTACTGCATGGTTTCAGACTATTTCCATGCATAACCCTCCCTCCCCCACATCCATTTCCCAATGCTGTCAATCTGGCACGTTGCATGACTGCTACATTCAATTTAAAAAAGAAGCCAAATATGCATCAGTGCTTGGTTATGCCTCAGTATATAGGCCAGCCCCAAACCTGGATTCAGATTTCTCACTCATTCTTTCATAGAGCTCCTTATCAACCTTGTACATTCTAGCTGTGATGGAATGTAGATAGGAAAATCAGAATGGTGGGATTTTTTGGGGGCGGAGGGGAAGGCGGCGGCAGGGGGAGTTACTTTCTCAAAGTCTTCAGAAGTCCCAGAAGGGATGATTAGATAATCTAGCCTGACCTCCTGTATATCACAGGCCACTGAATCTCATCTAGTTACCCCTGTATTGATTCCAGTAATTGCTTTGACTAAAGCATAACTTGTGTTTAGCCAAAACACATCTTCCAGAAAGGCATCTAACCTTGAGTTGAAGACATCAAGAGATGAAGAATCCACCACTTTCCTTGGTGGTTTGTTCCAGCGAATAATCACCCTGGCTGCTAGGGCATCCATTTTCATTTGTAATTTGAATTTGGTTGGCTTCAGCTTCCAGCCATTGATTCTTGTTGTGCTTTTCTCTAGTAGATTAAAGAGCCATTTAGTACTCAGTATTCACTTTCCATGAAGGTGCTTAGACACTGTAATCAACTCACACCTCAATCTTCCTTTTGATAAAATGAACAGATTGAGCCTCTAACTATAAGACATTTTCTCCAGTCCTTGAATCATTTTTGTGGCTCAACATTCTTTTTAAAATGTGGACACCAGAATTGTACACAGTATTCCATTATCAGTCTCAGGAAGGACCATACACAGTATTCCATTATTGGTCTGACCACTGTACACAGAGGTAAAATCACTTCACTACTCCTACTTGCTACATCCCTGTTTATACATCCATAGATCTCATTAGTCCTTTTCCTGTAGCATCACACCGGAAGCTCGTGTTCATTTGCTTGTGCCCTATGACCCCTACATTCTTTTCAGAGTCACTGCTTTCCCAGATAACAGTCCCCAACTTTTTAGGTATGGACTACATTCCTTGTTCCTAGATGTATAACTTTGCATTTGTCTGTATTAAAACATACTTTGTATGAATGGGTCCAGGCTACCAAGAGATTCAGATTGCTCTATATGACTGCATTGTTCTCATAATTATTTACTACGCAGCCAATCTTTGTGTCATCTGCAAATTTTATCAGCAGTAAACAGAAAACAGTTAATGGTAATGGTGCACATGAATGGAATGTTCTTATTAATATAGTTGGGCCTGAGTTTGGATCCAAATTTGAACTTAGTTTATATTTGGATTTAACTCATTATAGATGTTGGTCCTAGTTGTGATGTTTGGACCCAAATGTCCTCATTGTTCTGGAGACTCCACTCTGTGTTCTGATTTGGATCTAGTTTTTTTTTCTTCATACATTCAGGGTAGATTCATTTATGCATCATTAGGTCTAGTGGTGTTTAATTAAACTTGTATATTCCCCATGTCAAGCAGATTGCTATCTTTCAACAACCCTGTATAGTCTCCCATTGCTTTTCTGCAGGTGGAGCTATGCAAGATTGAATTAGAAACAGAACTCAGTATAAGTGTGTTTACTTGTAACTTGTAAAGCATGCAGGTTTTTTAAAGTGACTGTTGCAAACTTGAGTCTCTGATTTTAACTTTCTCCTATTTCATTTGCCTGTGATGCTACAGAAGATAGAGGGAACAGAGAATTCTGACCCCATTCTGATTCATTCCTTATCTTAGAATTAGGGCCTGATCCCACGTCTAATCAAGTGAACCGCAAAACTCACATTGATTTCAGTGTGAGGGGGATCAGGTCCTTAGGCATTTCTGTAGCGTTAGTTACTGGTTCCTAGGGTTTGAGTCCAGATACCCTTATTCACCTGAGTGATCCAGCAGAAAACTGCAGGATTATGTGGATGAGGAAGCCAGCCCTAGATTTGGGAACGGCTTTAGGAATAGCAATTTTTTCTGTCTGTATCTTGCTTGGCTGTGCCGCTGCAGAAAGGCCACCCTGAGACGCAGATTCAGATTTCCTCTCGTTCTCCCACAGAGAACCCTTGTGATCTATGGGCATTTGTTCTGTAGTTGCATGCTGAGGCTGCAGTTAGAATCAGGACCTCACTGTGCTAAGCACTGTACAATTAAGTGCACAACCCAGCCAAAACAGGGGGGGTTGATGACTTTTGAAAGTGGGTAGGCAAAATCGACATGGAAAATATGTTCCAAACAGTTTGACAACAAGGGGTAAAGTTGGCTGGCTTAGAGCATGGTTGGCAAAACTTGAACTGAAGAACTGTCACTGTGCTGAAATATTCTCGTGCATTTTCACATCCAAGCCTATGCTGAGATGTATTGCAGACCAGGAGACCCTTCCTATCAGCCTCCACTAAAACTGCCAAATCCCATCCCTAGAAGCTATCTAGGGTAGTAAACTGCTTCATCAATCCTGAATGACTTCAGCCTACAGCAGAACTCAGCACCAAGTGCTTGAAGAGCTATCCTTCTCCTTCACTGAAAAGATCATGCACATTAAGGAAAGGTTCTCACACTACATGGATCCATTCCTCGTGTACATGGTAATAAATAGCAGGTGGCATTCCCTGAGTTTAATGCATTCACTCATCAAGAAATATTGCACACATAAGGTAAAAACACATTTTTTCTGAGCAAAGACATGGCTTAGGGGTGCTCCAAGATTCCTTGCAGACATTAAGCTCTCACCTAGCAGCTCTTGTAAGTAACTATTTCCACCATGTCTAGCTGGCTAGGAGACTACATCCCATTCTGGCGACTGTGCATAACTCAAGCAAGGTCACCTTTGTCATCTCCCATCCATACTACGGCAATGTAATAGTTCTGGGCATGAAGCCATCAGCCATTAGAAAACTCCAAGTAGTCCACAACATTGCAGCACATCTCAGCAATGCAGGCTTTTGCAGGCTCTTCAAGCTGGCTCAAGTCAAGTTCAAGATCACGGTCCTTTAAGATCTCTTAGAACTATGGGTCAAAGACTATGGTTGAGAACTGTTCTTAGACAGAATGGGAACTTTCTGTCATAAGGGTAAAGCTTAGTCTGTGCAGAAGACGGATTTCTCAGGGGGCTGGTTCAAGACCATGGAATAAATTCCACCAAGAAATACGGATCTCACAAAAATCATCTCTTTCCACTCCAAGTGCAAGATGCTTTTCTCTGACCTGCCTTTTCTACACTGCATGCACAATTTCTCCCTCGGGGGAGAGTATAAGAGAGAATAAACATCATGTAACAGATTCTGAGAGCCTCGTAGTTCCAGTAGTGCATTATGCATCATGAAGCCCATTTATCATGATAAGGGCAGTAGATGAATCTACATAAAATTTTCTGCCCAGGACCAGAACTGAAAGGGTCAAAAATACAAGCAAAAATGGCCATTCACGTAGTGTTTCCTTTGCTTGTTTTCAGGCTCCAGAGTCTGATAGCTCAAAGATGCTTTGCATAACTATCAAGGCTGTTGGGTACCATTCCCAGGTGAACTCCAACCCCTTCTCAGATTATCTCACTGCTAACAGAAACTGGCAAATTTATTTCACTTAGAACCATAAGCTCAAATGGAAGTGAAGTATTGTGCAGTCATATTACTACATACATTTCAGTTAAGTGTTTATATAAAATAAGCAAAGGGCAGCACTGAGTTTAAGTAATGCTGAACCTGATAATTTATGCCTCTCTCTTAAATGAATCTATGCTGAGACATGCTTTCACCCTCCAGGACAGACTATTCTGTTAGAGACTCTTTTTAAATAAATGATTAGATCTGGTCGAGAGTACTTGTAAAAGATTTGCAGACATTCACTGAAACTCCAAAAGGTTGTTCAGTTTGATTGATTGTGCCCCTCTTTATTTGCTCTTTACAAATTAATATTATTTGTGTTGTGAAGGCCTCCAGAATTAGCCTCAGGATGACATTTTGCTAGGAGCTGTAAAAGGGTGTAAAATGAAATGGGACCAGATAGTTAAGTGACCAGAGATTTTGAGTGTCTAATTTTTTGGATGCCCAATTTCAGTCATCTTAGAGAGGTCTGCTTTTTACAGGGTAGACACTCAAGAGTGTCTGGAGTGTCCTCAGGGGATCTCAAGTTGGGCCAAGAATTGAGGCACCCAGAATCAGTAGCTGATTTTGAACATTTAGGCCATGGTTCCCACCCTGATGAGCTTGTAGTGGGATTTTGTTCAGACACATGCTAGGGTAATACTTGTTCTGCTTTCAAATGCAAGTAAGGAATATTCAGGCACAAACATAAGCATCTTTTGTGTTCACCATTTGCTGTTTGTAATTGTCCTGTTGAAAAAGAACCAGTCATGCAGTCCATGGAAGAACAATGCCATGACCAAAACATACGTCACAAATATGAGGGATAGTAAATAGCTGATGCAGACTGCTCTCAAACATCCCATGGCCTGCAGGTGATTCATCGACGCAATTCTGAGAATCTTTATAAATAACAAATAGATCAGAGAAAGTGGGATCAGTTCACAAATAACTTGTGAACCAGAATAATGGGCTAAATTTGAATTTTTTTTTTTAATACTAACAACAAATCATTCAAACTGACTCACAAATTGGTCACAATGTAAATTAATACAAATCCTTCTCATTCTAGCAAGTGATACAGCGGCTGTCAAGGCCCATCTCCTTTTTAGTGATGGGGTAGCTACTGTAAAAGAATTCTCAGAACCTAGGATTGTTCAGCTTTCTTGTGAAATTTATGCATAAATTAAAACTGAATGTCTCTAAGACACTATGCAGCTAATTTAATTAATAGAAACTACTGTACACCAATAACTAACCATAGATCACCTGTATGTGATGTGTGAAGTCAGCAGACATATGCTGAATTTTGCAGCTTTAGTTACATTTGTTTTTCTACCAGGTAAGTAAGTATCTGATCCACGTACTGTCCATTTTATCAGTGGAATGAAATGGCTGTGGGAGACTTCAGTTGTGTTTTAGAAAAGAGACCACAAAGGAAAACCAGTCTGTAACTCAAACACTTTACTTCAACTGGCTGGGAAAAAATAACACTCTTTATCTGCTGAAGCATTCTGGTTTTGTGAGCTGTGTCTAACATTTATGAGAGGTGATATAACATGCTTGTAGTAAAAGCAGCAATCAGACCTCACACTATGGTGTTGTATTAGACTTCAGCCAGGCTGCCAGATACCTCATAGCTAGCTAAAATGGCTTTCTTTTTAAGTTGAGAATAACTGTTTCTTTTCTATGTGAATTTATTTCTTGTACAAGGTAAAGGAGCAACAGCAGCCCGAGAGACTGAAATAGTCTAAAGAGAGGATCTTTACCTGGTGTAAGTTCTCATAGATCCATTGACATCAATTTTTTCCCTTTAGAAAAGATAGTATGTGGACATTGTCATGGTATAATTCCCAAATCTGGACCTTAGCATCCAAAATGGATACCAGCATGAATCCTCTAAGCTTAATTACCAGCTTAGATCCTGTAGTGCTGCCACCAACCAGAAATTCCAGTGTCTGGTACACTCTGTCCAAAACCTTCCTTGGGGACATCCAAGATCAGATTCTCTGAGGCTCACAACAAGGGAATAAACGATTTCCTCCTAGGTTACCTGGAAGTACTGTAATTGTCTAATACCTTCTCCCCCACCAAGTTCCTTGTGGGTACAGACTCAATCCCTTGGCCCTACTAGACAAAATCAACAGGTTTTAAAAGCAAAGTTTAATAAAAAGAAAGAAAACATAAAATTGTCTCTGTATCAATATTAAAGCATCATTTTAACGTTATAAAAAATGGATACAAGCCTTACCAGAAAAATACAATTTAAAATATTCAGCAACTACACATTTGCTAAAATAAAAACACACAATAAAAGACTATACGCGCTTTTTACTTACTCACTATTCCTGAACAGAATAGAGGACTGTAGCAGGGAGATTGCAGAACGTTCACCTCTGGTCTGTCCAGGACCCGAGAGACACAAAGCCAAACCCAAAACCCAAACAAAGGCTTTCCTCCTTGAGATTTGAAAGTATCTTGTTTCCTGATTGGTCCTCTGGTCAGGTGTTGTTTGTTAACCCTTTCCAGGTGAAAGAGACATTAACCCTTAGCTATCTGTTTATGACAGACATGTAATTAAACGCTACATCATAATTCATATGCGCAAGAGGCCAGCTTAAGGTTGCAACGGAAGCCTTAATTCTGGCATTTCCAAATTTTTTAATGCTTAAATTTTCAACCTTAATGATCTTTTAACGTAGTTTGTGTGTGTGTGTGTGTGTGCGCGTGTACACCATATTTCCAGTGAAATTCACCCCTCTGTACAAAGCCTACACTTGACCCCATGTACCATTTTAATCTTTGGTTCATGTACTGCACAGGAATTAGTGCTGGTGTCATCTTGGAGTGAATTTCTTGGAGCTGGGCAGGAAATTAATTTTCCATCTCATGACAATTTTTGAGATTTTTGAAAAAATTTCCTGTCCTGAATTGGGACAAAAAAGTCAAAATGTCAAATTTTTGTGATCTGAAATGAACAATTTTGTACTGGGTCAATTGAAACACTTTGTTTTGATTTTGAACTTTTTATACTCTTTTTTTTTTTTATATACTATAAATTAAATTTCTAAAGAGAAAAGGTGGGTAAGGTAATATCTTTTATTGCAGTGGTTCTCAAACTTGGGCCGCTGCTTGTTTAGGGCAAATATCTCTTCAGATGGAACAACCATAGTTTAAAATTTGGCAAATCACGCTGAGAATCCCAAACATTGAAACCATGTTCTTCTTTTAATACAGACAGACTTTCATTGATCATATATAAAATAAAGACCCTACCCTGCAAATCCTTACTTAAGTAAATAGCCCCATTGACTTCAATGAGACTATTCACATGACTAAAGTTTTATTGGATGTGAGACAAACACCTTTAAATTTCTGATATGCTGCATTTGTGTGTTCTGCAACAGACATTTTAACCAATAGGAATATTAGGGCATGTTTACACTGCCCCACGGTTTGAATTAAGAAGGGCTGTGAATAGTAATGTACACCAAAGTGCAGCACTGTGCGTCCCCCATGTGGACACTGCAGGCACAAACTCTTCAACAGTACTACATTAATACAAACTAGGAACCTTTTAATTTGTGCCCACAGAGTCCATGTGGGCATTACAATGCAGCACTTTGGTGTGCACTGCTGTTCACACACCTTTAGTCTGATCTGCAGGATGGTGTAGATATGCCCTTAAATATTATGGTGAGGAAGGCTGTAGAAGACTAGTAGATAGAGCACTGGACTGCGACTCAGGAGATGTTGGTTCTGTCCACAATTGCCAACTTTCATGCGGTAAATAAGCCAAAAATCAAGCTAATCCCATTTCAAAACAAGACCAAAACAAGCCAATCCCTAAGAACCCCAGCACTCTATGTGACTAGATCTCCCTGCTGTGCAGTCTGGGACTGTGGTGGGCCCGCTGTGCACCCCTGACTCTCTCCCCTCTGGTGGCCTCCCATTTCCCTTGCTTGCTGGAAGCTGATCAAAAAAATGAAGCAACAAGCTACAAGCCTAAAACTAGCCAACAAGCAACTTACAAGCCAATTAATCCAAAAACAAGCCCATTTTCTGCGTTTTTTCCATGGGTTTGGCATGTCTGGGTCTATCTCCAGCTCTGCCTTTGGCCAGGTGTGTGACCTTGGGCAAGTCATGTCACTTCTCTGTGCCTCCATTTCCTCCTCTGTAAAATGGGGATAATGAAAATGACTAGAAGTGGGAGAATTTTTTTGGTCAAATAGTTTATTCACTGAAAAATGCAGGTTTTGGCAAAACTACTAGCCAACTCAGGTTGAATTTGGTGAATAGTTTTGGGTGAATAAAAAATGAATTAAAAAAATCAGAATGGTTTGATATTTTTTAAATAAAACACTTTGACTTTTGGTTTTGAACTGACATTTTTGTTTTGAAATTTAGCTGGATATGTTCATTTAGAAAAAAAGGTTATCCCCCTGAAAATGTAACAAAATTAAAAAAATTGAATTTTGGTTTGACCTGAAATGATTTTTTAAAATTTTTATTTTATTTTTCAGTTGGGCCACTGATTAAAAAAAAATCAGTTATCCTTTCAGCTCTAAAACTGGCTTCCTTTGTAAAATGCTTCAAGATCTACTGATGAAAAGTGCTATGTAAGAGCCAAGGATGATGATGATGATTGGAGAGAAGATCATTGTAGGGAAAATGGAAGATTTCTGGCTGCAGGAGGATGGAGAAAGCAGGTGGCAGAGAGATTTGAGGAAATATCTAGATTACTGAAGAAAGAAAGCTATCAAGGAGGTGAAGGAAGTGTATTATTTCTAAGGGCAAGAATAAGTGAAAAAGTTCTTTTTTCTTCCAATAAAATAATAAATCTGACATCTGAAAATGCTTTACTGCTATGGAGTAAATGGAATTCTCTTTAAACATTTCAGCTTGACATAATCTCCTGTAAAAATATATTATTCCTGATTTGATACATTGCACTATGGCAATTCATGACATCACACTGTAAAATACAAGGCTGCATAAGTCTTCATTTCCTATGGCTTCCTCCAGGACTGATGTATTCTGCATTATTAAGCACCTAGAGTGAAATTAAACTCAGTATGGAGGTCCCACATAATGCTTTCAGTTCTGCACAATGCTTGTGGTGGGGCTTTGTTTGAGACTACTTCTAGAGTGACTATGTATGAGGACCTCTTAACTCATTGTTCACCACCAGAGTAGCTAGAGGTAAGAGCCACATGGTCCATAGTCATGAAGATCCATTGCTCTGAATTCCCTATGCAAGGGGACTGCAGCTGTTTTCACAGCCTGTAGGATGATTCCAGTAGCTTGTGATGCAAATGCACGCTCTAGCCATGGGTTTGGTAGTTGTATTTCACTTTCCGCAACCCTCTTACTTAAGCCATATAAAGCCCAACAACTCAGGTTCTGGGAGAGCAAAAGTGTGTTTTACCATTAAAGAATCTTCAAACGGCATGGCTGATTGCATTGGGTGCGAAGCAATAGGTCTATACATTTTTAATCAGTGATCTTTACATTTCCATTGTAAGACATTGTTCTCAGTTGTTTATAACATTGCCAAATATAAACTATTTGGACTGAAATTTCCCCATTGGTTGTCTGCCTCTGCCTAAATTGTTTTGGAAAATTTCAGCCAAAACCTTCCACCTGAATTTTTATTTTGCAATGTTTTTTAAAAAGTCACCTTTGTCTTTGAAATTCTCTAGTACCCTCATGCTGTGGAGCAGGAAATTGTAATGTGCCAGGAGGGTGGCTTTTGTATCAGATATGCCATTTGTGGTTCTTTTGAAAATCTGCTTAAACATTGGCCAAGTTACAAGCCTTTGAAAAATCTCCATTTGTACATGCTCAGTAGAGTCTTAGATCTTAGTAGCTAAAATATCCAAAGACTCCATGTGCACTGAACAAGCTCCATCCCCTCACAACATCTAATGCTGAGCAGATGCTACTTTCAGCATCCCCACAGAGTGACTTGCATGTTCCCTCTAGGCCAGGTCTACAGAACGGAGCCTCTGTAATATCTCTATAATGAGTGCTCCAGGCCAGGGGTGGAACGGTCAGCAAAATCTGTGAAATCCATTGGAAAACTGTCTCTCTCTATCCTCATTCTAAGTTTTTTAATGTATTTATATTTGGAACAGATACTAAGTGTCATTGTGGGCCCTTAACTAGAGTCCTCTGCATGGTGAAAATTAGAGCTGTCAAAATTCTTGCACCTGCTGCAATTTTTTTTCTCTTTGCCACTCTTCATGAAAAGCAAATTGTTTTGATGGTTTTGCCATTCTCCTCTTGCTTCCCCCCCATGAAAACAAAAGGCAACATTTGAATGAAAATGTTGCCTGGGCAACTTCATGGCACACTTACCACTTGAAATAAAATGACACTGCTTTGGCAACAAAGCCCCACTCAGGTATTGTGATCACTGCAGGCTGACTACCTCACTTGTGTAGAGACTGTTGGCTTAATTGAGGCTCCACACAAGTGCAGCTAGTCCACCTGCATGGATCACAGTGCAGGGTTAAGGCCTAAAAGCCATTTTTGATTAAAGGAATTTTGATACTTTGCTGGTTGAATTGGTGATTTTGATTTTGCAGAATTTGTGAGAATCTCATTTTTTTTCATAGCTGACAATTCAGAATGAAAATTAATAGTTTGACATGCTTACTGAGAGTTATAGATACCACAAAGGTAAATATAATGTGGTTCAAAGGGCTTTATTTAAGAGAGAGTTATAGGAGAAATCCCTGTTAAAAAGGTCCAGGCTTAAAAAGGAAATAAAACTTGCATCAGATGAACTAGGGTCTGGTTTGCTGGGCCTGAGTTAGTTTTTCTAAGATTTTGTCTATATGGCACACCCCCACCATGACCCAACAGCAGGGTGTTTGAACCTGGGACCAGAAGCACAACATTTTACCACTTGAGCACACGGACAAGTTGTGAAAATGGCTAAAATCATCCTGGGCTGTATTAACAGGAATGTTGTATGTAAGATATGGGAGGTAATTGTCCTGCTCTGTTTAGCACTGGTGAGGCCTCAGCTGGAGAACTGCGTTCAGTTCTGAGCACTGCACTTTAGGAAAGATGTGGACCAATGGGAGAGAGCCCAGAGGAGAGCAACACAAATGATAAAAGATTTAGAAAACTTGACCCACGAGGACAGGTAAAAAAGGTTGGGCATGTTTAGTCTTGAGAAAAGAAGACTGGGATGGGGCTGTTAAGTCTTCAGATATGCTAGGGCTATTATAAAGAGGACCGTGTCCAATTGTTCTCCATGTCCACTGAAGGTAGAACAAGAAGTAATGGGCTTAATCTGCACCAAGTGAAATTTAGGCTAGCTATTAGGAAAAACTTTCTAACTATAAGGGTAAGGACGTCTGAAATAGGCTTCCAAGGAGATTATAGAATCCCCATCACTGGAAGTTTTTAAGAACAGGTTGGATAAACAGATGTCAGGTATAGTCTAGGTATATTCATGGACGTAGTTTGGGGGATGCAGGGGGGTGTTGTCCCTCCAAACTGCATGCCTTGGACAGGCATGGAATTTGGCCTTCACCTATGCCACCCCCGTGCAGCATCATTGGCTTGACTGGAGCTGGCCCCACAAATCTCGAAATCAAACTATGCCTATCAGTTTAGTTGGTCCTGCCTTAGTGCAGGAGGCTGGATTGGATGACTTCTCAAGGTCCAGTCCAGCTCTACATTTCTATGAGTCTATAAGGGTCTGATTTAAAGCACATCATAGATAATGATAGTCTTTCCACTAAGTTCGATGGACTTTAGTTCCGAATCTGTCTGCTGGCTTTGAGCAGTATAAGGCAGATATTTCCCCCCCACAAATAACACAACTGAATAGTCAACATTATCCTTTTTTGTGTGTGGAAATTTCTCAGCATTGCACTATTGCCATCTTAGATCCACTGGGGAATGGTGCGAATGCTAGTGTAAACCAGGGATCTGCGTTCTTATTATGTTATATTTCAACCAGCCAAACATTTTAAACGTCAGAGTCTGAGAATCAACATCAGATAATCTTCCAGTCTTCAGAATCCTTCTCTAAACTGACCTTAAACCCCTCATCTTTTGAGATTTGACCATCACTTTCTGAAGGATGAAGGCATATTTCTTATTTAATAAGCTCTGCTATTGGTGCCTGTCATATTTTAATTTGTATTCAGTTCATTTAGGGTAAGAGAGTCAATTCCACATACTCATTGTAAGAGAGAACAATGCTAAATCCTGCCTAGATTTTGTTGTTCAACATGCGAATCTGAGGCTGTGTAAGATCACAGCTAATGCTGTAAATGTCCAGGGAATAACAGAGCTGTTCACATTGCCAGCTTGCATTCTTTGGAGATCAGTTTTATTGGGGAGGGATAAGTTGATATTCCTCAGACACCTTTAAATTGCAGTTCTATACAGTTACATTTCTTAGGAGAGGGGGTAATGCCACTCTACAGACCCCTGCACAATTTTCCCCCACATAGGAAAAATTAGTACAAAACCCACTGGTAACGCTGAAGTTTTTTCCTTGTGTGTTAATTCCCAATATCTGTTACTTAAAAAGCACAAAGAGTTTTTTAATCGTGCAACAAACGAAGTGATATTAGTTTGACATTTTGCCAGATGGCAAGGTTTCGCCTTTCTTGTAGTTTGCAAGGAGCTTGGTTCAGGGGAAGTGGGGAGGGAGGGGAAATCAAATAGATTGAAACATTTGAAATCTGCATATGCTTGTGTGTGTGTGTTTTTTTTCCCCTCTGTATCAGGCATGCAGTGGGTAAAGGAGCAAGGCAGAGCCATGTTAAGTGTCAATCATCCCCAGACCCTCCAACAATGAACAAGGATTAAGCAAGAAGCAGAGGACGGGAGAATATGTGCAGTTTTTAATAATTCATACACATTGCATCTATTTAACTATTCTCTGCATCTAAAAACAAGACCCAAGCTGTGCCTGCAAGCACAACCTCCCTGCTGTAATAAGAGGGAAAGTATTTGTTATGGGTAGCTTCTTTTTCAATCTCCTTTAATGCTTTCCATCCTTGGGCCTTCAGTCCTGATCAGTGCTTATCAATGGGCCAGAATCAGAACCTTTGTGAAAACTGTTCAGAACTTTGGTGGCTTGGAGAAAACCCAACCTGGATCAGAACACCCTCTGAACCCACAGAATAATGTGAGGTTTTGCAAAACTACCCCATTCCTTAGTTTTCAGTCTGCTGAATTATAGCAGATAGGCTAAACTGGACCCATTTATTAGCAGTCTCTGCTGTATCATAGTCCTTTCCAGAAGGGCCGGCGGAGGGAAGGACCCGCTGCCGAATTGCTCCCGAAGAATGAAGTGGCGCGGTAGAGCTGCCGCCAAAGTGCCACTGATTGCGGCTTTTTTTTTTTTTCCTTCGCCGCTTGGGGTGGCAAAAAAGCTGGAGCCGGCCCTGCTTTCCAGGACTATGTTGAAGCTAGTACTCCAGCAAGTGTAAAGTAGAAGTAATAATATCATTGAAGTTGGTGGTATGATGATGATATAGAACTGGTGTGAAAGGAGAATTGGAATCCCCTGTCAGGGTAGCACTGAACATCATAGAGTTCTGTTAGTCTGAGAACTAGAGAGCCAAGGGACACTCTGGATTGTATATACTCAGCAGCCTCAATAAAAGCACTCATCATGATCATTATAATGGAGTGCTCTCCAGGGCCGCCGAGAGTTGGTTTGGCCCCTGGTGAAAAAATTTTCGGACCCCCTTGCAAGGGTGGACCAACTAAACAGGGCCAACGAAGCCAAGGAAGCCAGGACCCGGGCCCCGGTAATTTGTACCGGCTTCCCCCCCATCTCATCGGCCCTTCGACTCCTCTCTCTTGTCTACCAAGAAATGCAATATACTTTCCTACTGTCTTAGCTTTGGCGGCCTGGGGAGAAATGAGATCCAGATCCAAAACACACATGGTTGTGACTTTGCCAAACCAAACCCCATACCACCATCACTTCTGCCCTTCTGTGCCAATTTCCCCCTCCCCTGCAATGCAGCTACCAGCAGAGAGAGAGAGAAAATAATGGATTTTTCATTTGGCTGGCAAGTCCAAAAAGTTAGGAAAAAATATTTAATACTTTAAATGCAGTTAATGGCCGTTTTGAAACAAAAACTAAATTTCATTCTGAAAAAATAAAATATTTTGTATAGAAAAATGTCAAAATGAAACATTTTGGTGTTTTTAGAATGTTGGGGTTTCCCTCCTACTTTTCCCAATTTGGAACCCCCCCCATAAATTTACAAAATGTTCTGGTGTCTTCAAATCTGCATTTTTTCATTGAAAAAGGTTTTGCCTAAAATGTTTTCTCCAGCTCTACTTTGTTCTCATCAACTCCAGTGGGAGTTGAACACTTTTGAAAACCTCACCCGTACATGGAGGGCTTGACTTCCCTTCCCCACATATCGCATCATCATGGGTGAAATTGAAAGAAGTACTATCCAAACTATGCATGCCATCACTAGTGGCAGGGAAGCATGTTTTTTGTTTGGCTCCAGGCTTTCATATCGCTCTAAATGCCTCTCTGGCATCTCATAGACTCATAGACTCATAGGTCAGAAGGGACCAATATGATCATCTAGTCTGACCTCCTGCACAAGGCAGGCCACAAAACCCTACCCATACACATTTATAACAACCCCTAACCCATGACTGAGTTATTGAAATCCTTAAAATTATGATCTGAAGACCTCAAGCTGCAGAGAATCCACCAGCAAGTGACCCATGCCCCACGCTGCAGAGGAAGGCGAAGAACCTCCAGGCCCTCTGCCGATCCGTTGATATCTGTTGATATCTGTGGCAGGACTTCTTGAAACTAGATCTTACTAAACTAGTAATACTAATGCCTAATGATCTACCCCTGCAGGTTCTTAGGAGAAAAATTTCTACCGGGATTGCTCCTTTATTCAATAATTTTTACACGTGTACTGTTTTTTTTCTATAAATACATAAAGCCCCCAGAGAGAAGCTTGGAAAGAGCACGGAATTCTGTTTAGAGGAGGATAATGATTCATCGATTATTAATTGTTGTCACGACTGTGAGGTCTGATTCAGGTCACTGTTAGTTTAGCACTGTTTAAAGGGGAAAAATACCTTTTCTCACGTACAGTGAATTCCACAACCCCTTGGGAAGAGTGGAATGGGGATTGGAGGGTAAGTGAGGAGAACACGGGAGTCAGATAAGAGTTGGCAGAGGGCTAGCAGCGGCAAACTCTCTTATTCGTTGCAGTGTGTTGTAAAGAAGGCTCTTTGCAGCCACAGCGAGTCAATGTTTGTCTTCCTCCTGCTTTTGTTTTTGCACATACAAAAGAAATCTATAGGGGGAAGATGAAGTGGGCTGCAGCTTGTCATTCAGTTGGATCAGTGCCTGACTTGGATATTTAAAAACGTCGTTACCTTCTCATCTTACACACATGGAGGCAGGGGTGTCAGTTGCTATTGGCAAGGGGGCCAGTTCCCCCATACCTCCCAAGCCTTAATTTGCTCCTCCTGACTTTTCATTAATCTATATGCTCCATTTTTTTGCCCCACCCCTCAAATGTGCAGGCTATAATGTAATCACATATCATGTTCCATATGCTGACACAATTTGCTGCCCTCTTCTCCCCAGCCTCCAATTTTTTCTGGAATGATGCCCTTAGATAGAGGAACTTCCACAGATTCTAATCTCTTGCTTGAGTTTTCTGTTCTTTCCTAGCTCCTCCCAGTTCTTCGCTAAACTAAATCCTGTATATGATGGAAACCACTTCCAGCCAGGGGGTGCGGGAGCACCCTTAGTTCTAGCACCTATAGAAATTCGGCAAGGATCACAGGACAGGACAAAGGAAAAATGTTAATATATTTACTGCGTGAATCTGTGGACGTGAGGGACTGATGGCATTGGCTTTAACCAGGTCTGGTGAAAATGAAGTTCCTTCTCCCTGTAACTCTGTCAATCCACTTAATTTCTGACCTGTCATCATTCTAGTCTTAGGCCTCTACTAAGAAAGGTTTGGCAATTTGTGGTGGATTGTGTGACTGTCAAATGAATACAGACATGGCCAAATGTCCACTAAGAATTAGGATAAGACGGTCACTTACTTTTGCTTATTATCTGTCAAAATCCATGATTCCAACCCAAAATTTAGAAATGAGAAAACAGTGCATAAATAAATAAGCCATCCAGATCTCTCTGTCTTGAACAGGAGCATTATTCTCCTCTGAAATGCATCTAGCAATGTCAATGGCTAGCTGTAAGTCATTCTGTACCTTGAGAAAGACAAGGTAGGTGAGGTAATATCTTTTATCGGACCTACTTCTGTGTAGCTTGAAATCTTGTACCTTCTGCCATCAGCAGTTGGTCTAATAAAAGATATTATCTCCCCTACCTTGTCTTTCCAATATCCTGGGACCAACACTGCAAACATTCTGTATCTTGTCAGAAAGGGAAGAGAGACCCCTAGAGGACATGAAGAAGGAAGGTCCTTCAGCACAGCTGAGCCAATGTTAAATTAAATCAAGAAACTAACTTTTACATAAAGTACTGGAATAATGGGACCTGTCATTGTCAGAGGTAGTTACCCAGAAAAGATGGCTCATGTGTGTGGGTGGATGGGAGCTATGGGTGGATTCTGAAAAGCTAACGCACCTTTCTTCTATGGATATCCTGACTCAATTTCAAACTAAATCTTTGCTGTGATCCTAGAGATATTTAGTTCATGGCTGAATTTTGTATCTTACAACCTGCCTTATTAAAATATATATCGTGCCTTTATGAATCTTTAATAACAAGCACTTAGTAAAGACTTCATAATAGCATCTATTAAGCTTTTATAAAACATTAACAGTAGTATAATGAACTCACTCATGTGGGTTTTTGTATGGAGCCTGCGATGACAGCTGGGTCCTTTTGGGATGGAAATACGATTAATCGATTTTTAATTGTCATCAGGACTGCAGTGTCTCTCTGGTCACTGTTGATTTAACACCATTTAAATGGAAAAAGTTACTTGTATTTCATTCACTAACCTGTCATCCCCTGGGAAGAAAATTGGGCCTTTGGGTCTGTTTAGGGGTAAACTAAGCACTAGTTTCATTAGTGGTTGTGAGCACAATTCCAAGGCGGCACTTTGACTCCTTGTTGTCTCTTTGGAGTCCAGCTTTAGTGCACTAAGGGAATTTGGAAGGGGGTTGGCAGTGGCCGAAGCGACCCCTCTGTATTTGCTCATTTGCAGTAATCTGTACTTCTGGAAAGTAACTTTTGGTGTATTTTGAAACAGGAAGAGTGTTTTAGGATAGTCTGGCCCCAAAAGCACAAGGTGTTTAATTTTACTGCTCAGCAAATGGATTGCCTCTAACAGGATGGCGGTAGGAAGAAGCATGCACTCACTATCTGAACTGGATTCAAAGCAGTTTTTACCGTTCTGGTCTTGCTTCCAACAGGTATAACATGTAACCTATTTCCTCAGTTACAAAGAAAGGGGGCTTTTAGGGAACATACAGATATGTTCTCCACAGAATGAAAAAGCAGACCTCTTTACTCTCACAACTTAGTGAACAGACAGGACAGCTTTTAGACTGATAGTTTGTTCTGCCAAGTAATACCTTCAGGCATCGCAAATATATTCCCTAACTAAGTATAGAGCCTAATTAGTGGTTTTCATAGTTAACAGCCCCAGTCATTTGGAATGAACAGAACAGGCAATCACCAAGTGATCCTAGTGTAACTTTGCATGTTCCTCTTTTTGTAACTTACTTCTTTTCTTTTCTTTTCTTTTGTTAAGGGAACCCAAACTGGCTCTGGTTGTAGTAAATGGGTGATAACTACTGTCAAGCACCTTGCAGAGAGAATGAACTCTGACCTGAGGCAGGAACAGAGTTGTAACAGTCTGAGTCAAGTGGGAGAGATCCTGTGAGCTTTCTCCCCAAACAGTAACACAGGTGGACAATGTGGGGGGCCTGGGAAAAGCTCCTGAGTTCCCAGTTGTGTTTATAACAGTGTCTACATGACAAGTCAGTGGGAGTTTCACTCCTATTCCGTTCTGTATACTTTCTTGTACTGCCCTCAACACCATAGTAGGAGCACCTTACAATTTTCATTTCTACCACCAGGGCTTCCCTGGGACTGCTAGAACAGGAGCTCCTACCCATAAGCAACTGGGGTAGTTTTGAGGGCAGGCCCTACTCTTTTCTGAAGGTCTTGTGGTACTTATTATCCATCCATTCCTATTACATGAGCCACTCAAGTGGTTACAAATCACTGTTTGGGAGCCAGTGATTGACAAGGAATGAACGTAGGAGGAGAGAAAACTATAGGTGGAGTTTTAGACCATTTTTCCTCAAGTTACTGGAACTTGCAGCTGCTCACTGATACCACACTTGGTGGGCCATACTGTGGAATAGAGGGAGAGTGGAAGGAGGGAATAGAAAGAAAAAGAAATCTTACCTTGGCTTCACCATTGGCAGCATGAACATATGCAATTATAAGATAGCTGGCAGATGACAGAGTTAGTTAATGTAACAAGCCCTGTAAAGCATTTAGCCACATTCTAGTGTTTAATCAGCTGTGTAAAGTGCAATATCTATCTTTCAATTTTATGCCATTAAGGGAGACAAGATTTTGATTAGGTACTTAATCTGGGCAAGAGGAAAACAGGCCCACAGCAAGCCCACAATAGGCAGCAGAAGGGACATTGGACGAAGGATTCGATAAAGGAGAAAGACAGAAATTTAACATAAAAGAGAATTAGTGCAGCTCCTTTCAATCTAGTGCACAGATTTTTATGGACTAATCAATTAGAGGCTGTCATTGTGCTGCTGGGAAGTGGTGCCGTGTTAGAGGCTTTGCTATATTAATTCTGTTCATTACGCTGAGGTCAGACTGAGTGCTTTGGAGAAGCCCCTGCTACTGAGCAGGTCACATCCCTCATGTTGTCTCTTTGTGAAAATGGGGCAATTGGAAAGAGCTGGAATTGAGTCAAGGTGGCTCCAGATTGTGTAGTGATCTGCTAGTTTGTGTGTACTAGAGACATGTTGAGATGGAAAGGTGCCCCTACCAGAATTCCATAGGCAATTGAAAGTACTGGAGTATCTGATTGATCTGTCTGGCCCCCAGTATCTGAGTTTCTCCTACAAAACCCCAAATGCGTGTAGACGAGATCTTTGGTGAAAGAAAATAATTGCCTGAAAAATGATTGGGGGTTGTGTGTGTTAAATGTTCTCTAAAAAGTTAAACAAAAGATACTTTACTATTGGTTCTTGGTCCTGGAAGGCTAAACAGTTGGGCTATCTGCCCCATCTGTTCTTCCCGAGCCTCCTCATTGCTCATTTCCAAGCTAATCTTCCATTCTTTAATGGCGCACTCATTCCATCTAAGGTGCCTATATGGCCTCCATTATCTTAGGATTTGAGCACCTCATACACTTGTATCCTTACAACACCCCTGTCAGGCATGGAAATGCTATTATCCCCATTTTACAGATAGGAGAATGGAAATGCTAAAGCAGAGAGACTAAGTGTCTTGCCCAAGGTCACCAAGGAAGAGCTTGAACCCAAATCTCCTAGGTCCTTTAACCACTGGCCTATCCTTCTATAGGTTCATGCCCAGATCTGCTGTCCTTGGAGTCTCCCTCCTGAATGACTACAGGCTTCCTTTTTATCTCCCAGCAGGCCTGGTTCTTGGTTATGACTCTTGTACTCTTATTCCCTCCACCTGGCATATATGAGGCTGATCTCCACTCCCTTAAAGGGCCAAATCATCCCATGACACTCAGGGGGCAGGTGTTTGATCAACATGTAGGAGTGAAAATGCATAGTGGATGAGATTGCATATCTTGGCAATTGAGCGGGATGAAAGCATACATGAGGGGCTATGTCACAGACTGGGCTGGCCCTTCAAGGGATTTGGGCTTAGTCCCCCCGTACCTTGTTATCCAGTTCCAGGTTCGGGATTGGGTCAGGTAACCAGGCACCATATGATGGTAGCTGGGACCAGAGCTTCCTGAAAGAGGGAATCTGTTGCCTCAGAGAGGAAGACTAGAATGGAGGAAAGACGTAGGACTGGCCTCCCCAGAGAAGCAGAGTTTGGAGTAGGTCCAGCAGAGCTCCTGTGTTCAAAGAGAGCTAAGAAATACTTTCATATCAGGGCTTCAGGCCCCAGCTAAATGTGGAAAGTGATCTTTAAGGAGGCTTCTGCAGGAGGCTTAGAGAGGATTCACCAAAGAGTTCTCTACATCAGCCAGATGAAAAGTTCTGGTTGGACCTACGTGGAGTGAGGGACATGAGCAGAAACCGTAAGAGGAAGAGGTTTGAGGAAACTCCAGGCAGAGTTTAGAGAAAGAATTGTTAAGCTTGGCAAGGGGCTGGAGAAACTGTACAACAGAGGAAAGACTTGTTTTGATTCAAGTTGACATTGGAGCTGTCATGATTTCATAAAGTAGACCCCAAGAAGGGGCATAATTTGACACATGAGACTCTTTGTCAAATTAAGTGTAAGGGTTGGCCAGAGTGGGAAAACTGAGGCAAAAGCAGGGCCTGGTGCCAGATCAGTCAGAATTAGACACAGGCTGTTTCATAGGGAACAGCTGGTGTCACTGAGAGCATATGGACATAGCACCTAGCAACTGCCCACTGTTCTGCTACTTCTGCAGTGAGGGGAAGGAAATCAGCCATCACTGCCCTTGCTCCATCCCTCAAAAAATCCCAAGGCTGAACTTTGAGGTGTTATGCCACTTGATATCTCTTGTTTGTAGTCTGATTCCTGTTTTTCTTTAAAAGCAGGCATGGTCCATAACCTAATCTGAATTCTGGTAGGCCACCTGAGTTCTAGCATCTTCCCCAGTTCAGGAGCACATGAGTTCTGCTTAGAGAAGGGGATGTTCCCCCTTTGAGGTTCTCTTGTATTATGGTTGATTACCCTATATTTGATGGTACTTCAGGAAAAGAGAAGCCACTCCAAGTTCTACATGTGCCCTTGGGGAGGAAAGGAAAAAGCCCCAATCTTCAGGAATCGTCCAACTTTTCCACCTCTGTTCTATTCAGTGTCTAACTGGCATGCTGTGGGACAAAGTTTGCTCTGTTAGCCAGAGTAACTCCAGCAAAAACCAAATAGTGAGTGTATATTCCCTCTTGTGAGAACAGAATCTGATCCTCTGTACAGGAAAGGGATTAAATGCTCCTGTTATTCCCATTCTGTCCCACCAGCGTGGAGCCTGGAATGGTCCCCTGCTTTTCCCAAGGTAGCAGCTTTCATAGGATGATCCACCATCACGTGAGAACCTTAAAGGGTTAAATACCCTCCCCTAGGCAGAAGTCATAGCAGTCATTCTGGATATACAAAGGTGTAACCATGGAAATAAACTCTTTGTAACTTTGGACCTTTAGATCATGATCTCTGGAATAGTTTAGGATAGAAATTAGTATCCATTTCTCCACCTGAGGGAAATCTTTTCTCTTTTCCTGCTGCTCTCCACTTCCAAGTCCCTTTCTTTTCTTTTCTTTTTTAACACACTGGCTTGTACTGGGCTCCTAATGGCTCCTCTTAATTATATTAAGCCACAGAATTACCCTTGTTATACTAATTACAGTGGCTCTTTCAGATGCTTGTCTCCTGAGGATGATGTGACGGAGCATAATAGTTTATGGTAAGCTGCAGAAAACTTGAACTCCCTGACTGTTCAATTCATGCAGTTATGACAGGTTATGCCCGCAGGCTACGAGTTAGGGAAATTATTTTCTGTTCAAACATTTCATTTCCCTGCTACTCTATAATTTTCTTTCTTTCCTTTTATTTTCCTGCAAGGGAAGCACTGAGATATAAAACACTTGACTGCTGCTTCCCTGTGTCCATGTCTGAGGCTGGGAAAATGAACAATTTTTTTTCTCTTTTCATCATATAGCCATCCAGTTTGCAAACCCAATGCCTTTTACAGGAACCAAAGCTGAAAGCAGACGTACAGAGAGGAGTGTGTTCATTTAATTCCCCTTGGTCTGCAAGAATTTGACACCTGGAAAACACCTCTAAAGGACCACATGAAAAGAGATAAGTGGTGTTGTGTCCCAGCTTACCATGAACCTTTAATTATGGTCTGATCTTGTATCATGGAAACCAACAGGAGTTTTGATGTTGGTTCCAATGGGAGCAGGATCACATTAATATACAGTATCAAAGTAAGGAAGCTGCAATTATATTGACTACATCTAGGCTTTTTGAAGGGCCCCTTTGGAAGTGATTAAACTCCCAGAGCATCCTTAACATGTATGCACTTGGAGTGAACTAGTCAGAGACAGTCTGTTTTTGTCCTTAAATTGCGGGCAGGGATATGGAGAGGATCTTTCTAGGTGACACAGCAGGTGACACAGTGGAATATTGCAAAGACTTCTCATTTCCTGGTCCTCGGCATTGCAAGGGACCAGTGCATTTACTCAGTACCCTTGGCAGTGTATACTCAGGTGTGAAGGAACAGAGAAGTTCCTGATCAGGACTGGGGTGTGCTGCCAGAGTTGGGTTGAGAAGTCTGCACTGTAGCTACTTGATTTGGACCTGTGACCTTCAGGCAGTATCCTAACTTACATCTGCCAGAAAGATCCCTGTTGACAGTTCAATAAAAGAATAAAATCCTGTCAAATGTATTTGACTCACTCTCAAAATGCATTTTCAGTAGAAAGCTGACACAGTCTGAATTTATGTGTGCAGTGTTGTTGTAGCCACATTGGTCCCAGGATATTAGAGAGACAAGGTGGGTGAGGTAATATCATTTATTGGACCAGCTTCTATTGGTGAAAGAGACAAGTTTTCGAGCTTACACAGAGCTCTGTTCAGAATAGTCTGAATTTGGCATTATTGGAGGGAGAAGACTGTCTGAAGAGGCTGGGAAATGGACTAGGGGAGAATATGAGAACTAAAAAAGGAGAAGACCACATGGTATTCCATTAATGTTATTAATACCCTATCAGATTTTATGGAAAAGATGCTCTCTGTATCTGAGTTTGCCACTGTTTCAACCCATTTATCAAGGCTGAAATAGCTGGAGTCACTTCAGACCATATTTATTATTATTATTTGCTGAATGAATGCTGCGATTATGGGACCAAGGGGAATTAGAAGAGATAAAGTGTCATCTCTCAGTCTCTGCTCACCTTCCCCAGGGAGCAGTGGAGAGGATAGCTTCTCCTCTGTCATTCCTTATTAGATTTCCCTCTAATTTCTATTAATAGGGTTCTGAGACCTGCTGTAGCACTTGGAAATTAATCTTTTACATTTTGAATGGTGATATTTAACAACTTGTTATGATGTGCTCTGAGGGCTGTTTTTCTCTTTGTGCTTCCTGTTCTGCCCTCTTTTCTTGGCCGTTGAGTTACTGGACTTTTAGAGGGTGCTTCAGGGTCTTTCTGGATGTCCCCAAAATAGAGAAAAGCTGTTGTTTTTTATGACATTCTGAGCTTTGACACCTTTGTAAAGTAGCAGTTCTGGAAATAATATCACTGTGGTGACCAATTGGCTTGATCTAATGCTGGGACATAGTTCACAGTAGCAATGCTTTTGGGTGGGATGGGGTGAAATTGTATGTGTATCAGGATGTGCTGGTCCTTTAAGGACAGGCCCAGATCTAGCACAGGCCTGTTTTCAATGTCATCTCAGATTGGTGGTTGCAATCACAAGGAATGCTGGGAAAGAGGAAGAGTATAAAAGCATCCCCCTTTCCTACAATGGAGAAACCAGGCAAGATCTTTTGTGGGTCCTCTCTAGGGAGTGGAAGAGGAGAAGCCCTGGTAGATGCTGATGCAGCAGTGACTGTTGGAGTCAGCAAGAGCTGAGAAGCTGGAAAAGGGGAAACTCTGGAGGGGAAAGTTGGAGTCTGTTTTGGGGATCCTGGAGGGGGCAAGAGGGCAAAGGTCCCCTCCACTTCTCCCTGCAGAAAGTGGAGAAGTGATGAAGTGTGTTTAGAACCTTAGAAGAAAGCCACTGATGGAGATGGGGTGAATGCCTGGAATTTGTTTTGGACTTCCATTCCTCCAGGAAAGGATGTTTTTTCCTAACTTAGAGGACTAAACTAAACTGGCTGAGAAGGTAAATCATGGATTTAGTACCATTGAAAATGGCAATAGTCACCCATTGCTTTGGCTACAGTGGGAATCCAAGCACTCCTTTGTTCAGTAGGGATGAGTTTTACCAGTTCAGAGACAATAGGAACTTTTGCATAAACCTCAAATCAAACCTGAACCCTTTGTGCTTCCAGATAGAAATACAACAACTTCCCATTCTTTCTGTGAGAGAGCTGGTTCTTGTGCTGTCTCCTTACTGATCTAGGAGTAGAAGGAACCAGGAATCTTGAGAGCCTGTAGATTTTCAATCCAAATTTGAGGACTTAAAGCACCCACATTTCGAACAGGCCTCTGCAACTGCACCCATAACATTTTTAACTGCCTCAGTTTGTGCAAATAACCCCTCCCCCCAATAATTGCACACACACACACACATTTGTGTGCACAGATAAATATTGTGAATGAAAAACAGCTGAGTGCATACAGGCTTGTTTGCTTTTATGCCAATAGATGTTTTCATGCACATATACGGGATCTAGCATTTCAAATGGCTGCTCTTGCAAATTCTGAGGGTAGTTTCAATTTGTAACTTTAGTCCAATGGCTTAGAGAGAGCTGTTTCATTTTTGGGTCCTTCTCTGAACCCCCTCCCCAACATATAAAGTTTCACATATTAGGCTTGTCCTCCCCTGTCATGGTAATGCCTTACTCTGTGAGTTGTCCTGTTGAAAGCAATAGGGTTACTCCTGGATAAGGTGGGAGCAAGGGTGGAAGAATTTGGTAGTTAGTATTTGGAGTAGGTTACTAGATGATGTGAGCCAAATCTACTTAGTCATTTGCTAATGTTTTTGTCCTATTTTTACATGAGGCATTTGGTCCAATTCCAGATTTATATTGACTGTATTTATAACTGATTTGAACATTGCAGGGTAAAGGTTGACTCTGCAAGTAAACAGTGCTGAGAATGAAGTCTATGTTTGTTCAGTCAGACTCTGCCTGCCCTTTATTTTTCCATTCATTTAAATCTCTCTCCTTCTACTAGCCCAACATTTCTTCATACAAGATGAAGAAAAACAGTGACCATGTAAACAGAGTGAACAACAATAAGGGAAAACAAGCATATATTGGGAGCCTGGAAACATACTTTCCTGCCTTCCTGTGTGGGAACAATACAAAAAGGAATAAGAACAGCAGCATTATGCCAAAGCAGGGCTGAAAAACAAGTGTACAGTCAACTAAACTGTCTGTTCACAGAGCACAGTGACTAATTAACCTTTCAGGGAAAGTGTGAACTGAAATAAGAGGCAGTGTGTGGATCAAATGATAGTCAGAACAGCATCTCCCTAGTTTTCTTTTGTCTTTCCCCCACCCCCCCAAAAAAATTCCAAATGTTGTTGACTCAGATGTCTTGCCCTCTGGAGCTTCCCTGTTCAGAGGTGCCCCAAAGGGAGGTGCCTAGGAACCCTCAGCAAGATCTTCAAAAATGGCTAGTCGCTTTTGGGTACCCAACTTAAGCTATCTTAAAGGGGCTGGATTCTCCAAGTGTAGAGCCACCCAACTTTGGAAAAGGAAGCTCCTTTAAGGTGCCTGTCACAGGTAGCTGGTCCCTGTGAGTAGACCAGGCGTGCCCAGCTGAGCTAATTAAAAGGAGTAGGGATACACCTGTGTAGCTATCAAGGCCTATCAGAGGACAGGAAGATGAGGAGTAATTGTGCTAGGCTGAGCCTGGGGAGAGGAACCACAGGTGAGTGAAGCTAATTCCAGTAGTGGGTGCCTGGAACAAACCAGTATGTGCTCAAGAAGCAGGCCTTGGGCTGGTGCCCCAGAAGGGGAACTGAACTGTCTGAATGAGAGTTAGCTGTGAGAAGGGAGCTGGCTGGGACTGGGAAGGAGCAGGATTACTAGAGAGCCCTGCGAGCGGAGTCCAAGAAAGCCTAGGATAAACAGTGAGCTAAAGAACTGTGTTTTTGTCTGTTATGGGTTTATGTTTGGACAAGTAAACTTACTTAAGAGTCTGAGCATGGCAGTGATTGCTTGTTAAAATGGGGAGAAGCCCTATCCTGTCACAATGCCTTAATTTGGGCACCCAAAATCACTCATTAATTTTTAAAACGGCAGAATCCTAAATTTCTATTCTGTTACATCCTGGCATTGCTTTTGTTGCAGTAATGATTGGGATTCATTTGATCCATGGATCAGATGAATTAAAAAAAAAAGAAAAAAAAAGGAGGGGGGAGGAAATGGCGATTTTTTTTTTCTTTTGGTCAAAATTTTAATTAATTGCCACAGACTGATCAAAACTGAGGACTTTCCCCAGCTGTACTTGGAATGCTTGTTTTTGAAGCAGGTAAATCCTACCTGTTAACATAAGCTTCCTCTGTGTTTTATACTGTAAGAAACAAAAGTGAGAAAATATCAGACATACTTTGACTTTAAAGAAGTTTGTACGTGACCTGAAATTTGTCAAAATTGGACCTTGATGGGCAGCTAGGGGAAGCAGATTCTAGTGGCAGGGCCCAGTGCTAAGAATTCCCTGCTGCTTACCTCAGACACACTGGCCTTGGCACTTGTATATCTCAGCTGCTGTACTGGAACATGAGAGAGGGGAGTTCTTTCATTTATGTGGCTCTTAGGACTAACACTTCAGATTTCTTCTGGTACTAAACAGGTAGCCAGTGGCAAGAATGAGTATTCTGAGTGCATTATGGCCAGTCCCACTCAAAGTTCAGTTCTATGTCCTGCACCAGCTGGAGCTTACCGTCTCCAAGGACCATTCCATTATAGTAACCCAGTCTGCAGGCGAAAAAAGCTGAATGACTGGTAAGGGCCACATCTCAGAGAAAGTCAGTCCTCTGGAAAGCTACAGATGGAAGAAAGCACTAAACCTTATTGACAATCATGAGTAAAGCCCCAAAGAGTCATGAGATGTGCTTAAAATAAACCTTTCATCTGCTTCCTGGTTTTTGAGTGTGTAGGGTGTACTCGGGCCACGTGTTTGTCTTTTCTCTGCAATTTGACGAACTAAGAAACTTTTAAAATGACAGCTGAGATTCTCACTTACCTGCCTGAATCTGGGAGCTGGGGCTTATAAGATACACCATAGTGTCACAAGATTCGTGAGAATTGGGAACTCTGACTCTGGGCTGTTTGTTACTATCTACATGAGTAGGTGCAGTCAGGGATCCATTAGGATCCTAAGACTGAGCCATTAAAGTGGATGCGTACACCAAGAACATTCTCTCCTTAAATGATTTACTTAGGTAAACCAAAACTGAGGAGAGTATAAACTCTGTGCAAGAGAGCTGGAATGAGTGTTAGATGATAAATGAGTGGCACCGAGGCTCCTTATTAAGGTGTACAGCAGCCTTCTCATTAATGCTATTGGTGACGGAGACTCTCACTTATACTACCAATGAAATTAGACCATAGGGAGGCATCCACAACCAGCAATTTCACAAACTTTCTATCCTGAAGAAAAATCTTTCCCCCTCCTTTTTGTTGACCTGCAGCCTTTACATATATTTGAGCTTGGTTAGCTACTCACAGTTCATTCCTATATGAAAGTGGCTTCCAGTTTTATTAACAATTAAGATTCTCCACCTCATTCCTTCTGAAAATCCCTGGCAAAGGGGTTCTTTAGCATGTAGCAAATGACTTCTGGTTGGAGACACTATAAATGATACTTGGTAATTAGCAAACCAAACATCTCCCAGAAGTCGGATGCTGCTATTCTGTGTATTACATCTCAGCTGGGCATTGCTGATTAAACTGCACCTAGGAAGAAAAACAGCCACAATAAGGCTGCTACCATCCAGTGCTGAGATTCAGTGATAGAAAACCACAGGGAGCTCACTTAAAGGAACGGGCCTATTTTTATTTAATTTATTTATTTAAAAAGGCCATATCCAAACTGTGGTTGAACTTGCTAACAGAGTTTGTTAGGGGTATGAGAAGGGCTGGTGTTTGGGCCAGATGTTCAGGTGGTTCTTCTGTTTTTACTCCATTTTGCTGAGTCTTTAAACAAGACCTCAGGGATGTGGACCGTTGTACTGGGTTTTTAACAGGTGTTTTTCTTTTTAAAGCCTTTGGAAGCCATTTATGGAGAGCTGGTCTTCTGGTATTTCAATTCCAAATGGTGGAAGTGCTGTGAAACCCAGATCTTTTGGTTGTAGAAGCTCACAAATGGCCTCCTTAGTCAGGACTAGAAACATGTTGCCCTGTGCACACAACGTGGGGACATCTGTGTTCTGCTTCATTATTGTGGTTCCTCCTCACTTTCACTTGGAGTGGCAGTGGTATAGGGCCCCCTTCTCTCCAGGAATGCCAGCAACTGCTACTGTCCCTTCAGTAGCAAGGGGGCTCCCGTCTTCCAAAGAAGGGGGCCCTCCAGTACTTACCCTAGCAGCCAGGTTGTATCAGCTTAGGTGAATGAGCCAGGCCCACTGTAGTCTTCACTTCCTGCTATACATGGTCCTCTGCAGGGGTGGTGTTAGCAGACCCCTCAGAGCAGTTGTAACCTACACACCTCCTGGGTGTGGTGTTCTGTCCTAGCTAGTGGCATTGAGACCAGTTGGAGAGATTGAATTTGCTCTACAGCCTTAGCTAAGAGGCATATGGCTTTTAGCTCATGCTGTAGAGGCTCATGCATAGAGATCCCAGGTTCGATCCCACTCGCCGACTACCAGGGTCTGTCAGTGTTACAAGTGTCCCATAGGCTGTAGAGCAGACTCATTAATCTCTGTCTCCATCTCTCTCAAGTGTTCTCAGTGCCACTAGATGGGACAGAACACCACACCCAGGAGGCGTGTGGGTTACACAGGTCCTGCAATGACCACCTTACTGAGATACTCGGGGCAAGTCATGTCTCTCAGAGCCTATTTTTTTGCAGACTTCGTCCAGTAGTGCTGCTTTAGTTATGATCGGTTCTAGTTTTAAAGCCTCCTTGGCAATTGAATTTTTTAAATGAATGCTGGAATTCTGAGGTGATCACTTGGTTCGAGGAGCTGGGGCTCTTGGCACCGCCTATATTGCCTTTACTTCAATCTGGCTCTGCCTTGTGAGAAAAAAAAAAAGTATAAATGCTCAGAAGTGTCTTAAGGCTGTTTCCTGAGGATCTTTAATGGATTAAATATGGTTGCAGCTAGCCTGTTTCTAACACTGTTTCCCAGATCACTGTGGAGAGTGATTTCTTTCTTAAGAACCCTGTTATGATGATGATCTAGAACCATGCTGTCAACAAACAGTTTAGCCTGGTTGCTATCTGGTTTAACCACAGTGTGGACAGGAAGTGTTTTAAGTACCAAAACTTCTACAGAATATCAAAGTTCTCTTAGATGTGTCCTTGATATAGGAATAAAAAAATAACCTTGTTAAAGGATTAAATTCTCTGCAAGGCAGTAGCCCTGATCCATTTCAGAGAACCAACTTGAACACTTTTTATGGTTCAGAGACTTGTTTCCAATTTTGGTTTAAAGCTGTGATGAGAAGTGGAAGTGCCAAAAAAATCTCATCAGAAAGTATTTCCAGCCCAGCTTTGCAGCTGTAAAAGGGTCACATACTTTTGGATGAGGTTCAAATAAACATCCAAACTTTTAAAATCCTTAAATGAACTAAAGCTGAGTTCCTAACCCTTTGAGATTCCCCTCTGTCCTTAGTTATTAAACCTTAGGACATGGGATACAAAGAGCAGATGACTCAAAATGTTTTCATTGTTTCCTGTTCTAACATCCCTGAATTTTCCCAACACTAACATGTGTGTGGGTGACTCCTTCCAAATGCTCTTGACTAAGCACTTCTTGCCTGATCCTTACTTCATATTACTACTGGAGGCATGCTTCTCTAAAACCGGAGAAAGAGAAACTTACTTTATAAGCAAGTGCAATATTAAACATACGTATTGCATTCTCCAGCATTATTTATAACATTATAGCATCACTATAATATAACACACGCAGTCTTGCATTGCTCTATTTAACCCTTTTACTGCCAAGCATGTTGTCCACAGCAAGTTCAAACAGAACAAGTCTCACTCATTTGGATGTAATTTCAAGATGTGCCTACCAGGTACACTGGACTGGAGAAACTCATTCCTTGGACAAAACTTTGTACATCACTTGGCATGGAAGAGGTTAAATTGTAACAATCTATTATAACAGCAATTTAAATGGATTTGCTTGTCTGCACAGGGAAACTGACTGGCATAGCTATAGAGGAATACATTATTTCTGCTATAGCTTTTCTAGAATAATTCTGTGTGGGATCTCAATTATGGAATAAAAGTAACTTTATTTTGGAATAGTTACTCCGCTTCCAAAGCACAGTAATTATTCTAGAATAAAGTCACTTTTATTCTGGAATAGTGTTCACATGCCAGAGTTATGCTGGCATAGCTATAGTCTAATAATTACTTGTTATAGCCATGCTGATCAATTTCCTTGTGTACAGAAGCCCATAATCTTTGTATTTACAACACAAAACTATTATTCTCCTAAAAGATCTGCAATTGCAATACTGCAGCTTCTATCCTTCCAAACTGAAGTAAAATCTGTAGTTTAATGTTCGTTTTAATTTTTTAAATTAGCATTCTCAGGCTGTATGCCCTGTATTTAACAAATGCACACTAGGAAACATTCTGTGGTGGTTATAATGTAATTATTTTAGTTCTGTATCTTTTTTTCTTGAGTTCTTGCAGAGTTCAAAAGGGAGCTAGCAGAATCTTTTTGTGAATTCATCTAAATAATTAACAAAAAATTGCATTGTTTTTTACCAACTCTTCTTACAATTAGAGTTAGTAGAAAATGTTCCAGCCACACTGTTTGGATAGAATTTTTTATTTTATTTTTTTGACTTGGCAAACCATATTTTCCACACTCATTTTTTGTGTCAAGCAGACACTTTTTAATTTTTGTCAAAACCAAATAACTATACAGCAAAAACTTTTCAGTTTTCATCCAAAAACTGAATCACATTGATTGGGATAAACCACCAAGGTGCTTCCTGGGAGATGTAGTTCAATTACCTCATGTCTCTGTTCCCTTCAATGGGCTAGGGTCCTCAGCTGGAGTTTATCTACCATGATGGATTGTGGCATGACACTCACACCATACACCTCTTCCCCTCACTAAGAGGGAAGCAATAGTGCATCATGGAGGATGCAGTCCTATCAGGGATCCCGGCCTATGGAGGATAATGGGAATCGGGTGCACTGCAGTGATCTTTCCAAGTCAAACTATTCCATTTTTATTTTAACTTTTTTTATTAAAAATTCAGATTTTTCCACAGGGCAGAGGGAATCCCATCTGCTGACTAGTTGTACAAGTTAGACATGTTGTAAGTACAATTGCAAATAATTACATAGTGGCATTTCTAGTTGCCCAAAACATATAAGAAAGAAGCAATTCCTGTTAGTAAGAGTGAGTGGCTGGGCTCATTCTATATTGCTGACAAGTGGTCCTTCAGCATATCCTGTTCCAGTATAACTGATAAGTTAAAGTTCTTAGGAGTCGGTTCACTTGCTGCCATATGCATTGAAAATCTGAAATTTAGAGATCTCTGATATTAAGAATATTTCTTATATTTGTGTATTGAGAAGGAGCTGACGTACAGGCAAGTCTTATCATACGCGGGGGTTCCATTCTGTGGTTATCGCGTAAAGTGAAAACTGCATATACTGAAAATTATATCCCCAAGCCCTTTATATCTTGCCCGCAGCTCCGGTGGCAGGGCCAGGGTGGCATTTAAAGGGCTCCTCCGGGCTCCCGCTGCCGTGGGGAGCCCAGAGGAGCCCTTTAAATGCCGCCCTGGCCTGGCCGCCGGGGCTGCAGGTGGGATTTAAAGGGCTCTGCTGGGTTTTCAGCCGCCGCAGGGAGCCCAGTGGAGCTCTTTAAATGCTGGCTCCGGCCCTGCCGCCGGAGCTGCGGGCGGGATTTAAAGGGCTCCGCCGGCCTCCTGCTGCTGTGAGGAGCCCGGAGGAGCCCTTTAAATCCCACCCGCAGCTTTGGCAGCCGGGCTGGGGCTGGCATTTAAAGGGCCTGGAGCTCCACGGTGGCTGAGCCTTGGATCCTTTAGTTCGCCCCAGGGACTACCAGCCACCTCTGCAGCTGAGAGGGCCTTGGGTGATTTAAAGGCCCTGGGACTCCCAGCCAGAGCTGGTGCTCCAGGGCCTTTAAATCTTGAGGCCACGCCCCTCTGGACTCCGGCCCTTCAGCGTAAAGCTGCAGTCACGCATGTTAAATGCACGTAAGTTGCAACAGACCTGTATTATGCTTAAAAGTTTCATTTTAATGCAGGAAGTTGGTATTTTGCTGGTATTGTTGCTTCAGCGTTTTACCTTTGCCAGGGAGTATGGTGCAGAGCATAGAGTCCTGGAGTAGGAGTCAGGAGATTTGAATTTCCTGTTCCTGATTCTGCAATGGAACTGCTGTATGACACTTAACATCTCTGTGCCTTGATTTCCCCATTTGTAAAATCAGGGCAATATATATTGGGCTTACTTTTGTAAAGCAGGCCTTAACATAATGATGATCGTTACGTGTTATATGAAATGTGACTCAACAATACAAATGTTGTATAGAGTTATCCAAGCTAAAATAGCAGGCCCACTTAATATCACTCATGCATATTAAATGCTCAACTTTAGCGTCAGTAACCCTCCATGCCCTGAAGGCACTAATGATTGCAGTGCCTTCCTTATAAGGGACATTATTGTTATAATGTGAAAAATAGGAGTTACTAACTGAAGGCTCTGGGCTGTGATTTTTAAGAGGTTTTGTTGAGACTCTTGGTTTTAAGTAAAGAATGTAGTCCGGAAGAATACATTTCTGTTCTTTTTAAAGCCCACACTTTCTGCATGCCAGGTGGGCTAAGTTGAAACTATAGGTAGATAGTGGCTTTTGTTAGCTGAGATGGCTGGGAGTGGACCTAATATTGAGAGTTTTCAGCAGTTTTGTTTTTTTAAGCAAAATAACAAAATGCCCACAGTCTGGTGAAACACAGTGCAAGTCTAATGAGTGAATATCCTTTGTGCATATGAGTTTACTAGAATTATGCTATATGATACCATTGACATGATTCTAAGCCAAGACTTAGAGAGGTCTCAATAAAGTGCTGGGATCTGCTATTGCCTAGAGAGGATGTTTCATTATTATTTTTACGTTGTATAATGCTGGGAAAGCCTGTTACCATTACAGCTGAGCAACTAGTAGATTTTTCTGTTATGATACAGAACACAAAAATCTGGGAGAAAGGATCTGGTTTGATTCAAACAAACTATTTTTCCCCATCTTTTTTTTAAAGGAAAAAACTAAAACTAAAATTCCCTCCTCCATCCCCCTGATGAACCTATTTGTCAGATTTTCCCCAAATTCACAGATAATTTCAGGGCGCTGAAAAATTGATTTTTTTTTTTTAATTTGAAAAATCTGTCTTTTTTGCTCAGGACCATTTACCTCTCCATTACACTACAGTTACCCTTCCTGATCTTAAGCCTTGTCTAAACAAGAAAGCTACACCGGTTTAACTTAAGCCAAACCAGTGCCAAAGGCTGAACTCTTATTTTAGTTTAAACAAGGTTTATTTTGCAAAATTGCAAAATAGGCATCCACATAGGAGTTTGTACTGATTTAAATCACACAAGTTAAACCAGTGCAACTTTCTCTTGTAGGCCTCTGACTCTACACACACAAACACAAGGACTGCTCTCTGCCAGCGACTACCGGGGTACAAGCCACCCTGAAAGGACTGAGTGGGGAAGGGAAATGAGGTGGGACCACAGCCCCAGCACTTTCCATACTGACTGGCAATGGTGTTTGGCCTTGGAGCAGGTGTATGGTCCCATCTGTCCCGAGGAGTGAAGCAGTGGGCATGCTCCCCTTCATCCTTGGGATGTGTGGGAGACTTCTTGTCTCCTAGAGGCAATTTCTGCTAAGGCACCTTATTAGTGCCATTTTTAAAAAGATTTCATTTATCTGTTTTATGGGGAGAGCAATGTTGCGAGGGGGAATAACAGCAGGAAGGTGAGAGTAAATGGGAGCAAAGGAATGGGTTGGGGAAAGAGGAGGGGAAGGAAGGGAATAGAGCTGAGAAGGGAAAACAGAAAAAGGGGAGAGGCAATTGGTAAGGAGCACAGAGAGCACATGAGTCTCAACAGGTCATGACCCTGCACCTGTTGTGGTCCCATCACCTTGGGGCACTGCCTTGTCATATGCAACAAAGCTGAGTCTCTCCAGCGGCCCTACCAGCTGGGCTTGCAGAGAAAGGGGAAGGTCTGTAGAACACTGAGCCTGTCTTGTAGACTTCAAGATGGGCTTGCAACTGGTACTGCATGTATGTTATGGTTAGTGCCCTTTGTGGCAATCCTCCAAGAAGGATGTGTTGTGTTGCAAGTCAGTGGTTAGATGTCTGCCCCAGATCCTTTCATAAGGCACAGATTTTTAACAGTGAATCTATAATCTTTGGAAAACCTTACCAAGGCCTCTGGAGGAGTCTCTATCATAGGGAAATTTTTCAGTCAAAACTGGATGGTTTTTCTAAAGGAGCTGCTCTAGTTCAAATAGGAATAAAATCAGTGAAGCCCTATGTCCTGTTATGGAGGAGGTTGGATAGGACTGTTGTGATGGTCTAATCTGGCCTTAAAATCTATGTGGTGTGGCCACTATGTGCTGTACCGCTGTCTTTAAGCTGGCACAGCTGATCATGGGACGATCTATCCCAGTGTTAGGATCCTTCACTTATAACAGCATAGACTTCTTCCCCCCACACATTTATGCGGCCAGTGTATGGAGTATGGCTGGGGCTGTTCAGCAGCTTGGGGCCGCTGGCAGGTGGCACAACCTGGAGAATCATGTAGGCCGCTCCCAGTTACACTATAGAATGAGCACAGCTCACCTAGCAACAACAGGATGGCTTGGTAGCCTCAAAGGTTCATGAGGTGCGCGCTTCTCCTCCACTGCTGAACCTTTTGGGCATTGGGATCATTTTCCCCTGTCCTTCAACTCAGGTACATTGTATGTATTTTTCTTCTTTGACTGGTTCAGGGAGAAAACAAACAGTGGAGTCCAAAAGAGACAAGGCTGTCTAATCTCTCATAAAAAGGCTGTGGAAATTTGAAAGGAAAGGAAGATGATGGTATCGCCTGCACTGAGACGGTAATTATGGGTTCCGGGAGGAAGTGTATAAAGCCTTATTGAGTGGAGATAACTGAAGCGGCTGGAGGGGCCTGTGCTGTGTGAGGAAAAGGCTGGAGGAAACCCTTATCAGACCTGTTATCCTGTCTCTGTCATTCCCAAACAGATTAATGAGCTCCAGGATGCCCTTGTCCGTGTTCAGACTGGGCTCTGTTTATCCCAAAATAGAAGGGCCCGTCTCGTGCCAGAGTGTCATATTCCCAGGCTAGCAGCACCATTGTGTTTTATTACCCCATTGTATTCAGGGGTTACATCCAAACTTTTCCTCTTAGATCCTTAATCGCTGTTTTGATGGATGGGTTCCATGAGACAGTGGCTGCCATAGATCACGGGTATAGATCCAAACAGTTGCTAAATGCTAACAGAGGCTAGTCCTATTCCTCCCCATTGTACTCCCTCTGTGCAAAACTAGCACCGATGATGGTGCTACACTTCCTGATGTCTGGGATGAAGGAGAAGATGTGGCCACACACCCCCTCCTCTTCCCCAGCTCTGGTTAAGAGTGCTGGGCTCGCCTGGGGGAAGCATACTTTGCCAAGTATCCCCATGATGGATCTGGAGACAATGGCAGGTAAGTTCACATGTTCAGGAATGTCCCCTGCCCTCTTTCGGACCAGCTCAGACAGCTGTCCCTGCAGAGATAAAATGATATGTGGGCTGTAATACAGAGCCTAGTAGAAGCATGACAAGTCAGTGATTATTTTACCTCCCTCCCCCATCTTTCAGTTCTCTCTGAAGCTCCTGGAAGCTGTGCCGTTTTCCCCAGTTCAGTCCTGGGGAATTATCCATATCTCTGACAAGAGACTAGGTTACTAATGCACCAACACAGCTGTTTTGACACTTTTGATGAATACCATTCAATACTATTAATTGGAACAATTGCTTTTCATTTAACTAAATCACTAGAATTGCTAAACCAAATTGAAACGGAATGTAATTTTGCCTTGCTCTCCTTTAATATGGGCCTCTAAATGTCTTCTCCCTGAAGAATTAGTAACTTAATCACCTAGCAGTGATAACTGTTTCATAGCCCTCAGCTGGAAGGCTTTCCTGCTAAGCAGCACTGCATGGGAGTAGAGTGTTAAAAGGGACCAAATCCCATCTCTTTCCTTTCTCCCCTCTCTGCTATAATTTTAATCATATTAAAAATGATTCTCCCTTCTCTCTGTTTCAGCCACATCTTTGCAGATCATAATTTCACTCCCACCTCCCCTTGTCTCAATCACTCAGTATGTCTAACAGAGTGCATGATGATTATATCTGTCCATTATGTTAAAGATGGCTTTTTGCTTCCATTGATTGGGGAATGAGCTCTTGTTCGGTTTTTTTAACGAGTTCATCATACATTGCACACAACACAAACACAATTGTAATTATTATACTAAGTCCAAACTGATGTTAAGCCTAAAGTAGGCCTCAAAGAAGGTGAGCATTCCATTGCCTCTTTGTCTGTTAAAAAGATTGAGCCACACTCTTCAATGATCTAAAATTTTCCATTGTTACTACTGAGAGGAAGTCTCCTTTTTCAGAATGTTAAACACCCTGATTGCTTCCTTCAAGTTCTCAGATATTAGTCTTACAAGTTTTTTTTATGCACGTTCACTGGCCCAGACATCACCTACATGTCCGTCCTCTGCTGGAGCTGATGATAATAATAATAAAAACACTAGCTTGACATAAAAAAAGTGATTTATTGTGGATGAATAGAATTTTGCAAGGCTGAGTGATTATAAAGTATTTATGTTGCATTGTAAATTACTTGGGGCTTTACAAACAGACAAGGCACATTTCCTGCTCAGAAGATTTGATAATCAAAATAAGACTAGATTTGGGAGACTGGGACTGGTAGGAATTATTGAGGAGACCGCGTGCCAACACTTGGCACTTGCGCAGTGTTATAAAACAAACATGAATGGATTGAGCCTCCTACCATCCATCTGAGTGAGGTATTCTCCCCCATTTTATATGTGGGGAAACAGAGTTACTGAGTTCAAGTTCCTTGCTGGAGATGACAGTAAATCAGTAGAAGTGAGCTGTAGCTCACGAAAACTCATGCTGAAATAAATTTGTGAGTCTCTAAGGTGCCACAAGTACTCCTGTTCTTTTTTTAGTAAATCAGTGGCAGCACCAAAATTAAAACTCAGATGCTTCTAACTCCCAGATCTGTGCTCTTTCCTCTAAATTGCACTATTTTTCCTACCAACCCTGGAGTCAGTGGCTGCTCCATGAGCTTGGCAGATTCTCTCTGGGTAGGATCAGAACCAGGGAGGGGTACAAGACTGAATTCTAATTGCTAAAATTAAGTAGCTCTGAGTTCCAGTTAATAGTAATGTTCTGCAAGAATGGCATATAATAGTGCATTTATTGCTAGTAAAAGGGGACAGACAGCCCTAGAGACCTCTTTATCCACATAAGAGTTACAGCAGAAGCACGAGTTTCCCCACACTGCCTCACATCTGATTTCTAGGGACGCACATTTATTCATTCTCAAAGTCCAATTCATTTTTGGCCTCTGATGCTGCCAGTTAAACCTGTTGATAGTTTTTATGATATTGAGTTCTGCCAATAGAAATTTGACTATATGAAATGTGGCTATTAGACTATCATCTCCAGATGATTTTTGGTTGCTGCCAACTTAGGCTGGCTTTGAACCATTGGGCTGGCTGTGTAAAAGCCCATTACCAAGCACCTGAGCCATCTAGACGTTACTGGAAGGATATACTAATAGTGTCCTCTGATACTGCATGGTCCCCAGGTCCATCACTTCATGAGCCTCTGAACTAGCTTACTACTGTACACCGGGCTCATCTCTTTAAAAGGGTTATTGTTACAAGCCTGCCAGTTCTGTAAGCAAACTGCTTTCTGGCGTGCAGTTACTCTGTTCAAGTTTGCTCTTGGGGTTTTGCCAGAATTTCCATTCCAGACTCTTATCCCATTTATTGACAATAATTTGACTCTCAAGAGCGGTGGGGATCCCTCAAGGGTTCAAAGCCACTGGTGTCGGAGAAGGTGATTTTCTGCACCTTAACAGTGCATTTGAAATTGTATGTATTTAGGGCATATCATGGTCCCACTGTAGCCAACAATTGAGTTGTTCATTGCAATCAATCTGACAGATTTAGACCATTATATTTATAAATTACCCAGTGATGAGACATTTTCCACATGTTTAATTTGTGAATGTTTGAACCATTTATGTGAATAAATTTTAATTTGGGGATCGCTCCCAAAGCGATTGCTCTGATTAGTCACTGTTAATCCAGCCTTCTATCCAGTTATTTACCTGACCATCATCACTGCATGTGGATAGTTACTATTTGTGCCATATGACTGATTCACCTAAGTCACTAGGTATTGTTGCTGTTCCCTGATTGAGTTATGTAAATTTTTATAAAACATGGCATCTCTTATCTGTTCAGAACTTACCTGTGAATGTGTGTAATAAATTGTATGATGAATCTACTGGGTGACTGATTGAAAAGGCTTCCTAATGACCATAAGAACACTACCCATACAAATATTCAATGCAATTAAATATTAGCAGCCCTTGTAATGCTTTTGCTTTCCTTGAATATTCCTGTGAATGAAACTTGCTCACCCCAACGTTGGTCAAAAAGACAATAGATGAGGTCATGGATACCAGAGAGGCAAATCAGTGGAGAAAGGTCTAGAGAAACATCTGTCACTTTAGATGCTTATCTGGGCCAAACTTCAGTTCTGAGATTCGTCTGTTAGTGGTGATGTATTTTGGGTTTGTTTTATTTTGAGTTAGAGCTGGATGAATAGCTCATACTTTCCATGGATATGCACTCCAATTAAATTAATTTATAATTACCTTTGTGCCTGCTGAACTGAATTGTGTATGCACATTAGGTACAGAATTGCCCATCCAACAAGTCTAAAAATAGATGAAGTACCCTCCCTCCTGTTAATAAAAATTCTCTTTCCCGCCCTTTCTGTGATGCACATACCTGCATGAGGTGTGTGTGCATGCATACATACTCACCTACCCTATGGCACTATACATTATGCCAGGGTTCCAAGAGCTACCTTAAAGAGGGAGTCATAACTAGAGGTGACTTAAGGAGAAAGCCTTTTGGATTTGGACATCCCCTGTGAATATCGCAGTCACTGACACACATTCTCTTTGAATCTCAGCCACTCACCTCCCAAGATATTTCTAACCACAGGTTAGTTCAGATCAGCATCTGGGAGAGCAAGGGAGAGGATGATAAAGCAAAGAATGAAATCCAATGACTAGAAATGTGGGCTCCATTTTAGCAACAGAGGGCTGGAGCGGTGCAGCTTGCAAGATGAGCACTCTGTGAATTGAGGGCATCATGGGAGAAGTAAATCTGCTTCCTGCAACACAGACTGAGCACTGGCCCAAAGACCCCGGGTAAATAAGAATCAAACTTCACTACAGGACGTTTATATGGTTGTGATTTATCGGTGCCCTCAAACCCTTTGAACCTTTGCAGTCCATTGGGAGAAATGGTGTGTTAGAAGGGTTTAAATAAATAAATTAAGAATAGAAAGAAATACATGCCTATAGCTACAGGAAAAAAACGTATTGTGCCATTTGTTCCAAAAGCCTTGACATGTTCAGGTTTTTTCCTGAATTTGATTTTTTTTTTTATAGGATTTTGGTCAGTCAGCCAGCACTGTAGGAAATAAAACAACTGTTTGACAGATTGTTGCTTCTCAGTCCCTTTCCCAGCACTGCGCTCCCCTCCCCCCAGTAAAGAGAACTTAACTGCAGGATCCTGACGGGAAAAATCAAACAAACCGGCCAAGCGTAGCTGAGGAGTAATAGAAAACTACTTGGATCTCATGGTCCTGCCAGTGTAAGTTTAACACACCCCGTTGTTCCTTCACCACATGTCAGATTTCCTTTTCTGTTCTCTGCATCATGTAGTGTGTCTTTGATTCATGCTCGTGTGACCAGTTGCTGGCTCTGATTGCCTGGGAAGGAGCAGGTACCTCTTATTTTTTTGCATAGTTTTTCAAACCCTCAGTATGCCTCTCTATCCCCGAGTCAAAATGGGCCTTACAATTCAAATTACATACTCATGTTAACACCAGAGGAACCTGTAACTTCAGTCTGAGTGAATTCTTGAGTTAGATTAAGGGAGACGACAAAACAAGGAGAATCAAAAGTGGTCTAAATTTTGCTCCATTGAAGTCAATGGCAAAACTTCTTCTGACTTGACTGGAGCCAGGATTTCACCCTCACAGTGCAATGTGTGCCTCCTTTGTAACATACTGCATCAGGTATGCCTTACAAAATGTCAGCTGTCTCTGCAGACAGGCTGCATCAAAATTTAAAGGTGGAGTTTAGAGAAAACATCCTATCAGTTGCAAAGCTACATATACCACTATTATTACCATTTTATGTTTTGCCCATTGACTTGTGGGTGATTAGATTGTAACACTCCATGTGCACTCACCTGTCTGCATTATTATTAGAGTTGGTGGAAACTTTTTAATTATTTTTTTTTCCCCATGGAAAATGACTTTTGGATCCAAATGAATATGTTCACTGAATGTTCATTTTGGCTGAATTTTTCATTTTTTGGCAATTTTTCTAAAGATTTTCTCATCTCATTTTGGTGATTAAAAAAAAGCCCTCACTTTGTCTCTCCTTTTTATCCCCTCTTTTTATGCAGTCTCTCCCCATGCCCCCCGCCAACCAAAATTTTCTTTAAACAAAAAATTACAGGGACATTTGAATGAAAATAATATTTCTCTAGAAACTTTTCATTAAATACCCTTTTCCAACTGACTCTAAATACACACCTATGTTTTGGGTCTGCAGTTTGTTATGCCTATGTAAATTAGCAATAACTTCAATTGAATTCAATGGGATTACACACTGGTGTAAAACCTGTGTAAGAGAGACTGTGTGTGCATGTGTTGGTCCCTTTGAGTGGTCCCATAAATGGGGGGAGGGGCAGCAATCTTGTACAGAGTGGACTCCATGCAAGTCCTTGTTCCTTTTGGTCTTCTCCATTGCCCCCTCACCCACCTCCCCGTAGATCTGAGGGCTCTCCTGGAAGCCTGATACCATGTTTTGGGTGTCAGCAAAACTCCTCTAAAGTTCTCAGGAAGTTAAGGATGAGCCAAGGCTCTTGGGATTGATCTGTGTGACATGGTTATTGTAACTTAATTCTCCCATGTTATTTCGAACATCTGTAATCAAGGAGCTGAGGGGAGCAAAAATGACAAGTCACTCTGCCCACTGTATAACCCTAGGGTATACTCAATGTGCTATGGGTATATCCCATGAGAGAATAAATGCCATGCCTGGAGCTGGGATGTAAATATAACAGTGGGGGCCCCTTGGCATAGTCATCCTGCTATGCATGTGTATAGCTGCTTCCATGCTTCTTCAGCAGGTCGCTGTGCTGGGATCCTTCTCCTGCAGCTACTGCTGGCCCTTGTCCAGTTTTTACTCTCAGGCCCTACACTGCCTGGCCTTCTCTCCATAGTCAGCTCCTAAGTGGCTACCTCCATCCTGCTACTTCTGAACTAATGTAGCTCCTGGCTCCCTTGACCCTGTCCTCAGGGTGTCAAATCCTTTTTCCTGTTCTCTCAGCATTATGGAGCCTCTACTCTCTGGTTCATGCAGTGTGTTCCACTGGCCAAATCCTTTCCCTCAGTCTCAGCCGGGGCTCACCACGGTATTTTCACATGTAGTTGGGGAGTCATTTAAGCCTGGGAACATCTAGCTAAAACATCCATCCATTTGGGGCGATGGTAATATATAGTGAGAGGTGCTCCCCATGCCGAAATGGGTAAGCATAGCAGTAGATCTGTAATAGGTTGGAGAGTTGGTTAAAATGCTACAAATTCTTTCTCCGATCAGTTTCCCGATCAAATCTCTCTCTCTCCCAGTTTCAGTCACTTTACTGAAATTAGTGTGGACTGTGCAATCAAATCTGGGTCTCAGTGGAGCTGGTGGTGTCATGCAAAGGACAGGAATAATAGAGTTATTGCATGTTGTGTGGAGCGAGACTCCACTGCCCTGGGGAAGGGGTGTGTGTGGATGAGAGAGAACCTTGCCCTGCTCCAGTGCTATTAGTCTATAATTTCTGAAAGAAAGAGATCCTCCTTTGGTGTGTCATTCTGCAGCATATCCTGTCCTCCACAGAACAAGAGAATGTGAGCTGGCAGTTAATGAGAAACGCCGGAAGCCGTGTCCCAGGAGATGATTAAACCCCAGGAACCAATTAAAAGGAGCGTAATTGTCCCTGCTGTGCAAGTTGTTAAACAAGCTAGAGGTTATTGTCCTTCTAGTCAATGTACTGGAACAGCCAAGAAAAACCTACCAGGAAATCACTGCTAGTGCAGTTTTGCTTGGCCTAAAGCATCTTTTAGAGAAGTTCAGGAGCTGTACGGGAAGTAGGAGGCTAACATGGCCTTGTGTCTGATTTTTGAGGTGTAAGTACTTAAAGCAAAAAGTGAAGTTTGAAAAACCTCTCATGGGCCTGAAAACTGAGCGGCCTCAATGTGAGTATAAAAGCCATGTATCTTTCTATGCATCTGAACAGCATGGTCACTCACCACGCTGGAGGATAGGGACCTGGCTGTTCCCATGTATTGTCACTTTGTGGAATGCTACTGAAGCAGCAGGAAACCCTGATGCTCAGGTGGCATGAGCAGTGGAGGAGGCTGGTGTCCAAGATTCACTCTGTTTTCATCCAAACAGTTGGGAGAACTTTAATTCTGCTTTATCTCTAGCTTTTTCAGTAATCAGAAACTGCAAATTATTCTTATCTACATGTGGAGTGTCCACAGACATAGAGTGTGATTGTTTAAAAGAAATTTGAGACAATATTTTTTTATTTATTGGCTCTGGATTTATCACAAACAATTGAGTGCTCAATAATTTTGGTATGAGCAATATTGGATACTTCTGTTTGGTCAAAAAGTGTTCCTATTCCCTTATTGGATAAGTCTGCAAATGTAACGATTCCTTCCCCCACACACCCGTCTTCAGCCAATACAGAACCTGAGTGCTTCAGCACCAAAAAACATGTGTATCCGCCATTTGAGCTGAACTCTTAGCAGACTCTCACTTCCTTGTGTATACCAGCCACCAAAGGGCAACACGGCACACTTAGCTTGGTTTTGTAAATAGTTGCTCATGCAACACAAATATTTCTACCAGTTGAATTCTATGGGATAAATATTCAGGGAAAGCAACTCTCCAAAGGGGGAACGCAAGCACATGGGGAATGAATTTACTTAAAAAAACTAGGTGTGAATAGGTGGAATATCTTCTTGCTGTAGTGGAAACTCTAGATAGTTTTGCAAGATGGATGCAACCTGTTGGATCAGACATGGCACTCGGAATAAGATGCTGGGCCTAGTTCTGTAGCCACCCCATGGACAGAATTCCCACTGGGATAGAGAAGCTACAGTATTTTGATATACCGTAGTTTGTGGACTGGAGTCAGCTTGGTGTTGTGGGGGAGGAAATCCTTGTTAGACTGTGCAGTGAAGCTTCAGTCTGTAATTAGGAAAATGGGTAAAAATTCATTTTAAAGAGAAAGAAAAACCTTCAAAGGGGAAAAGAGGCACACGAGTAAAAATTATCACACTAGGCCAAATTTAGCTTTGAGGTAAGCAGATGCAACTCCACTGATTTCAAAGGTTGATTTGCTGTATTGTGCTTTTCCAGCTTCCTTGGGAAGGACTGGGGAGGGTGGGGGGAATGGACGGGGAGAGATCTTGTTGGAGAATCCTCATGGATCAGCTTCTCATTCAAGGTCATGACTCTGTCTCCTGTGCTTTTGTTTGCCATTATTTCAGGCGATGCACTATTAATCAGGAGCAATGACAGAGTTTGGAATGATAGGGGAATTGAGGCATATTCAACACACTGCCATTCAGCTAACTCATGCTAATGTTCACTAATCCAATCCCGCTGCTGCTCTCTAATGGTTGTGGGCTTGATAGAGCCCCTCATTGAACTGGTGTGTTCATATGGGGCCTCCGCACCCATCCTTCGTAAATTTTTATTAAACAAAACTGTAAGCGGATTGATTTTGTACTCCTTTATTGCATTTTTATTTAATTCCTTTTAATGGTGAAAGCTCCAACATGTTATCTCAGTGTAAATCATGCCAGGGCAACATACCAAAAAAACAAAGAAACCCAGAAAGACTCCAGGATCATACTTACATCCAGTGTAAATTTCACTCCTATAAGCTTTATTAGCAGAGATTTATTGATTATTTATTTATTTTATTATGTTAGGTCAGACCCGAACAGCCCTTCTTTTAAATAAGTGAGCACAGACTCTTATTTTTCTTGCAATCTATAAGAGATGTAGTTTTGAGTCAGCGAGGCCAGGCTTTTTCTGCCTGTAGTTCACAAGGACCAATGAGAACCAAAGGAAACATTGATGTTACTGGTTTCTTCATCAGAAGCCATAGCTGGATTTGGGTACAGGAGAGCAATGAGCAGAATCAGGACTGTCAAGCTGTGTACAGTAGCTCACAAATGTGAGTACCAACCTCAGGGCAGGTGTTTACAAACCAGGCACAAACCTCAAATGAGTTGTTTTGTTCTACACTTAGATTTCAGCAACCAAGTATCAAGTAATCACTCCTCAAGCACTGTGAGAGCCTTAACAGGGAGTCACAGACAGTCCCCTTGGGTATTCCATTCTATCTTGCCACCTAGGCAAGCTTGCCTTTGTGATAGATGGTCCCTTACAGCAAAAATCACAACAATACTCAGGTAACTCCCAATCCCAAAGGACCAGTCACTTCATCCGGCTCAATTGTATCTCAGATCTCATACCAAAGATAACACTATGAGCCAATCCTACAATAAGCTATCTAAAGATTTATTAAGTAGGAAAAAGATATGTTATTTACAAGGTTGAAGCAGGAAAATATACACATACAAAAGACTCAGGGTTTGAAGTGTCCAATAGAAGATGTTGTAATAAGCAAGCTCTATAAGTTCTCTAGGACTAGCCCAGGCCAGACAGCTGGGGATCTCTTGCTTATACTTGGGAATCTTTTCCCCCTCAGAGTTCAAGCAGAATAGAGAGAATTTCTTCTTGACAAGGAATTTTTATTCACTTTTCCCAGAGTTCAAGCTGATGAGATGAGTCCACCTGCATGTCTGCTCTTCATGGCTGCAGGGGAGCAATAAGCAGTCTTTGTTCTTTCATGTTTCACAAAGGCTCACTTGGTTTCAGTGAGCCTTCTTGGTGGGCAGGACCTAGCACCTTCTGTAGCAAACCAGCATTTCTTCATTAAAGTTCTTTTCCTGTTTGATGACTTACATGATTACAGATGATTACAATGCCAACACTTAATATAACCTTATAACGTGGGGAACAGATATTATAATATTAGTACTGGCAGCATCCTACAAGCATTTCCTTAAGTCTAAACGCTAAACACATTCTTATAAACTTAACATCTATTTTAACAAAAGTCACTTACAGGTGAGCCAGACTGGTTTTTACTTATGCATTTGTCAGTGTTCAGGGAGGCCTAGGGACCTTGGCATGAGCTGGCACCTTATCTGCCAGTGTTACAGCGACAATTCCCCCCACCCCTAGTTTGGTCACTTAATCCTGAGCGGAAGTTTCTGTGCCACTTCTAAGTAGGGCATGCCATCCTCAAGTTGGCCTATATGCCTTCTCCTCATCCAAGATACTTCCTACAACCTGTTACAGGAGCATTATCTGTATTTATGTGTAAAGAGTTAGCAGGTAAGCAGGGTGCCAGTAGATGTCACTCAAGAGTATGTAGCACAGTTCCAGTGTACAGTACTGTAAGATCAATAAGACTTCTGGAGTAGTGCAAATGGCTTCCTTTGAGCAGCTCTTTACATCAACTCTTAATAAAAAACTTTCTCTACAACTGTTTTGTGCAGTGCCCAGTATGATAGGCCCCATTCTTGGTTGGCCTCTAGGTGCTACCTTAATGCAAATAATAATTAAAAAAAAATAAACAGGGGAGGACCCCTTTCCTCACCACGCTCTGCACTAGTTTTTGCTGAGTTACCATACCGTATACTCCACTCATTGTCGTCTTGTCTTAGTATGTCCTGTCCATTCTTGGTCTGGAAGCTCTTTAAGGAAGGGTTCATATAATTTCTCCGTGTTATGAGGTGCCCAGTACGCTTTTAGGAGATTGTAGCAAAAGTAAAATGCAACTAAAGAATGTTTTCAGAAATTCTTTTTGTCTGAGGTAGGCCCTGAAATTGGAACTGCAGAAGGGCAAACCCTTACACCTCTGTAGATTGCTGTTGACTTCAGTGAGACTCCACATGGCCATAAGTGTTCACACTTGCTGAATCCTCTTGCAGGGTTAGAGGTCTTAACTTCCGCTGTGGACTTCTCATCTGTGCCCCCCGCTCCCTAAAAAAAAGACAATTCCTGTGCTGCTCCTTGGGATTCTTGTGTTACTTCTGAAATATCAGTGTTTGAAAGGAGAGCAAGCAAATTCTGTAGCATTAGGTTGTCACAAATGCTGCTGTATTAAGGTGTTGCACCAAAGCTGTAGTGTCGTTCACCACCTAAAGATTTAATGTAGCCAGAATTTCCAGGCTAAGCAATAATGCAAGGCAAGGAAATATTGGTTATAGCTCACATACCTACTGTTCAGATTCTCGTCCAACCCATAACTTGAAGATGATGAGTTGTCTACTCACTTGAACTGGGAACTAGGGAACAAGACTGGCTTGTTTGAACCAATATGGAACCTCCACCTGAAGGTGAAATGTAGTTGAGATTTAATAGAATGTGGATAATGGTTTGTTTCTAAAAGCTGTTTCCATGGAATATGAAATTCCTTGCTTTCTGATGTACCACACACACAAGTGTCAAAAATGTAAAAGGTGGTTTTTGGTATTTCCAGCCAGACCAGAATTCACATGACAGCCACTTCTCATGCAGTCTCCGATCCAATTTCGTAGGTTCAAGGCAGTTGGATAGTTTGGATAATGATTTGATTCAGAACTTCAAACACTAAGTGCCCACAGAACTAATATGGAGTTCTGCTTGAGTGTCATGGGTCAGATTCAAGGTTTTATGAGTTGTGCCTTATATAGCCTGGGTGCTTGTGAATATGGTCCCTCCCATAAATTAGAGAAGTCCTGGAGGCATATATGAAACAAGAGCAAGGAGCAAAATTGACCACCTAACATTTTTGGGTGCTTAAACCTCCACAAAAGATCAATAACCATCACTTTATCTATGAAAAACAAAAACTTATTGATAAAGCAATATTGTTAGCGTCTAGGGTCCAAATCTTGGCTACACTCAACCATTGGAATCCAGAGCAGCATGTTCTTGGAGAGATGTATTCCTTTTGTTTTTTTGTTTAAAATCTATAATTTAGCAAAAAATGTACATTACTGGGGAAAAGTTATATATGTTTTTAAACACTGAGGAAAAAACAGTGATGGGAAATTCTCTATCTATAGCAAGTAGTATTCTGAAAAATATTATCTGTGGATGTTTCTAATGATCTCTCGGAAAGAGAAGTAAATAAAATGGAACTAGAGTGCCAGATTCTCTGCAGGTTTAAATTGACATCACTAGAGCTATGCCAATTTTACACGTGTGCCTTTGGCTGTAATATGCTGTCACTCTATTGCCACACAAGGGTGAGGAGAATCAGAGTGCGTCTATGCAAAGGGAAAAAATTAAGAACAATATCTTAGTGATTAAATTTTTCTGAGATTTTAGCTAAAGTGAAGATTTTCAAAAAAAGTAAGTAGTGATTTAAGGTGTCTCTGTTTTTGGCTGCTGAATTTCAAAAATTTGAAGACTGAATTTCAGAAATTGCTGAGCAGCCCCCCTCTGAAAGTCTGACGCCTTTAATGTTGGGTCTAAAATCACTGGTCACTTTTGAAAACCTTGGCCCAGCAGCATAGAATTAAAACCATCTTTTTAAAAAAATATATATTACTTGGTATTCTCTTAACTAACTTATTTCTTGATGTGTACTGTCTGTTTCAAACAGACACATCAATCAGTGGCTCAAACAGATAACAGGAAAGCTTGCTGTGTATTCAGGAGGATTTGCAAGAGAAGTATAAAGATGCAAACAAGCGGATCTTCAGTGGCGGGCCTCACTTGACTTGTCCTGTCCCTGCAAGGGATAAATTCCCATCCCGAGTCCAAACAGATCAATCTAATGCTGAATGGTGCAGAGGACTATGCATTTAAAATATGAGGTGATCATTAGTTTGCAAATGTTCTGAGTTCAATTCATTGATACTTGGTAAAATGAAGGCAGAAGAATAAAAAAAAAGAGAGAAAATATTAAGAGACATTTCTTCTGATTTATCACTAGCCCAGAGATAAAAATAGTCCATCTGAGATGGGTTAATGAGCTCGTCATTTATGGTTGGTGGGGGAGGAGGCGGTGTTTCTAATGGGAACCATGGCATTAGTCAGAAAACAAAAGTGGCAATCTACAAACCTAATGACATTCCAGATTATTTGATTATAACATGATGATTGTTTAAAACTGTCACTTTTAATTTGTTTAAAAGAAATAATATGAAATGGATCCATAGCTTAATGATCTACAAAGAATATGTGGAACATTAAGGGGAAGAATCTCAGGCCATTAGAGATGCTCTGCATTTAGGGGACATGGGAGTAGGAGAAATGGACTGGTCTAGTCCATGGAAAATCAAGCTGAATGGTCTTAAAGTGTCCTGACCCTTTCTTAACCTTGTGCATTGCTGGAGCTTTAGAATGAACTCACTACTTTCACCCCCAAGAGCGAACCTCACTAACTAGCTGGCTAGGATGGAAGAAGAAATATTTCGAATGATTAGAGCAAGGGACTGAGAATCAGGAGTCTTAGAGTTCTATTCTTTGCTCTGTCACTGAGTTGCCATTTAACCTGTGGCAAGTCACTTACCCTCTCTGCTTTTCAATCCCTTTCTGTTAAAATACCTCACACATTCCTGCCTGGGTCCTGAGGCTTAATTATTATGGCCGTGTCTACACTAGAGACATAAGTTGACCTAGGTAGACTTACAACTATCACAGTAATTGCTGTGGTGGTTCATATCCACATTACCCTCCTTCTGTTGGTGGTGCGTGTCCTCACCAGGAACAGTGCCACTGACTGAAGAGGGGTAATGTGGCCAGGCTCTCAGCTCCACATGCAGCAATCTGCTGAGAGCCTGACTGCCTTCCCTCCCTCTATGGACTCTGGGCATTGATCTCCTCTCTGGAAGCGAGAAGCCCTGGGTGGCCTCCCACCCCTGCTTTCATCTGGGAATGGGTAGGCAAGAAGCCCCAGGCAGTAGCTGGGCTCCCTGTGGAGAGCTGCGCGGAGCTGAGAGCCCTGGCTCTCACCCGCCACACTGCTGCTTTTCAGTTAGTGGGAAGGCTCCTGGGAAGGATGTGCACCACCGACAGAAGGAGGGTAGTGTGGACTTCAGCCACCTTAGTAATTACTGCAGTGGCTGTAAGGCGACCTAACGTAGGTCGATTTAAGATTGCAGTGTAGACATGCTCTTAGTTTTGTACAGACACACAGCATCCTTATAACCCAAGTAGTTCTAGCCACCTCAAAAGGCCCATTCGCTTCTTTGCTGCAAGTGACCACAAGGCTTGAACCTGTTGTCCCTGTTTTCTGTGGCAATGTATTGTGGAATTAACTTGGAAATTCTAGTTGTTTACCTTGAATTTTGATGCTATCTGCACATGTGTTGTCTTTCCCGTCTTGTATCCACGTAATCCTACAGTCTGGCAAGCTCCATAGATAAATCCAGATAGATGAGTGTGTGCACCATCTTCATTAACATGACTGTGCAGGCTAATGATGAGGACCCCCCACCGTTCTCCGCTTGTTTTCTGTTGATTGTTATGTAATGTTTGGCAGCAGGAGGTAAATTCCTCTCCAATTTCAAGACCCGTTACAGCATGTGAACCCCACTGTGGGAAGTCACGGTGATTGAGCTTTCGAATCAGGTCCCATGCTGATAACTATAAATCAGGCCTATTATATACCCCAACCCACAGCCGGAAACCTTCCTACTGGATGTGGCACAGCAGAGTCTTGGAGCTGTCTGGGAGCTTATTTCGTAAGTCTCAACAGTTGCATCCTTGAGGGGTTGTTCGTTAAATGTGGTTGGATATTTGTGCTCATGCAGATAAAGGGTGGTAGCTGTTTTGAAAGCTGAAAATCTAGTTGATCTAGAGCAGTGGTCCCCAAACTTTTTCGTCTGGCCGGCGCCGGATGACGAGCCATCGAGGACCGTGGCCGGCGGACAAGCATCCACCGAAATGCTGCCAGGAAGCGGCAACGTCAAGAGGTGTCGCTGCTGAAATGCCACTGAAAATCAGTAGCATTTTGGCAGTGTTGCCTCTTGATGACACTGCTTTTCAGCGGCATTTTAGCAGTGATGCCTCTTGACATTGCTGCTTTTCAGCTGCATTTCAGCGGATGCTTCTCCGCAGGCCAGTATGCGGGTGCAGATAGATGCCCTGGCGGGCGCCATGGTATCCACGGGCACCGCGTTAGGGGTCACTGATTTAGAGGATCAGGCTTTGGGGCTCACTCCTAATCTGTGTATATGACATCCTCCATTTTGGTTAATGCACCAGGGATGTTTGAATGGCAACCTCCAGATCTACGAGCACTAGTAGCTACAGAGTCAAGGCTCTCTAGAGGAGGAGAAGGAGCTGTAACAATTCATATGTTCTGTGATTAGCATTGGGAGGCAGGGGGAGACTTGTAACACACACTCACCAGTAGATGACACAGACTTGGTTGCAGGATATATCATCACTGTTTGAAGTGAGTAAGATTTTCTTGCCACTGATGGAACTTCTTCCCAGTTTTAGATCCAGCTTGTTCATCCCTATGAGACAGGACTCTAATCTAAGACTCAGAATGATGCTTCTGGCAAGTGTATTACATTTTTGAATGTACCAAATGACGTCCGTCTTCAAAATATTTAGGGTAGTTTGCCATGGACATGCTAATGCAGGAAAGGGTGTCAGCAGTCTTTCCATAATCCACTGCACATGTGCAAAGTGCAGTGGCAATCCTTATATCATTTTTATTACAAATATTTGCACTGTAAAAAAAAGAGATTTTATTTCTCAGTTCACCTCATACAAGTACTGTAGTGCTATCTCTTTATTGTGAAAGTGAAACTTACAAATGTAGAATTTTTTTTTTACATAAATGCACTCAAAACCAAAACAGTGTAAAACACTAGAATCTACAAGTCAGAGCACGAAGGGGCATACAAATGTTTAGCATATCTGGCATGTAAATACTTTGCAATGACAGCTACAACAGTGCCATGTGATCACCTGTTCTCACTTTCAGGTGACATTGTAAATAAGAAGCAGGCAGCATTATCTCCAGCAAATGTAAACAAACTTGTTTGTCTTAGCAATTGGCTGAACAAGAAGTAGGACTGAGTGGACTTGTGTGAGGTGCATTGAAAAATACTTTTTCTTTTACTTTATCTTTTTTTAGTGAAAATATTTAATAATAATATGAGCACTGTACACTTTGTATTCTGTGTTGTAATTGAAATTGATATATTAGAAAATGTAGGAAAGATCCAAAAATATTTATAATAAATTTAAATTGGTATTCTATTATTATTTAAAGATGTGATTAAAAATGTGATTAATCATGACTATTTTTTTAATCTAGTTAATTTATTTTGCATTAATCACATGGATTAACTGTGATTAATGACAGTCCAAATACAAGAATTATGGGATAAAAGTCTATGGCCTGTGTTATGTAGGAGATCAGCCTTGATGATCATAAAGGTCCTTTGTGGCCTTAAAATCTTTGAATCCTCATTTGCTTCCTGCTCGCTCTTTAGCTCAGTTTTTTGACCGTGATTGCAGAATAGCAATTTACGTATTTCACTTTCCACTCTAAATCTTAGTTTTCTTCATGAGACTTGAGCTTTCTGCAGCCCAAATTTTGAAGCCACATTGGTAAAAATAGAATATTTCTAATAATTTAGACCATGCACTATGATTTGAAGCTTGGAGAGAACGTAGGCACACAGTAGAGTTGATTTGTGCCATTAAGTAAGGATGAATTATGGGAATTCTTAGTAGGTGAAATCAACAGATGTTTACTACAGTTGCTATTGAGAGGCCCTATGTAACAGTCTCAGTATTGTGCTCTCCTCCTCTAGTGGTAGCTCAGCCGTAGACAAAGATGGTTGAGTCTGCTGTAGCCTTGGCTAGCAGACCTTGGTCTCTTAGCTCAAGCGATAGAGGCTCTTGCATTTAGATCCAGAGGGATGTGTCATTTGCAACTATACCTGACACAGTTTTTCACTGGAGCAAACTCCTGTTGATGTCAGTGGGGTTCTGCCTAAGGGCTGAGCATAACTAGGAACCTGGAGAGGAGCAAAGTCAATTGTACTGAGCGTGGGATTGGGGGCTAGGCGTTCCTGAGTTGTAATTGCAGTTCTGCCTCTGGTTTTCTGTATCGCTTAACCTTGCAGGTTTGTTGTGAGGCTTAATTAATGTGTATATAATGCCTTGAAGCTGTATGACGAGATTGTCAGCTGGTATAAATTGGCCTGGCTCCACTGAAGTCCTCAGAGCTATGCTGACGTACGCAAGCTGAGAATCTGGCTTGGAAATGCTATCGCTAATCAGTAGTAATAGGTGAATGAAACAAGTCCTATTCGAAGGTTATGCATAGATCTCATATGAAAGGAGCTGACTGCTAAACACACTTAAACAGTTGAGTGACAGGGCCTTGAAATAAAATTTCTGTCTTATTCCTGTTTAATAGTCAAAGATTAGCAAGCATGCAGGTGGAGATATATGGTCTAGGCAGCATGTGATGGGCTAATGATGAATGTGAGCTAGAGAAAGGTTTCAGATTTGTCTCTCACTTGCATAAATATCACATGTGGGTTGACAAGGACAGAGGAGGTCACTGAAAAGTATGTGTTCGCATTCATGGTCTTTAGAGATTCAGTAGTACATGAGGAAGTTACCTTCAGGAAAGCATAGTCAGATGGTATTCCCAGAAGCCTTTTCCAGCTGACATGAGTTATTCAAATCCATCTTAACAATGTGCTGATTTTGTGAAGCACATAGTATCTTGATAAACATTAAAATGTTTCCACACCTGTCTGTCTATCTTTGTTTCACCACAATGTTAATATTTCTTACTCTTGAAGTTAGAGATGGAAAAGACCCATTCGTTCATCCAGACACTCTGAGTAAAGGAGTATTCCTTTTACAATGCATTTCTTAGTGTTTTTTCAGTTTAATTTTGGATGCCTCGTCCAAAAGAAAATTGCATTGCAGTAAAGTTAAGGTTGTAGGCAGGCATGTTAGTGACTTTAGTGTATATTACTTTATGAGAACATAAGCTTTTTTTTAAAAAGGGGAAACTTTGGCTTTTAGAAACCCAGGAAATACAAGGTACCCAAACTACCTTAACTTTGCCTTTCCTTAGTTTCTACCATTTGAGAGTTTCTTAAACACTTGTGGTTGCAGGGATGTAGTGTTAACATCTGTACTTGGAGGCAGGAAGAGAGGACAGGAGAAACACTTGCACTCCCACTGATCTCTCTGAAATAAGCAATCAGTACTGGGTTATTGTTTATCTTTTGTCATTGGCCATTAACAAACTAAATCATGAATAATTAAAACCTTCTACTCGGATCAACCCCAAGCTCTGTGTGTGTCTGGCTGCCATACTGTAGGATGTTGTCAATTAATGTGCATTTCCCTGCTATTTTTTTTCAGCACTGGAATAATAAAAACAATTGTCTGAAGCTGTTGAATTTAGCCTCAGCTGTCATATTTTATTCCACTCAGTGATGTCTCTGAGGCTATCATTGGAATGGACACCTCATATTGTTCCAAATGGAAAGTTTACTTTTATTTCTATCACTTCTTCCATAATGCTACAGTGTGAGTGAATAAGAAACCTTTAAATGCCAGATTCTGCCGCTGTTAATTCTATAAGGAATCCAACAGAAGTTAATAGGACTCTGTGCTAGAAGATCCCATTACAAAATTGGCATCTGTTTTTTGCTTCTGTTTTGTTTTTTTCTCTTAGGCCCTTGTCTGTACTAGACTTTACTGATGTAGTCACATGGGTCCAGACCCCGGGGTAGATGCTATACATAGAAGTAAGACAGAGGTTGAACCAGTCTGACCTACTACAGTTGGTTACCACAGTGAAAATTGCATTGATGCCATGTCTAAATTAGGGGTTTACACAGTATTGTTCTAGTAACACTGGTGCATGTTTCCCTAGTGGAGAGAAATGAGGATACCCCAAGTTGTTCCCATTGCTCTTCGAAGTGGGGGCGGGATATCACATCACTTGACTACAGCTGTTTGCATATAAATACTAAAGGTATTGATGATATTTTTGGTTGCCTTTGGATCCATTTTTCACCCCAGAAAAAGAAAAGAAAAGCACTTGAATGAAAACACACAATTCTGGAAATGATTGAAAGCACCACTGCTTGGTGTTATGGGTGTTTGTTTTTTGGTTTTGGTTTAGGTCAGAGTTTCCCAATGGAAGTCTGCTTTGCTGGCCTTTTTGTGATCTGGACCACAACATAAACATTCCTAAAAAACAACATTTATTAAGTAAAGAGGATTGCAATATCAATGGGAAGTTATCATGCAGTAGCCTTCTATTGATCTGTATCAGAGGGGTAGCCATGTTAGTCTGGATCTGTAAAAAGCGACAGAGATTCCTGTGGCACCTTATAGACTAACAGACATATTGGAGCATGAGCTTTTGTGGGTGAATATGTCTGACGAAGTGAGTATTCACCCACGAAAGCTTATGCTCCAATACATCTGTTAGTCTATAAGGTGCCACAGGACTCTTTGTTGCTTCTGTTGATCTGCGTACCATAAGTAACGAAATCAATGGAAATATTTATTAAATATATTGATTAGTGGAGGGGGGGGGGAATCTTGCCAGTGAAGAAAGGCAGTGTTTTCAATGGACATAGCTGGGGATCTTTTCTTATTGGTACCAGAAAAAGAATTACAATGTGAGAATCTGAAGCCCCTTTCCTTACCAACATAGAACTATTTACAGCCATGTACAACTTTCATATCATTATCTGAATCCAATCTCTAGTCAAGGTTCCAAATGTTTTGGGCCAGATTTCAAGTTAATCAGGATCAGTTTATGGTGTCAGGGTTAAAAAACTATAGAATTCAGCTTGTGTTATAGGGCTGTGTGCCAAAGCTACCCACAGAGAGGAGTGGAAGAAGCTGCCATGCAAGGGCATCTTCATCCCCTCTGTGCATGATGGAGGATGACATTTAGGACTGGGCAAGGGAAGACTGCATAGGACCATAGGTATACGGTGGTAGAATCCTTGTGGCCCTAACACTCTAGCTAACTAGTGGAGAAAGTGTGATCTCTACTGCAGTCCATAGGCTGGAATAACAGATAAAGTAAGAAACATTTATGTAATCCATCCTCTCCCCAACTTAGTACTGTGACCGGATATAAATTCCACATATCTCAAACACCGCATACTTTGCTGGCATAAAGCCTATTTGGCCTATATGCAGGTGATGTGACAATCCCCCTAAATATGTTAAAAAAACTGGCTTCTTTTTAGATTCAGCTAGAGATCAGGGTGTTTTTGTTTTTTAAATCTAATCAAATGAACACCTGATGAAGTATCTCCCCTTTCATTAAGTCCAACAAAGGCCCAAGGAAAAATATCCAAATCCAAGTGACTGTAGGGAGAAAACATGCACTAAGACATCTTCCAACTCATTGTGTCCATTGACAGCCTGATGGTGACCAAATTGTCTTACTCTGTCCTATAGAGTCCACCTTCAATGTGCATAAATTAAAAATGTATAGCCAATATTTTGAAAATTAGGGATTTCTGGGTGCTCAACTTGAAACTCTCTTAAGAGGCCTGATTTTTTTCAGAAATTACTGAGCATCCTTCATTTGAAAAGGAGGTCCCTTCAAGGCATCTCCACATGTGCATCGAAAAGTAGCGATGCTCACAAATATTAGTCAATCCTGAAAAATCTAGGCTGAATTTGTATAAATAAACAACATCCAAATGCTGCTGACTGGAGGAGCAGAATGCCTTAATATTGACACTCTCCCATTCTGCAAGGTACCCTGATACTGCTGTGATGGACATTGTATGAAAACCTTTAACCCTTTAGCAGGGCCGGCTCCAGGTTTTCTGCTGCCCCCCCCCCCCCAAAGGCCAATTGGCGGCACTTCGGCAGCAGCTCAATCGCACTGCTCCATTCTTCGGCAATTTGGCGGCAGGTCCTTCACTCCTTCTCTTCCTCTTCAATGGCAGCTCAAAGAGGAAGAGAGGGAATTCCTGCCAAAGACTCTGACGTGCCGCCCCAAGAGCGGACGGAGTGCCACCCCTTTGTATTGGCCACCCCAAGCACCTGCTTCCTTAGCTGGTGCCTGGAGCCGGCCCTGCCCTTTAGCCCATATAGGAGTTGCCAATGCACACACAGAATATAGACCCTTGTTAGTCTGTGTGGCCTTTTGCATAAAGGGGAACTTTCAGTGAATTTCTCTAACCACACCATCAAAAATGAGTTGATGTACAATACTTGTATTATGAATGTAAAGGTGGGTAAATTGCGCACACTAGCATTAGAAGCTTTTGTCAGCATGGGATACCTTTATTTCAGTGTTTTGTGTGGCACAGCCATACTCATGTTATGCTTGGTGCATACCATTGGTGGGGCACCAGCTGGAGGATAGGAGTGCCAGCTGGGAGGTGGGGCCACTGAGGTGGAGGGAGGCACAGTTTGCCCCAGGCTCCCATTTGGAGAGGGCCCCCAAACTGAGTGGCATTATGACCTGGTGTGTGGGGATTGCTGCACCACTCTGGTTTGGCCCAATGGCCTCTCCATGAAGGGGTTGCTCGGGCAAACCTGATTGGTGCTGTGATCCAGCATGCTGGGTTACAATGCCACTCACTGTAATTTGGCCCAGCCACCCCTCCATCATGCTGGAGGGGTGGCTGGGCCAAACTTGAGTGACACTATAATCCCATGTGTCAGGTTGCAGTGTCCGGAGCAGGGAACCTGTCCCTGCCCCTTGGGATGAGCTGAGCCGTCCCTGCAGGGTGAGTGCAGTTCAGTTGTCCATATCGTGTGCAAAATTTCTGGGAGCCCCTAGTGAGTGCAATACCAATGCTAATCCAACTGTTTTATTTTTACTATGTGTAATTACTAGAGCTGGTTGGAAAATTTCAATGAAACATTGTTCTGTCTGAAAATACTGAGTTGTTGAAATCGAAACATTACGTGGGAATGTCTATTTTGATGAAGATCTGACAGAAACCAGGCAGGTATCGGCTTCCAGACTCCTTGGTAGCTTGGTCTGACTCCTTGATAGTTTGCTGGGTCCTGGGCAGTTCAGGGCCTCTTGGAAATGTTCTCAAAAGGTTGCAACAAAATTTTGGAATTCCCATTCTGCTGAAAATTCCAAATTTTCAGTTTTTGTTACATTTCACAATGACTTTGATTTTCTTAAATGTTGGAACTTAGCATGGAACAGGAAATTCCAGTTTTCAGCCAGGTATAGCAATTCCTTGTTTTGTATATGGTGTGCATGGAATGGGCTTGCAGGGTCTGAAGTCAAAATAAGGAGGCCTGTTGAAAACTTAGGCCAAGTATACGGTAATGGTGGTTACCAGGATAAAGTCATTCATAGCGAAGCCATAGATGACCAATTTTTAATGAATACCACTTTGTGATAAATCAATCTCTTTGGATATATTTGACATCTGGTCTAATTCTGGACTGACTGTAATCTCTAGGAAAACACCCATTGACTTCAATGGAAGCAGGAGTAGGCTCATGTTATAACAAAGTTTAAATAGAATGAGAACTGGCCAGTTCCATGCTGGTTTAAATATCAGTGTAATGCATGCTGTGCACCATCTAACAAACAGAGAACAATGCTATTATGTTATGGGCTCAAGGATATTAAAGCTGCTGAACCTGAAGTATAGCGATTTCCCTCAGTAGTTGAAATCAGCTTGGCACTGCACCAGTTCCTAGGGAAACTGTACAAATGTCTAAACTGGCTCTGTGGCTCAAAACAGGTCATCATTCATCTAAGATCTGGATGCGAAGCCAGTTCAAGAAGCCTGAAAAATTGAGAACAGCCACCCCAACCCTCCTTGCTAAAAAACATCTCTTCTGAAAGCCCATCACTCTCAACAGTATCTGACTGTATTTCAAAAGCAGGAAAAGAAAACCAAATAAGATTTTGTCAACATAGTCATGCGACGCAGAATGAAGTCAGAGAAATAGGTGACTCAAGGACCAAATATTTAGTAATTCATATAAATAAGAATATGTATTTATTTAATTTATATAAAATAAATACTGGAAATGGAATTATTTATATAACTATAGGAACATGACTTTGGATGCAGAGGGCCAGAAATCAGCCCTAAAATAAGTCTGTGCAGCACCATGGAATGTTATACTAACAATGACACAACACTGTATGTTTTCAAAGCTGTCTGCTAGCATTAATTCATAAGATTCAAATCCTGCATATGGACACATCACAGCACCTTCAAACACTTAAATCTACCTACTGCTTAGCTGAATCTTAACTACCACCCTTTCAGGTGCCATAGTTGAGTGTGGTCCCGGGTACATACATAGGAAAACTGAGTTGAAAAAGGTTGAGTTGCTCAAGGCCAAAGAGAGGAAGCAGTATCAGGTTTAGGACTGGAATCTGAGACTTCTTCATTCCCAGGCCTGTGCCTAAATCACTGGGATAAATCTCCATTGTTTGAACATCTGTGGATTTGCACTTACTCACCCAACAGCTGGATTTGGCCCTGATGATTGATAAAATAATGTCACATTTTTACTCTGGAGAGTGACTTTATACATGTGCAATGACAGTGGGACCCTGTTTAATGTACCACATTGATTCTGTGTCAAATCTGTTCAATTGACAAGTTAGACAGTTTTTACCAGAGAATTTGTAACTTATTCCAGACAGAAAAAGAATTTTATAACTATTCCCCCAGTGCTGTTAAACTGTTACGTTTGTCATGTTCAGATAACAGCTGATCAATCCTCTTGCTACCCAAGGTGAACAGGTAGTGATAATGATAATAGTAAGAAAACTGAGGCACAAAAGGTAATATTTTTAACAGTGCTGAAGTGACTTAGGATCTTGTCTCACTGAAAATCAGTGGGCCTTGGGCTCGTAAGAGCCTGAGTCGCATTTGAAAATGAATCTTAGGCTAAGTCACTTAAGGATAGATTTTCAAAGGTAGGTAGGCACCAAAAGATGTAACTAACTCTGATTGATTTCAATGGGTGTTAGACACCTATCTGCATCTCCAGGTGCCTAAATACCTTTAAAATTTGGCCCTTAGGCACTTCTGAAAGTTTTAGCCAGAGAGATTAAAGGCCCAATTCACTGCCTAAGAAAAAAGAGTTTCCCTATTCACTTCAGCAGGATTTGGATCTGTCCCCAGGTGACTTGCCAGTGGGAGGTCAGTATCAGATGTGTCAAAAGAGCCCAGGAGTTCCCGTGGCTAGGGTACAAGACTACACCTCTGTCTGCTAATTTCTGTTATATCTTCTACTCTGAGTTATCTTCCAGAGTGGAAGGCTATGTTGTCTAGAATCCCTGAAAATTGTTTTTTAAATGTGATTTTTAAAAGTAAGGTGCCGTATAATTACAAGGACATCTAACTGAGTGTTCCTGGGCCACTAAATGAATGTTGGTGACCAGGCTTGCACAGATGCACATCCTGACCATAGGTGAGTGAGGTAGTGTCTTTTGTTGGACCAACTTCTGTCGGTGAGAGACAAGCTTCAGGTCTGAAGAAGAGCTCTGTGTAGTTTGAAAGCTTGTCTCTCACCAACAGAAGTTGGTCCAGTAAAAGAGATTACCTCACCCAAATGTTGTCTCTCTAATATCCTGGGACTGACACAACTACAACAACACTGCATACATCTTGACCCTGACTAACTGACCCACAAACCAGACTGGTCTTATTGACTCACTAGAGCTGTATTTGTTTACATTGTGGTTTAAAAATTGCTGCATATAGAGGCTGAGATCAGAGTTTCAAGTTCCAAAATTTCCTTTGAAATCCCTGCAAGAAGGGATACATGAAATCATAGACAAGAGCAATCAAGCTGAGTCAGATCACAAACCGGTGAGGTATCTCTGAATTACCTTTGTTTTATTCAGCTCCCCCAGGTGCCATAACCAAAGCTTTTTAAAATATCAGACATTTCTTTAAATCGGCTGATTTCTTTCCCCCTCTTCCAAAAGACAAAGGTATCTTTGAAAAGCAGAATTTCTAAGATTTGTGAGATGCTCCTTTTAGTTTTCTGAATAACTATGGGCAGTCAGGCCATCTATAAATTTCCCCATTTGATCCAAGCCAAGACACTCTATATGGATCCAAAAAGTACACTCCAGCCATTTTTATAGGAAGAGAGAAAAGCCACATTAAAAATGTTTAGAAGTTTAAATGGTTAAGTTCCAGAAGCCGCTGTCTGGGTTAACCTCCCTCCACATTTACAAACCCAGGGAGGGAACTTGTGGTGTATTTGAAAACTATGTTGGAATTGTAGGCTACCACTTTAATTTGCATGGGGTTTCTTTGTCCTTCTTGCAGTCAGGGGCTCTGTAAGAAATCCTGCAATAAGAGGAGTCAGTCTGCAGGCAACCAGCCTAATGTAAGGTGGCTTGAACTGTGCCTCTCTGCTTTTTAAGGAGCAGCCTGTTTTGTGTCTCTCTGTTTTTGGGTTCTTGTGTGTTATCATTCTGAATACTAAAAAATAAAGTAGTGTTATGCTACAGCTTTACTGCAACTGCTTTTTTTAATCTAACTTCTCTGTGTGCCATAAACATAACACTCAATTAACAGCTGAAAGAAAAGCTGGTTCAAAAATATATTGCTTTCTTCTTCCCTCTAAATTATCAAGGGAAAAAAATCCTTCTACCATATCTGGGCCCACTCTGGCAGTCTTCATGCTTGTGATTTTTTCCCCACTGAAGTCAATGGGACTCCTGCTGTGGATAAGTATTGCAGGACCAGCCCATCAATTCTTCTGTTTGTTGAAATAATTTTTCTCCTGTGTTTTGTAATGAAGCAGAAGTGAATGAAGCAGCCTCATGTTTGCTTATCTGTGTATCATTTAATGATGGGAGCTGGGAAATACACACAGCTCTGGGAATATGGGTTGAACTAGAAGAGGCTTTGAGCCTGGCCTTCAATGGAACCAGGACTGGGCCTTTTATTTAAGTGGGTCCTTCCAAAATAGTGATTAAATGTTTTTCTTTACTATCCTGGGTCCCAATTCAGCAATTTTCATGTTAAACTTGTATATAAATGCTTTGCTGAATTGGGGGCTCTATGCTGTAGTGGAGACGTCTTAAACACTTGGAATCTGGACAGCATTTTCCATTAGATCATACATTTAAATTCAGGATCTTTTATTCACGTGAGGTCTATTCCAAAGCCCATTGAAGACCATAGAAAGACTCCCTTGATTTTTTTTTCATGGGGTCTTGATCAAGCCTTTCGAGTAGTTTTTTGATAAAACCATCGCACATCCTTGGGGCTGCAGACAATAGGGTCTAACTTCAGTGGTGTTCGTCCTGATTCACACTGATGTACAGGAAAGCCAGACCTAAGAACTTGGTTTGAATAATTATTTTGGTGAATCTGGAAACATTTAAATTCTCATTCATTTTTATAGCACTGTAAACGAACGAATCCTAAACTAAAATCCCATAATATTGTTTCTTCTGTTATGTCGTATTATGCTGTCACTGCCCCATAAACATCCATCCTCCTACTTGTGCAGCAATTACATGGTATTCATTACCATCTGAGATATATGAACCTTAGACGCAAGACTCGGACCATATGGCTACAAAGAAATTGCATCCAGATGAAGGAGTTTGAACCTGTCCAGAGAAAAACCTCAGATGTGTGAGTAATTATCAGCGTTGGTCCATTTTTAGCTAGCCTCAGTCTATATTGTTTGGCTCAATTCTGCGTTGCTATTGAAATATGTGGGCAGTCATATAAGCTGATATTGTTCACAGAGATAACTGCTGTCTAGTGGAAAAAGGCCAGGGGATGTAAGTCAGCGAACTTAATTTCTTGTCTTGCCTCTGTCACTACTTGGCGTGTGACCTTTGTCAAGTCACTTCACCTCTGTGCTTCAGTTTACCCATATTTAAAATGGAAGAGCACATCATTGTTGTCCCTACCTTTGCATGTAGCACTTTGGGATCAATGGATGGAAAATATTAAATGATCAGTAGCCTAATCTTGGGAACACTTTATATTTATGTTACTTGAATCCCTAGAAGGCTAATGTATTACTGAAGTGCTGGTGCATCAAAGGCATTGATCGGGGACAGCTGAAATAAAAGTTTGAGGATCTCTGTGACTTGACAGCCACTGGATGAGAGGAATAAGAGTGGAAGAGGAATAGTTGGGTGATAAGTTGTGAACTTGTGGAAAATTATGGACAATATAATATTAGATATCTTTTTTTTTTTTCTCGGTGGGGAAACCAAGTGTGCTCAGGTACCAGGGTGTTTAATGCTACTATGAATTGCATAGAAAGTTGCATCTGGGTTATATGGCATGGGGTATTATAGGAGTTAAGAGGATAGCCAAGAGGAAAATCTTAGTCTTTCTGATTTGCCATTGTAGGCAGGTGTGGTGTGGAAGAGCCTTGGTCACTCTCTTGTGTGTCTTTCAGGCCCCGATTCACTGCCTAACTCCCAAGTACCTTGTAGCTTAAAGGGTTGGCCAGATTTCTGAACTCTCCGGTGCACTAGAAACCTCCCAAAAACAGTAACATCAAAATGGGAAAATTAAATAATATAGTTACCTGTACGGCTTCCATGTAACTCCCACCATTTTCAGGATCCCAGAATATTCCACAAATATTACAAACTGCACACAGGAATAAACATTCCAGCTTCTAGAATGGAACGCATAGAGTTTAAGGCCAAATCATTCAGTCCAACCTCATGGATGTCACAGACCACCAGCAACACCCAGCTTCCGCACATTAAACTCAACAACCAAAATTAGGTGAAACTATTACAGCTCAGGAGAGACTAGACTTATGTGCCACAGGCTGAGAATAGGAGGGACTGAGGTGCACTAGTGCCCAAGGTCCCCCAATGGCAGGGAAATGGTGAAGTGAGATATACCTAGATAATCAGCCCATCTGCAGGGGAAGGCAAAAAAATCCCAAGGTCACTGTCACCTAGGGGAAAATTCCTTCCCGATTCTACCTGTGATAATCAGTTAGATCCTGAGCATGTGAGCAAGAGTCAGCCTGTAAAGTACCTAACCCTCCCCATCTGATGTTCCATCTCCAGCCATGGCAATCCCCAATGCTTCAGAAGAAGGAGATTACCCCCACAGAATATGTGTGTGTGTGCGTGGGGAAATCCAGTTCTGACCCCTGCAGGTGGCCACCTGAAACCCTGAAGGATGAGCTTTTAGGGATATAAGACATAAACCGGAAGAGAGCCCCAGGGCTGTTGAACCCTGCTCGTACTATCATAAGCAACCCCAGCATACAATCACACTCATAAATTTGTCCAGCTCACTCTTAAAACTATTTAAGTTGTTTGCTAAATCAAATTAAGGCCACATTAATTTAGAATGAGTGTGTTCAAATAGAAGTGAATACAGTTTAACTAATCCACTTTAAATTCACATCTTTAATTAATTTGGATTAACTTTCCTGAGTTTTCCCATGTAGACAAGTCCTAAATTCCATTGGGATTTACTCTGGTAGTTAATCTCCTAAATGACCCAGATGCTTTAGAAATAAGGCACTTTTGAAAATTTTACCTGAAATCCTAAATGCCATTTTTCAAAGCTTCTAACTCATTTAAAAGATTAACTGCCAATGGGATTTAGGTGCTTAAGTGACTTAGATTGATGCTTTTGACAATGAGATTTAAACACTTTTGAAAATTTTACTTGAAGTGCTGTCAAGTCCTATGGAGATTTAGACTCTGATTCTTAATCTCTTAAGTGATTTTGATGCTTTCAAACATGGGAATTAGAACGCTAAGTCACTCAAACAGTTTTGAAAATGTTACCCTTGGTGCAGAGTCACTCTCACTGTTTTCCCCAGGCAGTTTCCCCTGTTTGAGTGGGCCTTTTACACAGCAACAGAGGGGAGGCTAATGTGTGTTTGAAAAATGAAAGCAACTGGCAGAGGGACTTTAGGGCAAATAGTAATGCCTAAGGCTATAGTTAACTCATTTTTAAAAGAAAATTCACTGATTGCAAATTGTGTGTCCTTTTAAGGAAAGGAAGCAGAAGAAAAACAATCCAGATCTAATTTAGAGTAATTTTGCAGAGGCTTCATTTGGTGTATGTACCTGTAGGGCAAGTATGATTTTGCTTTCTGTCCACTGGAGCTCCCAGAAATTTCCAGGATCTTGCTGGCAATAATGGCCACTTTGTATTGAGTTCAAATGTAGCCTGTTACAAAGGAGGAGCACACACTGCACAGTCTTGGGGAGATTTTTGTTTTTCATCATTGCCTAATTGAAAGGGAACTAAGAATTCGGTCTCTGTGCATGGAAAACGCATCAAAATGGAGTTGGCATAACACCAGGACATCAGGACTTAACCTCTTCAGCCTTGCAAAAAAAAAACAAAAAACCCAAGGCTAACAGTTGACTTGTCCCGTATTCCGTTCTCTGAATAGTAGCACATACAGAACTACCTTGCTCATGCTCAGAAGGCCTATTGTAGAATATATACGGGACATGAGATTTCATATTAAAAGTGGAGACTCTTAATGACAAAAAGGAGCCAGCATGTCACTCATTTCAAATCCAGATTCAGATTTCAAACAGCCTCCTATCTAGTGATTTGTTTCAGCCCATCCTAGGAAAAGGGCGCCAGTTCAGAGGTACAACCCCATAATAAAGTTGAAGGGAGAGGTTAGGAATAAGAATGTGGTTGTAATGAAGCAGTGAGAAGTTGTGAGGAGACTCAGACTCCTTAAAGGGAGCGCCTGTGCCCTTGGGCCAGTCACAAAACGTGGATCTGGATCCAGGTTTGGATGCTGAACCCCCTCAGAAATTGGGGGCATTTGGGTCTGGGGCTTTGGTTTTGGCCCATTGCTACTGAAACTCTTATAGTTCCGTCAGTAAGAAAAGCATATAGCTCCATATTGGTTATAAAAAGCAGGTGCCTCAAGCAAACAAGGGATCAACCCTTTTTCATTTGGAGTCATGTTTATATAATGCTCTCAGTGGTATTATCTGATCTATCATAGGGCTCTGCATGGCTGCCTAACATTATAGAGTCCATAGTATTCCCCAGCAAATTAGGGAAGTCCCAAGCCGACTCAGTTCTTGGCTCTAGAGTAAGAGAAAGCAGACTGAAGTAGGTTTGTTTTGGAAGGGGCAGAGGGGCTGCAATATGACGTCCCCTTGACCTGCGTTTCTGATGCCCCATTTTCGGACCTCTGCTACTTCACATCTTCCAGATGACACAGATGGCAGGATGGAGAGGATCGGAAGCACTTGATAGTAAAACGGCAATCCATTTTTGCAATTCCTTCGGCATTCATGCTAACAATACTGGTCCTGATGGGCTCCTTGGGTATGAATGTCGCTTTCAATATGCAATTCTGCAGGAATTACACCACTGCTCGGCTCTCATTAAGTCTGCTTTATTGTAAAGTGTTGCTGAGAAACCCTGCTATTGCTGATACAGGGGAACTGCTTTGCTTCAAACAACTGCCTGATTTTGAAAGCTCCTGCCTGTCTTGGGTTTTTTATACAGCTCTTTACAGAGCATTATCTCACTTTGTTTATATTTTGGACGCTAATGCGCTGTGCTTAAGTATGTAAATTGCCATAATGTGAGGAAATGAGATGTTAAAAATAGCTAGGGAGGAGGGAGAGTAGGAAGAAGTGTTTTTGGATCCAGAAATTCTCAGCCCATCCATCTTTTTAGGGAAGGCGAATCCCTTTTTGGAGCCAGAGAAAAATTGCTCCAGGAGACCGGGGGGGTGGGGGCGGGGGAAGAGGGGGAGAAAGAGAGCTGGCAGTGGGTACTGCCTAGAAATAGGGATTGGCACCCAGCCCCTAGACGAAATCGGATCTCTCACCTCTTCAAAACATCCAGCGCCTGCTGGTCTGGGACACAGGAATTCAAGCCTAATTCCACACATTTGAGTTTTATAATCCAATCTCCAGCTAAGACTGCCAAGTTAAAAGGGATCATTTAGTCTTGTTCTGTGACTTAAACAGAAAGTTATCAGTCTTGAAATTAAATGCCTCTCTTTGTGCCAGCTTTGTTTCCTGCCAGAACATTGCTGTTTACAGTAGCAGGTGCTGTCAGCGCTTGATTTAAAAGACCTGGGGCTGGATCCTGAGCTGTGGCTGAGCAGTGTACAGCTGCAGCTCAGGGTGGTGAGGTGCAAAGGTAGGTTTAGGCTATCTTTGTCTTCTCATCCTGGAGCCAGTCTGCACTATTTCTATCCTGCAGTAGAAAAGTCTTGGATCAAAAGGCCTCTCTCATCACCCAGCAATCTCTGTGGGGTAGGGACACCCAGACCATGCCCCTCGCATGGGAGGAACTGGAAAAAGGGAGATATTGGAGCTGCTATTGTGGCCTTGCATCATCTGAATATGTACACAGGGTATCCTCATGAAGCTAGATTCACTAGCTTTGGTGGGTCTTTTGAGCAGCTAGAGCAGTGTAAAGCTGCCTGGGCATATCAGAGGCTCTTGTCCCTGTTTGTTTGTTTTTTCTTAAAGTAGGGATTCATAATAATTTATCATCTGAACGTGAGATCCTCAGAAGGATGGTGCTATAGAAATACAAAGTATTGTCATCTAAGATTGCTGTGTCGGGGTAGGAAGATTCAGCTAAAGTCTGTATGATGAAGAGGTTCTTCATTCCATGAGGAGGTTATTGCAAATATCTTGTCTTTGTTTTGGGGTGCATTTATTATGTAATCTAATTGTTTGGGTTTATCATCTGTTGCCTCTCTGGCCCAGAGGAAGGAGAGATTTTTTCTAAAGTATTCATCCTAGGATGGCTTTAAGTTACACCCAAACAGTAAATTTAAGATGCTTTTATTAGAGCTCTTAAATAGAGTTTGGTAGCCTAGTAGGTTGAACATGGTACTAGGGATTGGCAACAAAAGTTCCTGACTCTGTCACTGACTCCCTGTGTGGCCTGAGGTCCAGATTGTGCCTGGTTGCTTTGTGGGTGTACAAGGAGGTTGTGAGGATGCATCTAGGTTCCTCCAAACCATTTTTCTTTTTCCCACAGTCCTATGGATTTTCCTGACCTAAAGGCTGACTTTAGCCAGAGCCACAACAGCACCTTATGGGTTGGGTCCATGTCTTTCACTGAGAACCTGGTTGGCTTAAGATCTCAGAAAGGACAGCAGTGAATATCCTCAGGGCAGTCTGACACCACAAAGAAAATTAGTCCACAGAATCTGAAATCGTAAGTACAGGGCATTAACCCCTTTCTACTCAGTCCATGTCCACACACTGGTGAGATATGAAGCACAGCTGAGTCAGTGCAGAGTGAAAGAATCATATCTCCTGAGTTCAGCCATGTCCTTTCTCAGCCTTCTGGGCTAAACTTCCTAGTCTCTAATTCTACGTTCAGCTGACTTGCTTCTTAGTTCCCCATATTATATTTTTAAACAACCTGTTCTCCCCTGGTACACAGGATGATGGGATTTGCCCTGCTCTTTGGGCTTTCTCTGGATTTACACCACTATAAATGAGGGTAAAATCTGGCTCATTAATCTGACTACTTCATTTTTATCTCCATTTCTGCCTAGGGAGATCTGGAGTAATCTGTTCTAATGTCTTCCCATTGTGGTTTTGGACTATTTGCTTAGTTACACAGCGTGGTATTGGGTCATTTGCATCTCTTAGGGTGTGTCTACACTGCACACGCCTTACAGCAGCAGGAGTACATACTCTGCATGACCCCCTGGCATGGGTATAAATTGCAGTGTAGATCGTGAGACCCTGCTTAGGAGAGTAGAGTAAATACTCATTCACCTGAACCTTAGAGTATGTACCCTATATGGCTCTTTATTTGCCCAAGCAGTGCCTTTCCCATCTATGCTGCTTTTTTAGTAGCACAGTATCCCGCTGCAGTGGGGAATGACTCCAGCAAGTTCCCCCCACCCCATCAGAGCCTTTCCTCACCTCACGGAAAGACTCCTGGACGCTCTCCACTGCTGGAGCCTTTCTTTGCCTCAGTGAAATTCTCTAGCAGTGGGAAGCTGCCAGAGCCTTTCCCCATTACCTCACCCCAGCTAGAGCCTTTCACTTGCCATGTGTAGCTATACACCGCAGTATGGACGCAGCTTGCTTTTCGCGGTGGTGTGTAACCTACACATGTAGTGCCTATACCCTAAGTGCCATTGCCAGTGTAGACAAAGCCTTAGACTTTGGCCCCCACCTGTACCAGTGAACTATACAACAAAGTAACAAAATACGGAAGCATCATACACCACAAAATGCTGGACCATCACTGTCAGACAGGGTTTTCCTCAGATGACCTCCAGTACAACACAGGCCTTTCCTAATTGTGCCTTTACTGTGGGGATCACAGAAAAGTTGGCCAACCCTGTTGGGCTGGTTATCCCTTCACATCCTCTCTATGGCAAGGCCATCAGTGGATCTCTCTATTGTAACCTTGTTTGCTTTCACTGAGGAGGAAGGAAGCAGCTCCCTTCTGGTCTTGCAGATGCAATGCCATAGGCATTCAAGCCATTAGGCTGCATTTGAACCGTGTGCATATATATGTAACACTGGGAAAGCATCTGTATTTTTTTTGCCTCCAGCCCCAAAGGGTGCATTGTGAATACCCTGATAATCAAATCATTGATTTGTGCAACACAGTGGGCAGTGCAGTATTAAAATATATTTCAATGAAGGGGGTCGTCTTCATCTGCCAAGATCTGCCTGCCAGAAAGAACCTTCCCATTTCCAGCTGGGAAGAAGCCTGGCAGCAAAGGTGGCTGAGACAATGAGGCCCCCATAGTTTGCTCCTTGGTTGCTGATTATCACATTTATGTTCAGCCTCCCACCTGAATGCCAGGCAAAGGACAGTACATCTTTAATTGGAAATATGAAGGACTGCTCATGGCCTGGCTTGAACTGGGAGGATTTATATCTCTCCTTCTAGATGGGATTGAAGGGAATGGCGTGATTCATTGAGGGGCCTGCATGTTGCCTGATTTACTGCCTATCATTTACATTCCACTAAAGTCAATCAGTGCAGAAGGTCATTCCCAACCTGAATTTTTTCACGTTAAATCTTTTCTGTCCCAGAATCTGTTTGAGATGCTTGGCAACCCAAACTGCTGCTTCAATATGGTTGCTCTTTATGCTCCCTTTCAACTGAAGGGAGATTGAATAAATAGAAACAAAATGCAAGATTCTTGTGTGCCTCAGGAAGGTGCCTTGGGGCATGAGGAGTCCATCAGATACAGCAGGTGGCTACTGGGCCATTTCCTTACATGATTTGCACAGCCATATCTGTGTCATGGGCTTGATGAATCCATTACACCTTCTGATTCAGAAAAAGGTGGTGTTGCTGCCAGTGGCTGGATCCATGTATTTGTTGTTGATGTTCGTCCATGAGGCTCCAGTCCATGCACACCCAAAGAAACTAACTGGATGTAGGCTTGAGGAGAAATGAGTTTAACACCCACTGTTTTTTTTCTGAAAATTAATTTGAGAATAAAAAATCCTAACTTTCTAAATGGTAGATGGCTGCAATTGTTGATGTTTTAGTAAATATATAAACTTCTAATATGAAAAATATTTACTTAAAATATATTGATAATTTGCAAAGGAAAATGCCTAAGGCTGGACTTTCACATGTTAGATTCAATTAAATACACAAGTTTGGTAACTGCTAAGAAATGGCTAGACACAATGGCATGTGCAATTCACATGCAAACAGGCTAAGTCTCAGTAGCTGTGGATATGATTGTATATACTCTGGCATGCCAACACCTGACCCTTAATTCTTACATAAATACTGGGTAATAAAATGACAGCACTAGAAGAAGGTTATGTTCACAAGGGTTTCAGCAGATGTGATCTGAGGTTTGATCAGTCTGGGACATGTTTCTTGTGGAATCTAGAGCTGGGCAAATAGTTCAAAGACCTGATGAGGAATTTCTGTTTGAATTTGAAAGTGAAATTTGATTTAACCATAGCCTGACAAGTTTTTGGTTTTAAACTGAGAGCAGGCCCAATTTGGCAGCTTCACCTGAGTTCTGCTTTGCATATCTGGGTTTTTTCTAATTCCAATCCTCAGAGATCCCTGCAGGCTATTGTACAGAGTTGTGCATTCTTTGAGTTCCATTTCTATGAGCGCAATAGCTAGGCACTGTTCTCAGGCTCCTCTGACTTGCCCATTTTGCATGCTTTTACTAAACCCTGAATCCATACATGGCACTGTTTTGTGCAACCCCAAAGTCCCCATGTTCATGTGAGTTCAGACTACTGTGTTTCCAGTTGGAGCTCTTTGTGGAATATAGGCAGTGCCTTCAAGATTGCTTGAGTTCAGAAATGGGCATCATGGCCATTTTGTGGGGTTTTGGTTGTAGTAGAAGAGGGAGAAAATGAAATTTGTGTGGCATAAGAGGTGCTTTTCTTTTTAAGATATAATAGAGTGAGGGGTCACAGAAAGGTTTGGTGGCACTTAGCCCAATTACATTCGTTATTTTTTCCTATACAGAAGTAATAAATATTGCAATAGTGAGAATTGGTTGAAAATCTCTTCGGCAGTTCTTTTGCTGATAGTTGTTTTATGGTTAATTAAAAACAGACTGAAATTGGAATGTGCATTATTCAACCTGAAGATTGAGCTGTTTCTTGTTCTATTGTACGTGCTATGTTTTGCAAGATCTGCTGCTTACATAAACTGCTTAAATACACTATAGTATGCAAAGTAGGACCCAGATTCATGTGTAAAATTTAGAACAGTATATATGATTATACAGGGGAAGTCAGTTAGGGCCAAATTATGCAACTCTTATATATACTGGTGAACACTTACATGAGTGGTCCCAATTGCTTCCATGGGAATGCTACTAGAGTTGGAGTGTGTGCATGCAATTTCCAATGTCAGTAAGGGCTGCATAATTGGGCCTTTGACTGGGACTGCCTGGTGGTTGGCCTGTGGCCCATAAGAACATAAGAACGGCTGTACTGGGTCAGACCAAAGGTCCATCTAGCCCAGTATCTGTCTACCAACAGTAGCCAATGCCAGGTGCCCCAGAGGGAGTGAACCTAACAGACAATGATCAAGTGATCACTCTCCTGCCATCCATCTCCATTCTCGGACGAACAGAGGCTAGGGACACCATTCCTTACCCATCCTGGCTAATAGCCATTTATGGACTTAACTACCATGAATTTATCCAGTTCTCTTTTAAACGCTGTTATAGTCCTAGCCTTCACAACCTCCTCAGGTAAGGAGTTCCACAAGTTGACTGTGCGCTGTGAAGAAGAACTTCCTTTTATTTGTTTTAAACCTGCTGCTATTAATTTCATTGATGACCCTAGTTCTTGTATTATGAGAATAAGTAAATAACTTTTCCTTGTTACTTTCTCCACATTCACTCATGATTTTATATACCTCTATCCTATCCCTCCTAGTAGTCCTCTTTTCCAAGCTGAAGAGTCCTAGCTTCTTTAATCTTCATCCTCATATGGCGACCTCTCCAACCCCTAACTTCATTTTGTTGCCCTGTTTCTGAACCTTTTCTAGTGTTCCGTATATTCTTCTTTGAGGCGAGGAGACCATATCTGTTACACACAGTCATTCAACAATCGCTTGCGCGCCGCTACCACTCGCGAATTATATAAGGGCACTAATATATTCTCCGTCTTACTTCTTCTCATTTCTCTTTATTAATGATTTCCTAACATACCTGTTTGCTTTTTTGACTGCCTCTGCCCACCACTCGCTGTGACATCTTCAGAAAACTATTCCCACGATGACGCCAAGATTCTTTCTTCCTACTCGTTGTAGCTTAACTACCCCCATCATATTTTAATGGTAAAGTTGGGGTTATTTTCTTCCAATGTCCATATCCACATTAATTTCTTTGCCCTTTTTGTTGTCCCAATACTCTAGTTTTTGTGAGATCTTTTTTGAAGTCTCTTCACAGTCTGCTTTGGTTTAACTATCTCTGAGCAAGTTTAGTATCATCTGCAAACTTTGCAACCTCACTGTTTACACCCACATCATCGTCAGAGATTTATGACATCATCCAGATCATTTATGAATAAATTGAATAGGATTGGTCCTAGGACTGACCCTTGGGGAACACCACTAGTTACCCCTCTCCATTCTGAGAATTTACCATTAATTCCTGCCCTTTGTTCCCTATCTTTTAACCAGTTCTCAGTTCCCTTTTATCCCATGACAGCTTAATTTACGTAAGAGCCTTTGGTGAGGGACCTTGTCAAAGGCTTTCTGGAAATCTAAGTATACTATGTCCACTGGATCCCCCTTGTCCACATGTTTGTTAAGCTTCCTTAACAATTAAGCTTCCTTTCTGCGTAGTCTTTGGGAATGCCCCGATTTCTGAGACACTTCACACATCAGTCCTGCAAGCCACCTGGAAGAAACTTTGCATTATATTGCTGCTTAAGTGTTTAGGCTGACTATTCTACCTTTCCTATGCTGCTGCCAATAAAATGGCATGAGAGTAGGCTTGTGACGTGAGCCCATCTTTGATACACTGAACCACCTTGTAAGTCTACTCTCTTATATTGACAGAAATCCCAAGAAAGTGGTCAGGTTAAGCCACGGATTGAAGAATGTTGACATTATGTAGTGATGTTCTCACTGCACTTCCTGGGTAACTGATATTTTCTGCAAGCTGTTTGGTAGGACCCAGGGACTGCCTGCTCATATTAATGGAACGTGGTGAAAAATTAATGCGTATTCAGATCTGAGACACAGGTTCAGGACCCTCACTAACTCTAACCAACCACTGCTGGAGAGATTTTGATCTCAACTCAAGGCTAATTTAATTTTGCTGTTCTAACCAAACAGTTCTCCCAGCTTTATGTATAAGCCCACATGAAACAAGAGGGGAAAATACGTTGCACAAACCTATCTGAACTGAATCTTCTGAGCTTCACAGTTACACACCAAATAACTTAGCCTATATATTGGCCCAAATAAAGTGCTAACCTTGAAGGGGGGCTGTTCATACAGGTCTAAATTTTTTATCTACTTGTATCAATATACTGTAATTTTACTAAATGCAGGGAAGGAAAGCAGTGGATAACAGGGAACTGCATATTCTTTTTTTATGCTTCTGCAAGAAGTATTGGCAATATTCTAACTCCGCTGACATCCATGGAATTACATCAGATCTTAGGATACATCTATACTGCAGCAGAGGGTGTAATTTCCAGCTTGGGTAGACATTCCCATACTAGCTTTTATCAAGCTAAAAACAGCAGCGTAGCTGTGATGGCATGAGCAGCATGTTGAGCTAGCTTCTTAAAGTACATAACTAGGGTTTTAGATGGGAATATACCCAAAGTGACTAGCCCATCCTGCTGTCTCTGCAATTGTAGCTACACTGCTGTTTTGAGCATGCTAGCTCAATCAGAGCAAGCACGGGTATGTCTACGCAAGCTGAAAATTGCAGCTACATTGTAGACAAACCCTTAGATCAGTTGTGTAAAAAGGATTACACTGGGCTTTTAATACTTTATAAGGGCTTACATTATAGGCATATCATACTGACCGCACAATAATGCTGTGGGTTTTTTTCCTTCCCCCAGTGAAAAGCACATAATTCAGAGTATTTTCACTGTCAGTTCTATTTGTTATTTTTAGGACTTGGCAGTGCCAGCGAGAAGGCGTTTCTGCCCTTGGCAAACTGGAAATGTCTGCCTTTCTTAGCAGACAGTCATTTAGTCACTTAGCCTTCTGTTTCCCTAGGTAAGTCCTGCTAGGCAAACCGTCAGGCTTTGTACTCCAAAAGTATTGCAATTGCTGCCATGAGCTTTAGGCTGAGATATTTTCAAAGAGGCCTAGGGGATTTGGATACACACTTCCTCTTAATTTTCAAAAGCTGCAAAAATCCCTTAGGGAACACTGAAAATGTCAGCCTTAATTTTTTTCTCATAGTCCCAGTATTTTTTTTTCTTTTTACACACACACACACACACACACACACACACACACACACACACACACACACACACACACACACACACACACACGTTAAGTGGGATTTAAGTGGTGCATAGGACCTCAGACTGGATAGGAAGGCTCTCTAGTTTATTATGCTCAAGTCATACACACACACACACACACACGTTAAGTGGGATTTAAGTGGTGCATAGGACCTCAGACTGGATAGGAAGGCTCTCTAGTTTATTATGCTCAAGTCATACAATCTTTTAATGTTTGCAATGTTGTTGTTGTAGTCATGTTGGTCCCCAGATGGGACACGTGCAAGGTGGGTGAGGTAATATATTTCATTGCACCAATTTCTGTTCATGAAAGAGACTAGCTTTCAAGCTCTATGTAGCTCAAAGTCTTCTCTTTCACCAACAGAGGTTGGTCCAATCAAAACTATTACCTCACCTACCTTGTCAGACTCTTTTAAAAACAGATAAAGATAAAGCCAAACTTAAAAAGTTAACCTAACTATATGCATGGGTCATGTCAGAAATACAGCCTCAAAATGTTATGCAAGTTCTGTTTCACTAATTTAACTCTCCATTTTCACTAACTGTGCTACAATTCTAGCTAGTGATGCTGAGACACACAATGGCACCAACTTCAAGGTTTTACGGTGACTCTGTTGTAATATTGGAGTTGAAGAGAATGTTGCAAGTAAACTACCTCATTGTAATCATGGGCCAAGTGTTCGCATTCTGTTTTATACAAGTGTAGCTGTGCATGTTGCTCTGTAGGGGGCAGGAACCTTTTTCTCTTCAGGCTTGTCTATGTGAGGATTCAAATATCCTGTGTAGCTAATTTCATAGTCAAGATAAACTAATGTCTCAGTCTGATGTCAAGCATACCATGCTGCTGCAATTGGCCTTGTGAAGGCGACCTAAGACAAGGCTCTTTGATTTCTTGGGGTATTAATTATCTCATAGGGTATGTCTACACTACAGGATTATTCTGATTTTACATATTCCTTCCTCTGTGAAAGCAGCGGCAGACAATCATTTCGCACCCTTTTTCCCTGGATTGCCCTGGCAGACGCCATAGCATGGCAACCATGGAGCCCGTTTTGCCTTTTGTCACTGTCACCGTATGTATACTGGATGCCGCTGATAGAGGCGGTACTGCAGCGCTACACAGCAGCATTCATTTGCCTTTGCAAGGTAGCAGAGATGGTTACCAGTCGTTCTGTACCGTCTGCTGTGCCATTGTAAATTGGTGATGAGATGATGGTTATCAGTCATTCTGTACGATCTGCTTCTGTCATGGGTGCTCCTGGCTGGTCTTATGCCTGAGGTTCAGCTGGGGTGCAAAGACAAAAATGGGAATGTCTCCAGGGTCATCCCTCCCTTTGTTTTATGCTAAAAATAGAGTCAGTCTTGCTAGAAATATGGGGCAAGTTGACTAGAGAACCAGTGTATCAGAGAATCAGAACTTTGGGGCAGCACAGACGCTCCATTTGATCTCAGAATGAATGAGCTGCATGCCATTCACGAGGGGGTGCCTGCAACAATCTCACCTGTTGCTTCCCTCCTCTCCAACCTTCTGGGTTACGGTGCAGTGTCCCCCATCTTGTGTGATGATGTATAAGAATGCAGGAATAAGAAACTGACTTTTAAACATCGAGGGACAGTGCGCCTCCAGCTGCTATGCATAGTCCAGGAGGACATTAAACGGTGGTGGGGGGGGAGGAGCCAGCCTACCTGCTAGCTGTGATAGTCCAGGCAATAAGAATCTTTTCTTTAGACATGAACGGGGGGCACTGATGGAACTCAGCCCCCAGTTGCTTATGATGAGGATGGTTATAGCGTTCTGTAATCCTCTGCTGGGGAATGCGGGAGTCATCTATTTCACCCAGCGCGTCCAGCGACTCACCTGAGGCAGCCAGGACACTCACGGGTTGATGAAGGAGGCTATCAGTCCTTTGTACTGTACCATCTGCCGGGAGGGGAGGGAGAGGATGCTGCTGTTCAGTGCCACAGCACCGCGTCTTACATAGCTGCAGTAGAGCTAGAATGGCAGCGAAAAAACTCAAGAAACAGTACATTTTTTTCCCTTTTCTTTTCATAGGGGGGAGGGGGGGTAAATTGACAAGATATACCTGAAACCTTGGACAATGGTGTTCTGACCGCAGGCATTGGAGCTCAGCAAGAATGCAATACTTTTCGGAGACTAGCGGGTAGTAGATACTCGAGTCTCATCCCCTCCCTCCCTCCGTGAGTGTACAATTTGATTCTTTGGCTTCTGTTATGCTTTGTCAGCACAGCCACTGGTGCTGTGGACTCTGTAATACAGCCTGGAGATTTTTTTTTCCAAGCAATGCTTTGGCATTTCATCTTCTGTAACGAGAGCTTAGATAGAACAGATTTGTCTCCCATACGCGAATCAGATCAGTATCTCCATGTGGTCCATGCTGGAGCTCTTTTGCATTTGGGATGCAATGCCCACCACGTGCTGATCAGAGCTCCACGCTGGGCAAACAGGAAATGCAATTCAAAAGTTTGCAGGGCTTTTCCTGTCTACCTAGCCAGTGCATCCGAGTTCAGATCGCTTTCCAGAACAATCACAATGGTGCACTGTGGGATACCGCCCGGAGGCCAATACCATCGATTTGCTGCCACACTAACCCTAATCTGACATGGCAATACCGATTTCAGCGCTACTCCTCTTGTCGGGGAGGAGTACAGAAACCAGTTTAAAGAGCGCTTTATATCGATATTAAGGACCTCGTTGTGTGGATGGGTGCAGGGTTAAATCGGTTTAATGCTGCTAAATTTGGTTTAAACACGTAGTGTAGACCAGGCCATAGTGGTAGTGGCAAACTCAGTTCAGAACAGAGTCCTGGCTGAATTTTATATACAGGAATAAAATACGGTTCTTCCAGAATGCCTATTAAACTATACTCCTTCCCTCATAGAATAAACACAAATTATGGAAGGTACAAGGCATGTACAACGTATTGCTCTTTTCTCACTTGTTCTTGCAACCTATCCGCATCCTTTTCTATATGTAGTCTATTTACAGAGCAAGCTTTTTGTTGTAAGGACCGCGTCCTCATACTTATTGGTAAAGTGCCTAGCACATTTCTTGCACTATGTATAGTAGCAATTATTATTTGGATAATTGCATTCTGCCTGTGAACCTTTGCAAGTACCAATTGGGTCTGGTATTCTTAATTTTCTGTCCTATGGCTGTACAATGTTACCGTGTGAGGTTATATAGCTACCATGTTCCACCTCAAAGGTGGCTGCAAATTGGTACTGGGGGAAGTGACTTTTATAGAAAAGAAGACTCTCTTTAAATATGCTTTGGGCATCCTTGCCAGTGAAAGACTACAAATGCAAGATAGCTATTAATTATGATTGATTATATTAGTATAAGATTAGGATTATGAATAAACAGTAGAGATCATAAAAGGAGCTGGGAAATTCAGCAACAACAACAAAAAAATCCTCACACTTTTATCTTTTATGGTGAAACTTTGAATATTTCAAAATCTTTCCAACCAGATTTAGTAAATAGCTATGTGAAGGTAACAGTAGGTTGGAAAAGAGTCACTGCCTATCATTACCTGAACTCAGATGCTGCAAATCCTTTGATAGTCTTGAAAACAATAGCATTATCAAAACTATACTGGTTCTTTCTGTAGAAATGATGAAGTAATTCTGGGTTGCAATTTCTATTTTACTCAGATGTAGAGTTTATTTTCTGATTACCTTTGTGCAATGAAACTTCCAAAAAAAAAAATCCCCAAAATAATTTTCAGAGGATTTTTTTAGTTGCTGTGGCATACATCTTTCTTAACATCTGTTTTGCCAGTAGTAAAACACAAGTAAAAGAGAGAAAAGAAAACTTAAGTGAGGGAGTTGATTCTTCAAGATGCTGAACACTCAGGCTCTGCTACACATGTACTTAAGCATGTACTTAACTTTAAGCATGTGGGGTAGTTCCACAGAAAGCCATGGAACTGCCCATGCACTTAAGGCTATGCATATGATGAAGTGCTTTGCTTAATCTGGGTCCAGAGTGCAGTGCCTTTTGGGATCGAGCAGTGAATGAACAGCAGCATGGAGCATGCACAGGAAGTGCTATAGACTGTAATTCATTTTCTGTTCACACTGACCACTCTAAATTCCCCATCCTGCAATCAGATCCACTAATGTGAACTGCTGTGTGTGCGCAGGGGTCCACCCTAGCAGATCCAGTTGCAGGATTGGGGTCTAATTCCCAACATAAACAGCATGTGTATTTTGGTGGAAATTCCCATAAAGGAACCTTTATTTTTTTATAAATAATTTTTGTGACAATTCTGATTGGTGGCTTCCAGTTTCAGAAAGAATTTGGGATCCCCAGTCATGGTAATTAACAATGCCATAAAATTATTTCCCTCTAAGCAGGCCATGGAAATAAGCACCTGCTTTTCTTCTCTGTGAACCTCTTCCAGGAGAACCCTACCTCATCTATAGCACTGTCTGTGCCTGTGTGTATGTGCATGCATGTATGTCTCTGTGTGATATGTTTATATCAAGTGACTTACATTGAGAGATGGCTATAGATTAAAATTAGGAGGGTAGTTATTGGGTTTTGATGTTTTCTTAGAAATTGATGCTATTCTTGCCCTCTCCCCTGAAGGTTGCCAGGAAATGCATCATTTAACATAAATAAAACCAAACTTGCCCTCAAATTGATTTTGTGATCGGGACCATGGGGGTGGGGGAAGCATTAAAATGCTAAAACATGCTTTAAAATGTCACAATTATGTTCTGTTTAAAAAAAATTCAAGAGAAGAAATTGGATCTGTTTTGAAGGTTGATTTCCTGATTAGCTTTTGCTGTACAAACCTTTTAAACAGGGATTCTTATTTGAAACTCAAAAGTTCCTCCCTGTCATTGGGTATGGAAATGAAATCCCAAGGTTAATTTGGTTAAGATGCTGTCATCACTGTACCGTACACTCTAAAGGCATTTCTTCGCTGCAAAATTGGCACCAGAATGTGTAGAGTCGCACTGCAAAGCCCTCCATGAGTTATTGTGTCCTCACCTGGGTGGGGTGCTGTATCTTCTGGAGCTATATCCCATGGTTCTTAGCACTGTAATAAGATGCCTATATACAAATGCGAGAAGTATGGGTAATAAGCAAGAAGAACTGGAAGTGCTAATAAATAAATACAACTATGACGTTGGCATCACTGAAACTTGGTGGGATAATACACATGATTGGAATGTTGGTGTGGATGGGTATAGTTTGCTCAGGAAGAATAGACGGGGAAAAAGGGAGGAGGTGTTGCCTTATATATTAAAAATGTACACACTTGACTGAGGTGGAGATGGACATAGGAGACGGAAGTGTTGAGTGTCTCTGGGTTAGGATAAAAGGGGTAAAAAACAAAGGTGATCTCGTGCTAGGAGTCTACTACAGGCCACCTAACCAGGTGGAAGAGGTGGATGAGGCTTTTTTTAAACAACTAACAAAATCATCCAAAGCCCAAGATTTGGTGGTGATGGGGGACTTCAACTATCCAGATATACGTTGGGAAAATAGCACCGCGGGGCACAGACTATCCAATAAGTTCCTGGACTGCGTTGCAGACAACTTTTTATTTCAGAAGGTTGAAAAAGCTACCGGGGGGAAGCTGTTCTAGACCTGATTTTAACATACAGGGAGGAACTCATTGAGAATTTGAAAGTAGAAGAAAGCTTGGGTGAAAGGGATCATGAAATCATAGAGTTTGCGATTCTAAGGAAGGGTAGAAGGGAGTGCAGCAAAATAGAGACCATGGATTTCAGGAAGGCAGATTTTGGTAAGCTCAGAGAGCTGATAGGTAAGGTCCCATGGGAATCAAGACTAACGGGAAAAACAACTGAGGAGAGTCAGCAGTTCTTTAAAGGGACAGTATTAAGGGCCCAAAAGCAAGCTATTCCGATGGGTAGGAAAGTGAGAAAATGTGGCAAAAGACCACCTTGGCTTAACCACGAGATCTTGCATGACCTACAAAATACAAAGGAGTCATATAAAAAATGGAAACTAGGTCAGATTACAAAGGTGAATATAGGCAAATAATACGGGAATGCAGGTGCAAGATTAGAAAGGCAAAGGCACAAAATGAGCTCAAACTAGCTATGGGAATAAAGGGAAACAAGAAGACTTTTTATCAATACATTAGAAGCAAGAGGAAGACCAAGGACAGGGTAGGCCCACTGTTTCAATGAGGAGGGAGAAAGTAACAAGGAAACTAGAGGAATGCAGAGATGCTTAATGACTTCTTGTTTTGGACTTCACTGAGAAGTCTGAAAGGCATGTCTGAACATAGTGATGCTCTACTGGAAGGGTAGGTTTAGAAGATAAAATAAAAAGAGCAAGTTAAAATCACTTAGAAAAGTTAGATGCTGCAAGTCACCAGGGCCTGATGAAATGCATCCTAGAATACTCAAGGAGCTAATAGAGGAGGTTCTGAACCTCTAGCTATTATCTTTGGAAAATCATGGAGATGGGAGAGATTCCAGAAGACCGGAAAAGGGCAAATTAGTGCCCATCTATAAAAAGGGAAATAAAACAACCCAGGAAACTACAGACCAGTTGTTTAACTTCTGTGCCAGGGAAGATAATGGAGCAAGTAATTAAGGAATCATCTGCAAACACTTGAAGGTGTAAGGTGATAGGGAATAGCCATCATGGATTGTAAAGAACAAATCATGTCAACCAATCTAGAAGCTTTCTTTGATAGGATAAGAGCCTTGTGGATAAGGGAGAAGCGGTGGTGTTGGTATACCTAGACTGTAGTAAGACATTTGGTTCGTCTCGCATGATTTCTTATCGATAAACTAGGCAAATACAATTTAGATGGGGCTACTTATAGGTGGGTGCAAACTGGCTGGATAACCGTACTCAGAGAGTAGTTATAAGGTTCCCAATCCTGCTGGAAAGGTATAACAAGTGGGGTCCGCAGGGTCCTATTTTGGGACTGGCTCTATTCAATATTTTCATCAATGACTTAGATGTTTGGCATAGAAAGTACGCTTATAGTTTGCAGACGATACCAAACGGGGAGGGATTGCAACTGCTTTGGAGGCAGGGTCATATTCAAATGATCTGGACAAATGGAGAAGTGGTCTGAGGTAACGGTGAAGTTTTATAAAGACAAATGCAAAGTGCTCTACTTAGGAAGGAACAATCAGTTTCACACATACACGAATGTCTAGGAAGGAGTATGGCAGAAGGATCTGGGTGGTCATAGTGGACAACAGCTAAAGATGAGTCAACAGTGTGATACTGTTGCAAAAAAGCAAACGTGATTCTGGGATGCATTAACAGGTGTGTTGTGAGCAAGACACAAAGAGTCATTCTTCTGCTCTACTCTGTGCTGGTTAGGCCTCAGCTGGAGTATTGTGTCCAGTTCGGGCACCGCTTTCAAGAAAGATGTGGAGAAATTGGAAGGGTCCAGAGAAGAGCAACAAGAATGATTAAAGGTCTTGCGAACATGACCTATGAAGGAGGCTGAAGAGCATGGGTTTTATTTAGTTTGGAAAAGAGAAGACTGAGAGGGGACATGATAGCAGTTTTCAGGTATCTAAAAGGGTGTCATCAGGAGGAGGGAGAAAACTTGTTCACCTTAACCTCTAATGATAGAACAAGAAGCAATGGACTTAAACTGCAGCAAGGAAGATTTCGGTTGGCCATTAGGAAAAAGTTCCTAACTGTCAGGGTAGTTAAACACTGGAATAAATTGTCTAGGGAGGTTATGGAATCTCCATCTCTGGAAATATTTAAGAGTAGGTTAGATAAATGTCTATCAGGGATGGTCTAGACAGTATTTGGTCCTGCCATGAGGGCAGAGGACAGGACTCGATGACCTCTTGAGGTCCCTTCCAGTCCTAGAGTCTATGAGTCTAAGATGAGCTGCTCTGATTCTATCCCAGTGAATTGTGGGAGAATTTGTCCATCTTTCTTGGCACTCTGAGGGGATTGTGGGAAGGCATTGGAGAACTGTCACCACTCAAGTGATTTAGCTTGTGTCCTCATTACAAAGTGGATGGGTTGCTATATTGGAGACAAGGCACTTGTAGTGGTTACAGTGAGGTGTCTAGATGAGGTCAGCTCTGTATACCACCTGGGCTTTACCTCACAGTAATGTCCAAGGGTCCTCACTCCACTAGAGTTTTAGTTATCTCATAGTAAAAACAAATCTTTGTAAGGAAGACGAGTGATTTAATCTTTCTGTGCCTCAGTTCCCCATTTGTAAAATGGGGATAATAGTGCTTCCAAATGCCTGTATCAAAATTAGTTGAGCAAAATGAACTGATTGACCTTAAATATTAATAAGGGCTGAGATAAATATTTTGAACAGCCATAGGATCTTCCAACCTAGAACCTCAAAATGCATTAATAAGCAATACCTACCTGGCTCTTGTAACATCCTTGTGAGGAAGTTACATATTATCAGCAATTTACACTTGTGGTCCAACATCATACAAAGAGTTGCTGGCAAAATAGAGCCCCAAAATCTTGATTCGGGGCCCATTTATCTACTTCTTTTTTCCCCTGTGTGCACCTACACTTGTGCAAATAGTGTAGTGTGTTACACATGCATTACACAGGAGTAATGACTACAGAAAAAGTAAGCAGTGAAGAATCAGTCTTGACATCCCTCCTCTAAGCACTAGACCACATTCCCTTTTTTGCCACATCCAGTGAACAAGGGCTGCTTTTGTTTTCAGTTGGCTTATCTTATGTCTGTCTTGAGCAATTGTCAATTTGCTTTGCATTTTAGCAGCCTGGCTTGAACAGATGTAATCGTAGAGCACTAGTCATCGTTTACGTGCTGGTTCCTCACAGGACAGCCCCAGTACAGCTAAAATCTCAAATCTTACCACATCTGTTTCCCAGCTACATGGGGAAATCAAGTTTTAAGCTTAAACGGATGTCCAGGGTCAGCATTCTGGTGCATTGAGTTGAGCTGTGTCCCCAGACATGGCAAATGCCTGGGGAAAAAAAAGCACATGCTGTAGTGAATATAGTACAGGTTGCCAAAAACTCAATTAGACCACCTTGTTGGCACAGGAAATCATTGCAGTTTGAATAATGGCTTCTCTTATTGCCTTTGAAAAGAAACTATATAATGGATATATGCAGTCAGAAATAAAAGCTAAGGCAAATAATCTTAAATTCCAGCATTTCTCCCTTCAGCATCAGGCTTTATCTCAATTCAGCTGCAAGGGTTCTTCACACCAGAGTAATCTTATAGCTGTACACCATGCACATGCTGATATCCAATAAAGTAACAGGGAACAGACATGCATCCCATCTCAAATCTGCATTACACAAGAGACCAGGTTGATGATCTGCCAACATTCAGACCATATCATCCGTATATCTCACACTGGCTTCCCATTTCTTCATTGACTTCCCTCCTTCCGTGTCAAGCTTCTTGCCTTTACTTTCAAGGCTATACACACCTCTGCCCCTTCCTAGTTACTTGGTCTCATTCTATGCTATATGCTCCTCCTCCACCCTATATAATTTTTGTTTCTTCTGATGTTGATTCATAGCTTAACACCTTCCCTTAGGCTTATAAACTAGGCTTCCACTTAACGTGTGCCTTCCCTTCACTCCTTCAGTCCTTTTCTCTCTTTAGTGCTGCCGTAGGTCCATGCAATGCTGATTTCTTCCCCAAGACTGTCTTCACACCTTCTCACACTTGAACTGTATTTGCCCAAGTTAGAGTGGGGAGACTAGCCAGTGGTCAGTGGCAGGTCTTGTCCTAAGCTGAACATCAACTGCCATTCCACTGGACTCTTCTGGAGGAGGTGGTTCTTCCACCATGCACACCTGTTTGGGGCATGGTACAGAACTGGCCCTTGGTTAGTATATCCAGGGCTATTAATATGGCCCATACGCCGCAGTTGTACAAGGGAAGCTGGAGGAGAGCCTCATTAGCAAAGGCATAACAATTAAGACCTGGTTTTATAGAATTAGTTGTGCAAAAATGGGTGCTAAATTTGTGCCCCACAATTGTACATGCAAATTACCACTTAAATGTCTAAATGGGCACTTGCAAGTGAAATCATTGTCCTGGTGCATTCAATCTAGGCACATACACACTCTTGTGTAAGCAGTACTGAATCTGGGCCATAAGCTTTTCCTCAGCAGGGAGTCACTTAACATACACCACAAGGCAATGGCACAAAATGCTTTGTCTGATGATTTGAAAATCATGCACAGATGTAGAAATATTCCACTAATCCTGTACTATGGTACTTTCCAGGGCTTCATTCTGAACTTCAGTATGACATGTCAGATGGCAGAGCCCTTAACACTGAAAAATCACTGCTCTGATTGGACTTGAATCATATGGATCAACCGTCAGCATTCAATGAGCACCAGGAATTGCAGTTCAATAAGCAATGGAGGTCCGAGTGACCTGGTATAGGATACCCATCCATCATAGAGTGATTGATACTGCACCCAGGGGTACCATGAGGAGGCAGACCTTCCCCCACCAAGTGAGAAAGTTAGGCCAGGTCTACACTGCGACTTTAAATCGGTTTAATGGCCGATATACCGATTTAACGCTGTATCCGTTCACACGACGTCGTCATTAATATCGAGTTAACCGCCTCCTTAAATCGATTTC